>NC_137747.1:9343797-9723143 GCF_963264785.1 Psittacula echo | reverse complement strand
GGACTAAAAATCTGATTCAGGGCCAATTTCACGCACACAGTAAAAGGCTCAGGGGAAACTTCCTAACACTCTTCCAATACCTAAAGGGGGCTTACAAAGAAATCTGCAGAGGGGCTTTGGGCAGGGGCCTGTAGGGACAGGACAAGGGAATGGCTTTAATTTGCCAGAGGGGAGACTGAGATGAGCTCTTAGGCAGAAGCTCTTCCCTGTGAGGGTGCTGAGGCGCTGGCACAGGGTGCCCAGAGAAGCTGTGGCTGCCCCATCCCTGGCAGTGTTCAAGGCCAGGTTGGACACAGGGGCTTGGAGCAAGCTGCTCCAGTGGAAGGTGTCCCTGCCCGTGGCAGGGGTTGGAGCTGGATGAGCTTTAAGGGTCCCTTCCAACACAAACCATCCTGGGATTTCATGATCCTGCCATTGAGCAGGAAATCCTCTCCATAAGCATTTGGGGCACAGGTGCTCACAACTGGGATTTATGAATGGCGCTCTGCTGTGGTGTTCCAGCTGGGTCAGACAAGGAAATGGCTGAACCATAGCAAGCAGCCGTCAATATCATCTCCAAAATGAAGAGCTGGGTTCTTGAAGGCATCGCCAGGCTCCTGTAATTCCAGCAGCCCTCTCCTGAGTGCAGATGCTCAGACCATAAATAATCACTACCCATTTTTGCTGCCACTGATGCTTTATTGCCCGAGGCAGCCACTCACTGCTCTGCCTTCAAGATAAGGCCGGGCGAGCTTCAGAGAGTTGGGGTACTTTGAGGGGAATCTTCTCAACATCAAAGTCCCAGCAGGGTTTTTAGTGAGGCTTTAGAAACAAGTTGAGGATTTTTTTAATGTGCTGTACACCAACTAGCATCAAAGGCACAGCAGCCTGCAGGGAGCGGCTGCTTCACAGAGCCACCGAGAGCTGGAAACGCAGCTCAGCTAAACCGCTCCAGCACCAGGACTTTGAGCAACTCTCATGTAGGGGAGATGGGCGCTGCGGAGGTTCACTCGGAGCAGAGCACCTGGATTTGAAGAGACATCCCCGTCTGCCATAGGAAATTACTCAGAAGAAACCAGGGAATTGGGATTCTTTGAGCTTGTGCTGCGCAGCTCACAATAAATATCTCCTTGAGTTATGGTACTTTGCAGCCCTCACACGCCGAATCAAGGTCATTTCTAGCAGTTAGCAAGAGATCTTTGCTGTTTCAGCATACAACCCTTGTCTCTTTTTCAGCAGGAGTTATTGTTAAGCAGGGGTTATCTATCTGGCTGCCGGGAGAGGGACCATGTTTAATACAGCCCTGGGCATCAGCAATATCCCTGCACGGAAAGAGCCTTGCTGCTCAGACATGCACTCAGATGAGAGCAGTGACCTGTAAATCATGTTCTCCTGCTGTTCATTTTGTCCCAGGAACCACGAGCATCTTGTCTCACACCAAATCCCTGCATGCCTGTGACACCGCATCCCTCGGAAGCGGGGTGAGGAGCGCTGTGATCCAGCGCCCGGACCCCAGCGGCAGCAAAGAGCATCTGTTCTGTCAGCCCAAACACCATCCAGCACTGCTGTTGGCTTTGTCGCTCTCAGCAGCACAAGCTGCCTGTCTGGAGCTGCAGCAGATACGCGGTTTCCGCCTGTTACCTCTATTTTGCAGGGAGTAATGAAGACAACGAAGGGCAAAGAGCAGCGGCTGCGGCAGAGCGGGATGCAGGGCACCCTCTGCAGCTCCCCGCACCCAAAATGCACATGAAACACCGACTGCTTCAGAGTAGTGATTGGGCACTTAGAGATGTAGCACCCAGGAAACAGCCCCAGCGGCCGCTTGTCTTGTCTGTGATGCAGTAACAGCTCCGGATCCAGGCAAGTCTCTTGTTTGTTTCCACCCAGCTGTGATGCAAGGAGGAGATGAGGCTTTCTGAGGCTTCATTTTGCTAAGGAGAAAAGCAGGATCCTGCTCAGCTGCCCTGTTCCTCGCCATGGCAAACACGCACGGTCCCTCCATCACAATACTCTGCCCTCCCACCTCTTCACCCTTTATTTCTTCTACTACGTTTTTGAAAGTACCAGCCTGCAGCCCCTTCTCAGCCCAGCGGGCAGCACACCTGCAGGCACCACGGCCCCGGGGCCGGGTGCTGTGCTGATGGCATTGGTGCAAAGCAGCAGGTACGAATTCCAGTGCTTGGGGCAGCTTTTCCCAAGCCATTCCGCTCGGACAGCAGCAGTTACCTGCCGAGAGCTGGGCACAATCAGCCGCACACCGGCTGAAACACCTCCAACACCCACCATTAAGTGAACACCGGCCCTGGGTGCCTCCCCAGCTCTCCAAGCAACCTTTGGCTCTACCAACATGCAGCAGCTTGGAAAAGGCTGAGCTGAAACAGTATTTCATAGCTTGAATTGCTTCAAGTCCCCGAGGAACAAGTGTCAGGATTTTCAATAGCTGCAGTGTTAATAATAAAACAGGGACCTCTCCCAGCATCAGAGCACAAGCAGTGGTTATTTCTCTTTCAAAGCTTTGAGTCCTAAAACCTTTCTTACATTCAGCTTGACATCAAAACACCCATCTCATTCACCCAGACTGTCAGAGGAGAATCGTGTGCTATTAGAAATAGCCCTGAGGTGAATTAAGAACAGCTTGTAATGATGTTCCACTACAGCAACTTTATTTCTCCCAAACCAAATAAATGAGCAATATTTTATGTGCCGTGCCGGGGCTCAGCAGAGAGCGGCAGCTGCTCCGCTATGATTTATTGAATGGATGTTTTCTAAATAGCCAAAGTCAGGCTCGGAAACCAGTCACAAAATGTCCTGTTCATGAGAGCCCAACACAGAGACAGGGAGAGAGAAATTCAGATTCTGGATAGCGGCGAGCTTGGGCATGAACCATTTTATTTGCTGTTTTCCACCTATGAACAGAACACAAATGCAAGAAGCTGCATAATAAAACCTCTAAATACTGATGCTCAACAGCAGCAGCAAAGATACAGGGCACAAACCAGCCTCTTGTTCTACAAGTGCAGAAGCAACCTGGTCTCTGTCAGTCCAGCAGGCAGGCAAGGGAGCAGCGGGTGCCTGAGCCACACAGGAGGCTGCAGGATGGGGTGAGGAAGGAGTGGAGGGGGTGGAACTGGAGGAGCTTTACGGCCCCTTCAACCCAAACCATTCTATTGGCTCCGTAAGGCAGAAGTAAGAAAAGAAATCGCACCAGCACAAGAGCTCCATCGAGCAGGGCTGTGGCACAGGCAGCTTGAGCTGGGTTTATTGGCTTCTGGACAACTGGCAGGAGGAAACGTGTTTTCACAGTGGTGGCTGAAATAGGGGCTATTGTGCCAGAGGATGTCTCCAAAGGCAGGACGTTGACTGGCTTCAAGAGAAGTCCGGACATTTACATGCACTGAGGACACAGGGAAGTGTTGTGGTGCCCGGTAACACGTTACCTTGGTGGGCTCCAGCTCCTGGAGCTCAAAACCATGCAGTGGGTGCTGGTACTTCCCTCTGAAGGAGCTGAAAGTAATAGCTGCCCGCCCGCAGCGACAGTCCTGAAGGGGCAGGGATGATCCCTTCAGGATACTTGAATTATTCGGATGCCAGAGCAGAAGGAAAAGCTGACAAGGGCAGGGCTAAATCCTGACACAGCACCCAGGGTCCTGTGCACAGCACTGGGATTCCTGGCCCGAAATAGGACAAACACCCAGACAGTTACAGCCCAAGGAATGCCAAGCGCCCGATTCCATGGACCAGCTGATGCTTGCTCCAGGAGCAGGAATGCTGCCAGGACAAGGGATGTGGAGCCCGACTGTGCTGGACACACACCGGCTCCAAGAATATCATCTGTGGAGCTGCTGATTAAACACAGCCGGGCTGGGATGAAGATTCAAACCGTGCTGTTTGGTTGGCCGGGAGTCAGCGCATTAGCCCTGGTCCTACTGAAACATCAGGGAAGCCTTAAGGGAAAATAGCTTAAAACGCCCACAAAATGCTCACAAAGGCTTTTCCTGGTGCCAGCCTGAGCCTCTCGGTGCAGATTCCCAAACCAAAGAGCCCTTTGATGCCAGCAGGACATGCGTCCACCCCGGGATTTCACTCCATGGCTGTTAACAGGAAATTCTCTGATGCTTTGCCCTAGACTAATGTGCACTTACAGACATAAATCACTGCCTGGCCTGGCCACTGGAGAGTGGCACAAACGTGTGCACAAGCAGATTATTGACCAGAAGCACAGGAGCCAAGTTATGAACAGTTTTGGAATCCAATAAACACCACAGGAGAGCATCTCAAACCAGACCACACAAACCTCATTTCACCCACCCTCCTACAAAGGTTGTCAAATATCTATTCATGAGATTATAACTACCTATTTTCTATGCCATTTGACAAAGAGGAAGAAAGAGAATCAAGATAAAAAGAGAGCATATTTTAGCTGTAAAGGATTTATTCATTCAATTTACATTTGAATCAATTATCCAGGCAAAGCTCAAACACTGCCAACCTGATTTAGGTGACTGAGCACACATCGTAAATAGTGCAGCATTCAAGCTCTGTAATCCCTATCTGCAATTCCTGGCTACCTTCGAGCAGGAAGAACATCCTGACTCACAGTGGGCCTTTGTTTCTGAGCAGTGGGGAGGCTTTGCTGTGGTTGGGAACGGAGCCTCTGAGACCCCTTGCTCAAAGGAACCCCTCAGGTTTACATTCAGACCCAGGGACTGGGGACAAAGCCCCAGAGGCTGGTCAAGCACAGATGGGACCTGCCTCACCCCCTGCTCACTTCCCACACCAACAGCCCCAGATCCAGCAGCAGCCTCATGTGCCCTGCAGGAAGGCTCCGAATCAGCCTCTTGCAAGGACCTACCTGTGTTCATAGGGAGCTGGTCTCATCTACTCTTCTCTATGAAAACAACAGATGAAGAAAAGCTCGACCAATTTCACAACCAAAGAGTGAATCCTCTCCTCTGCTAAGTTTTCCCCCAGTAGAACACACCTACTCTGCAATACAGTTTAGCAAGAAGAGAGACAAGGAATTATGAAGCTCTGTATCCCATTAGCATCCAAATGCAACTAGAGACAAGGGGTTTATGGAGATATTTGTGAAGGAGCACGAGGAGGAGGAAACATTTCTTTTACCAAGCGTGCATTTTTCCTACTCCCGGAATCCACAGCCCATAATAAACCTGGATTTGTTGTTGTTGGGTTTCCTTTGCAGCATTAATCACCACAGGCTTGCTTAGATGGGCAGGGAAAAAATCCATTTTCCTTTGTGTGAAATCCATACAATTTAAGAGGCCTTTCAGGCCCCACGGAAGCACCGTGAGCAGGTCTGAGCCTGGCTGGTGCTGCGCTGGCAGGCTGCTCAGCAGCACACCCTGGCAGCCAGAGCCGTGTGCTGAGCATGGAACACACATAAATCACTGCAGCTCCAGGTACCCAGCGCGGGATTTACACCTGAGCCTTCCCAGAGCCCTGCTCCCGGTGCTGCAGGGAGCGGGTCCATTTAATGCCGTGTCCTTGCACAAGCTGTGGGGTTCACAAGCAGAGCAGAGAGGCACAGATGAAGGGGACCAGTGTCTGTGACAGGACCTGCTGCAAGCCACATCCTGGCTGCAATGCACAGGCCAAGGACAGCACAGCTGCTGTGTAGGGACAGGAGATGCCTCCTCAGAGGTGTGCGGTTCTGTGCAGCTTCTGCTGGCTGTGGTGTTGAGAAAAGGCACTGAACACCAAGATCCTGGTGGGAAGCGGGAGAGGAGGATCCCAGGGGGTTTCTGTGCAGAGGGCAGTGTGTCTGTGTCAGTCCCCGCACCCTGAGCGCTGGGATCTCTCCAACCCTGACATAGGCTGGATTAACAACCACAAAGTTCTCCCTCTGCTCTGCCTGCCCGGGCTCCCCAGGAAGGTTACATGGGGATGTGGGGTGAAGGGAGCTACCGGAAAGGGTCAGTGCAAATATTTAACCAATTTCCATCACCTTTGCAAAAGCTGATGTGCATTTACCGTGCAGGAATGTGCCCCCAGTGACGACTGCTGCCTTTACTCAGTTCTTAGCAAAATCATCTTATTACCATGCAAAGGAACAGATGGATTCGGCACATGCATCTGGAGAGACACAAATGGAGTCAGATGTAGACAGAAACATGCATCAGGGCCTTTGAATTTTACTGCTTGGTCCCCCAGACAACAACATCTCCATACAATAAATACACACACTTTGCTTTAATACATAAACAGTGCAGTCTGAGAACCAAGCTCATGGTTGGGTATATGCAAGATTCCCACAACCCTGCCTGGCTTTTAAGCAGACACACACAGAATACACAAATGCTCCAGCAAAGAACAGGGGCTTGAACTGCTCCAAAAGGTGGGGAAAAGGGCAAAAAACTGCAAACAGAAACATAACAAACAACAAAAACCCAAACACGCACCAAAACCCCTCTGGTCCTGTTTGATTTGGATTCTGACTGATGGGAAATCAGGGAAGAAAAGGGCCCTGTGGGCTTACAATTGGTTTCCAGAACAAAAGCTCCCAAGGGATCTTGGAGAAGGTTGATCTGAAAGACAAACGATGACCTCCATGGCCGGGCAGGGGAAGGCACTGCTGAAACCCAACCCGTTACCAGGGGTGGGAGGGGGATTTCTGCTGGAGAGGCTCAGCAGGAGCCAGGGACCAAAGCGCAGCTCCTCTGTGCAACTTCAGGCTCACAAAGAAGAGCTCACACCCACCTCCGGAGGGGCTCCATGGTGTAATTGTGCTCTTTGGGTGGCTTGGGCACACACGAGTTTCCCTTTCTCAAACGCAATTACAGCTGCACCAAAACAGAAGGAGGTTTATGGATGGAAGAGCAGCAGGATCAATGTATGGGATCAGGCGGCAGGCCAGGATTTTGAGCTGCTGCTGAACTCTTCTCACCCCCCTAAGCTGACCTCATTGGGTGTCAGGAAGTTTTGCTTGATAAATCCCAGCTGTTTGTGTCACAAACAAAACCAAAGCAAAGCCCGACTCAGCCCAGCTTAAAAACCCAGGCTCAGCACCCAGCACAGCTCCTCCAGTGAACGGCGAGAGCTGTGCAGGGCTGGTGATGGAGTGGAGCTGCCTCACGTCCAGGCTTTCCTGGTGTCCCCTGCAGTCTGTGAAGTGCAATCCCAAACCATGTGGGAGAACACGAACGTGCCCTTGGCAATGAGGGTGCTGCAGCTGAAGGGGTCTTGGGCACTTGGCTGCTTCTCTTGCTGCGGGTCTCTGGCCAGCCACCATCAGCACAGCACCACATCGTGCCCCACACATCAGCAGAGCACCAGGCAGCACCCAGCATCCTGAGCCAGAGCTGCGGCTGCTTGGGGTTCAGGCAGCAACAACAGAGTACCAGTGGCTTAAGGACCAAGTACTCGGAGGAAGGACTAGGAATGAGCCCGTCCACGTGCTCAGATGAGGTTCATGTGCCTCAGAACCACAGTCCCACTCCACAGAAGGCCAGCTGGTACCAATGCCTGAGCACTCCATGTGGTTGTACTCACCCATCTCCCCAGCAGCTTCTGCTGTTGCAGCTGCTGCTGAAGTAATGGTGAAGCTGAGACTTTCCATACACAAAATATGAGATCTGTTCTTCAAACAACCCTCCAAGAGCTCAGAAAGGTCCAGTGATGAAATCCGACTGTCCACAGTCTGCTGAACACATTAAATTCATTCGTGGAGGCTCTCGCTAAGGACAAGCTCCACACATTATGGAGGTTCTTGTCAGTTTAACCTTTACATCTTCCCCACTGCCTAAACTCTGTCTGTGGAAACTGTCACTGTGACTTTAAGAAACTGCAGGGAAGTTACCTGCAAAAACAAGCAAGGGAAAAGGGGGACTTTCACCCCTTGAGGGATGTGGGCAGCGACAGCACAAACCACTTGTAGGGTTTGGTGGATCACAGCAGGTATTAGACCGAACCCTGACTCTTAGGCCCAGCATGGGTCAGTTGAGCACAATCTTATCTAGAGATGTGAAGCCAGGGCCCCGCTGGACCATGTTCCTGCGCTCAGTACAGGTCAGGATTTCAGTCTGGTTTCTTCCTCAGGATGCTTTAATTCACCTCAATGCCCCGTCAAGAAGATCCAGCCGTTAGCATCCATAGACATCATCTGTGAAGCTGCACTCACCCGTACTCAGCACAGACCATCCCCAGCATCCCTCCTTCCTTACCTACTGGTGAAGCACAACCCCAGGCCCCTCACAATGCGTTGTCAGGGTGGTTACACCAGGATTTTGCTCACATTTCTGTTGTGGGATCACCCAGACAGGAGCACATTGACCCACACATCGTCTGCTCTCCCTCCCCCGTGACCTGCGGTCAGGCTGCAGAGCAGGACCAGCACTTCCAACCTCCTGTGCCGCTGCTGCTGCTTCTGTCCGCAGATCTTGCTGCCACTGCTGCTCACCCTGTGCTAAACCTGAACTTTGAGCAGCAGCTCCTCGAGTCTTGAGGGGATCCACACAAACCCTGACATTTCACCTTCTGCTGATGCTGTTGTCTGCAGATGTCAGGAGCAGCATCACATGCCCCAGGCTCCCACACATCAAGTGGTACCCACGGACCATCACAGTCCTGCTTCTCTCTGAAGCACATGCTACGTGTTTGAAAGCTGTGACAGCACTTTCTGAGGGAGCATCGCTTCTTGTCAAGATGAAGCATAAGAGAATGTCTTGTAAAGACGGATTCTGCAGCAACTTCACTGAGATATAAAATAGGCAGAACTAGAAAGTGATGCTGCGGACTGAGACAGGCTGACAAAGGCACCAGAACGCCAGGAGGAGATGCTTCCTCATCTCTAAAGGAATCCATTGCTTGGGAGCAGGATTCAGGGAGAAGAGACAACAGCGCTTACACAGTGAGCACAGCTTGGATCACGCCTGACTTTGCTGCAGTTCTTCCCTGGAGCCCAGAACCACACTTGCTGATGCCCTGTTCCTTGAGCAGCCTCGTCTCCTTTGGGCTGTTCTGTGACAGGCAACAAAAGTCTCCTGAGCACCTCGAGGCACCACTGAGGACTGACTGCTCCAGCCCCCCCAGCGCGATTCCCTCTCATCAGCCTCACTTGTAGCTCCCACAAACACTTCCTGTGTCTTTTATATGGATTCCTCCCATTTCCCAGTAAATGTCTGACCACTGGAAATGAGTCATATTTCCTCATGAATGCCTCCATTGATGTTTGCTACCATCTTTCTTTCCTCATGCTGCATTTAATATCACTCATTGGCTCCAAAAGCACTATGAGCAAACCAGTATTCATCACAAGAAGCTCTTGGAAAAGTCAAATCACTTGTTTAGAGACAGGCCTGGCAGGATGGATTCAGCACTTCCACTGGAGTCAACTTATAACGGCTCGAGTGAGAACAGGGCAGAGCCATCAGAACAGGATAAGCTCCATGTCCAAACAACATTCATCAGGATACCGAAATCCCTCCCTACTTTCCCAAGCCAACTGCTTTGGGAAACTGAAGATAAAGAGCACAATGATGCATTTGCAAAGCCCACAACAGCCCAGGTGCTGTCTGGAAAAGTCTCTGCCCCCCCAGCACGTAAATCAGAGCAGCAAGTCATGGCCACAGTTTTAATCTGAATTTGGTCCAGCGATGCAGCAGAAGATGTGCTCCACATCGAGCTGTTTACGTTGCGATGTACACGTGCATTCAGCTCATGCTTCAGCCTGCCAGAGGCCAAGGCATGTCTTAGAAACACGGTCCATTTAATTCTACTTGGTTTTCAGCACGGGAGTTGCTATTGATGTGCACAGGGCTTTATGTGGATAACTTCTCCATTGCTTCTCAGCTAGTTCCTAGTGGGCACCTCTCCAGAGCCGTAACACCCCTGCAAACGTGCACCAGGAGCCCAGGCCAGGAAAGGCTCTGGGCAGGCAGGGCTGTGGGATGGGGATGAGCCCTGAGCACACCCAGGTCCAGATGCACCGGTGCTGATCAGCATCTCAGAGGGAAGAACTTCCTTAGATCCCATCTCAATCTCCGGCAGGTTAAAGCCATTCCCCCCTGTCCTGTCACTACATGTCAGTGTGAGAGGTCCCTTCTCCACATTTCCTGCACTCATTACTAGCTCTTGCTAGAGACAGGACATGATCGCTATAAGACAAATGTAACTGGATTAGGAGATCCATAAATCCAGCTGGTTGGAATTGGAGGCTCTGTAACAATCTGCAGGAAGGAAGCAATGCCCTAAGGACATCTGCATGGCTGCATTAGCAGTGAGAGCACCATTAGAGCCCAGCATACACTGGAATGCCCTGTCAAGCAGAGTCTCAATCATGATCTCCTTGTAGGTACATTGGGATGGATTTCTCTCCTCTCACCCACACCCCTCTCCCGCCTGGAAGGTGGTGGTTGCTTACTGTACTGCAAGAGGCACCAGTAACAGGACAAGGATGCATCAAGAGATTCCTGCCAGGAATGGCCTGCAGACAAAATTGATCCATCAAGTACAGCACAGTGAAATCACATTAACATGCAGCAAACAGCGTGAGGCCAAAACGATGGGGAGCTGGGAGCCAGGAGTATTCCAATGGCAGGAAGCTACGTAATTGTGTTTCAGGTTAAAGGACAGTCCCAATAGAACATATTTTGATGCAGCAGCCTTTGCTGAAGTGTCTCCCAAACCCCCCACAGTTCTGCCCTACCCCGGACCAGCACCCACTGCCTGATGAAGACACAAATCTCAGTATCACTGATAAAGCAGCCAGTGTCAGCAGGAATGGCCATCGTAAGCGTGTACGGCTTCAGCTGCAGCACGGAGCAAGGAGAGGGACTTTTATGTTATCTTGCCAATAAATTCCTCTCTGGGGAGCCATCAGAGCAGAAGATGCCTTTCTCTAAAGCAATTGCTGATGGCTGATGAGCAGAGGAAATATACAGCTATGCATGGAAATGACAGCAGGTCATTGGAAACACATCACAGGCTCTCAGGGAAGGCTGTGCAGGACAGATCTGTCTGACAGAGCCTGGATGAAGGTGAGGAATTCCAGGGCTGGTGCAGGGCTTTGGAAGCTGTTAAAGACTGCAAGGGGAGGGAAAGACAAAGATGCTCAATGGCATGATCCATGCAGAAGTGGCAGCATCAGAGAAACACGATGTGGAAAGAGCATCTCAGGAGAAGGATCCAGCATGGCTCCTACTGCAAGCACGAACAAGTGGGAAGCAGAAGTCAGGTACAAGCACTCTCCATACAACCCTTTGAGAGCACAACAGCCAGAGTGGGCTCTGACAACTAATAGTGATTTACAGCCCAAAATCAGAGCTCTGATAGAAAACCAACAGCCTGTCAGGGTCAGTGATGGTGCTCACAGAAGCCTGTGAGCCTCTTGGAGCAGCCACAGCCAAGGAAAAGGAATGACCAGCCTGGGTAATGGGCTCCTCCTTTGGGAAAGAGGAGCAGGGGCTCCCCGTCTGCTCTGGGGTGCTGGTTCCTCTGGTTTACAGGTCCTGGTACCCCTGGAGCAGGATGCTCAGCACATTCCTCGTCCACAAAGCTCACTTGCAAACAGCAAAACGAGCAAAAGCAAAAGAGTTCGCAGGGATGCCCCAGGTTAATTCCAGCGCACGAATCCATTCCTGGGAACCGGCTGTTCCCAGCCCAACAGCACCACCTGGTGGAAACCCTCCTGCTACAGCCAGAACATCGCTGAATCCATGCCCAATCCAGCCAGGATACTGAACCAAGCCGGCTTTAAGCCGTGCCGGACCTTACCCAGCACCAGGGTTCAGTCCCGACCAAAAGAAGCTGAGGGTTTAGGAACCACAAGTTTGTCAGAAGCAGAGAAATGGCTTTTGCAGGGAGAAAGGCAACAAAGCAGTGTGGAGAACAGCAGGTGAGGGGGGAAGTGAGGAACAGGATGAAAGAGGAATGAGATGCCTCCAAAGGGCAATGCTTCCTAGAGTTTTCCTGTAGAAACTGACCCTGCTGCACCCCCTCTGCAGGAGCGGTTCTCATACAGCCTAAAGCAGCTTTCAAAACCCTTATTTATTTACAGGTTAAAAAACCCCAACCCCTAAATCACAAAAGAAAGGAGCCCCTTCCACATATTCTTGACAACTCATGGAATAGAACCCCAGGATGGTTTGGGTAGGAAGGGACCTTAAAGCTCATCCAGTTCCAACCCCTGCCACGGGCAGGGACACCTTCCCCTAGAGCAGCTTGCTCCAGGCCCCTGTGTCCAACCTGGCCTTGAACACTGCCAGGGATGGGGCAGCCACAGCTTCTCTGGGCACCCTGTGCCAGCGCCTCAGCACCCTCACAGGGAAGAGCTTTTGCCTAAGAGCTCAGCTCAGTCTCCCCTCGCATTTCCCAGTACCTGAGAGTTTGGTACCTTAAGTTCTACTCGGAAGGAAGAGAATGCTCCAACACCAGCAGCACTGCCTGATAGCATTGTGCAATGGGTAAATTACAGAACAGAGCAGAGACCTGTCTTACCGGAGCCTGCCTGTGTTCTTTTAGTGGCAGCAGGGTGAGCACGGGGTTCTTATCAGCAGCTGAGCAGGAAGCAACAGGCTGGAGCTCAGGAATGAACTCCATCTGGTAGCACCAGTTCCCGAGGAGCTGCAAAAGAGGAAAGATTTCACTTAATGAAATCAGTTCAGTTCACTGCTGCTGCTGCAGAAAGGAAGGAGTCTCGTGGAGCACAGCAATGAAGTGTAAGTCTGAGCACAGAGGGGAGAGGAGAGGACTGACCATGGGAAGTGAGGAGCTGATCCTGGGGCTGCAGACAGGGAGCTGCTCACAAGGTGCAGCCACCATCTCCCATGACATGGAAAACACAGGGCATCCACAGCAAAGTACCATTCCCATCTGACACAGGGAGGTACAAGCACGGAGAGAAGCTGCTGCCCCATCGTTAGCCATGTTTATATCATGCCAGAAGCTTGTGAGTGACAAAGATACCCAAGAACAGTTTTACATGCAAGATGCAGTGCACAGGTGAGGTACAGAACCACAGCAACAGCGCTGCCCTGTGAGGCCAGGCTGCGAGGGCCCGCTGTAAAGTACTGATTGAGATGTCAGGTGTCCTGCCAGGAACAAGTGCACTGCTTGGAGAGCTGGAAGAGTCGCAAGTGGTTGAAGAACACACCTAAAATGGCAGAAGCAGTGGTCGGTTGTTTCTGTGCCATTTGGCAGCGAGAAGCGAAAACCAAGGTGAAACAGGAAAAGGCCTTACTACTTACACAATGTGAATGAGCAACGAGTGGGAACTTGATTAATCCATGAGCTACAAATCAGGAATTACCTGGAATTTGCTGCTGACTCCACTGTACACAGCGGCTGCCCTGGACACTGCAGCACAGTCAGTGCAGAGCTCAGTCCCATGGACTGGAAGCAGAAGTTCCCAGTGCTGAGCAGAATCATCTCCAAGCGCTAAGAGCAGAGCCCAGGAGCAGGGAGCATCACCTTACACCCCGGGAACGTAACCAGAGCTGTGGGCACTGTGGTTTCCCCCCCGCAGGGACCCCTTTCGCAGGAGGGGACACGGAGCCTGATCCAAAGTCCTGCTGTAAAGAAGCCATTCCCCGCGCAGAGAAGCATCCCCCCAGGAATCCAAGGCCATCACAGCTGTCCCTTCCCATGAGGCACAAGATCCCGTCACATTTGTTGTCACTGATATCAAGGAATTCAGTGCCAGGTCTGCAGAGAGATCCCATGACATGGGACTAACACTCACTGGTGGCACCGCAGCTTCACAGGCTCCTGACCTGAGGCACCCACAGCCACTTTGAGAACACTTCCCAAGCACACACAGCACTGGATGTGCTGGCAATAGCCTCCCATGCAGAAATCACAGACTGGCAAAGGCAAACGTATGCAACAAGTTCCCCATGTGTATATATATATATATATATGTATATATATATCCCCTAAAGAATCAGAACCCCTTGTTGTTTGGATCATAGAATTGAGAATGGAAGCAGGAGAGACCTCATACAGAAGGATATAATCCAACCCCTGCCTAAAGAGTCAGGATCTTCATCTTTCTGCTAAACGTTGTCACTTCTGCACTCTTAGAAACTCATGCTCTGCTACTGCCCTGCCTTTAGCATTAGACAGGAAAAAGTTGTTTGTTTAATATGGAATTCATTCCATGAGTTTGTTTCACCATGGACATGGCCAGAGTCTTCTCTGCAACAGCCTGTCATGCATACAGAAACTGAAGTCTCTGCCTCCACCCCCAGCACAGTCTCCTCTCTAGGACAGATTAACCTCAGTTCTTTTAATCTTCCTAAATGGGACAATTTACCTTTGTAAATCTAAGCCCCATGAAGCAGAATAGCTGTCATACAGAGGCAAACCAGGATACAAGGTAACAGGCACAATCTCATGAATTCATGGTTTACATACAGTGGCCAAACCAGACTGATCAAACCCAAAAGAGAGCCCATTTACATGAGTCGTTTATCACCAAGTCTATTACTCTGTAGCAGACGTTGTTCTTCAGTGAGGGGCTGGTTTACGAAGCCAGTTTCATCAGGAGGGATGCTTGTGTTTCCTATTAGATTTTGAGAAATTGAACACTTAACAGCAGACATTTTTCTTGGCAGCACGAAGAACCATTTAAGTGGAAGACAAATACAAGCAGCTCTCAAGGCAGGGTTGCTCCTCAAATCCCCTCCACTCCCAGCTTCCCAGCACGGTACCATTGCTCCTGAATGTGGGTAGCACAAACTCCCAGTACCCTTCCTGCAAGACAGACAGCGATTTCATTTGCACAGTACCAAAAGGAGAGTAGATGTAACTACCTGAGGGTCTGTGGTGTTGACAGAGCAAGAATTATGGAAGAGAGCTATGGAACAAGCACTGCTCCAGTACCAGGAACAAATGGACTTCGATTTCTTTCTTATTTTTTTCCTCCCTTTTAAATAAATCAGGAAATTACTTTTGCAACTGCTGCTCCTCAGTCCTCATCCTTCATTGCAGAGGACAGGGTCATAATCCAGGCTATGAAGCGTCTCAGCCAGTGTCAGCCTTCATAACAAGTCATCAGTGTCTTTGTTGCCAATGTTATCTATAATTTATCTCATTGCATGCAGAACTTACTCAAACCTGTGAAAACAAGCACAGCAAATACAGACCCAGACTCCACCATATCGTTCGTAACAATGAAAGATCATCACGAGGGCATGTGCAACAGTGTTGTATCAAAGGTGAACCCAAAAAGAACCCTCCAGCACATTTCTACAGTTTCCAAATCAGTCAATGCATTTATGGAAGCCCAAGTGGTGCAGCTCACAGCCATCAAGCACCCAGACACGTGTGATACACAGCTACGCTTAAACTGGCCATTTACACAAGCTGGTTTCCAGTTTGCACGTGTATCTGCAGTGATCTTGCACAGAGAACACACCTCTACCTAACGCTGAAGCATTAAAGTTGTGTTGCAAATAACCAGTCACTGGTCAAAACTTCCCTGAAGTGTTCAAAGAGGAGTCACAGGGTGCAGCTCTTACCTTGCTGTTGGAAGTCTCTTGTGAATGTTATTGCCTTTAAATATTGAACATCTGAAGGGGAAGCAAGAGTACATTTTTCATAAGAACATGATTGATCAGGAGGTGAGGAAACTTCTCATCAAATATTGAGAGATGTTTCCCAGCCAACCAGCAGCAGATCTGCAATGACTTTATCCCCCCCTTGCTCTCTCTCATCACTGAATTCTCCATTTGTCCTGCTAACAAAGCAGGGCTCTGATGCACGTTTCTCTTCTCTGCAGGAACGGGGTTGTCTGCAGCCCCTGCAGTAAGGGCCCATACGTTAGGCCTGTATGATTATCCCTCCTAGCTCTTGCACCAGTATAGAAATCAAGGCACACGCTGCATGCCACGAGGGTAGCTTGAAATCTGCATTACAGCCCTCATTACATCTACACACTGACTCGCAAAACAGTATCTTTCTCTTGTGATAAGTAGATTCCAGCCTTATCCTTAACAGGATGTTCTAAGACAGAAAAACTCACACTCCCAAAGGACACACATTCCTGTGGATGCACATTCAACTAGACAGGCTACAAGGCAACCGAGTGCTTAAGCAGTCACTTTGAACAGCGATATACAACAGCAAGGAAGTTTTTGGCCTTTATTTGAAGGCTTTGAACAGTTACAGTAAGAATTGTCATTGCAAACAAGGAGCTTTTAAAAAAACAGACAATAAAAAGTTAAAAAACCATCCAGGAGTCCAGCTGCAAGTAAGACATGTTGGTACAGAGGAGACGTGAGCTTTGCTGCTTCCATTCCCATCGCTTTGCAGATCTCTGGTAGAACTAAGATACTAAGAAAGGCTGGATGCTATTGGAATTGTTCCTGCAGGTGAGCATTTAACAGCAGATACTGTACCAGTGTCACAGAGTAGCTATGTTACATCTATGGGTTTGAGTTGGGTTTGTTGTTGTTATTTTCTTCCCCAAAAGGACATTAAAAAAAGATTATGCCAAAGTATTTATAATGTAGTCATAAGCCGACTACATAAGTTTGTCCCCCTTCTATTTATAACTCATCTTGGTAGCAGAGACATGATGTTAAGCAACTGGAAATCTTAGCAGCCTTTGACTTACAATCTGAGTTTCAATTTCATTCCACAACCCACGTCCAACAGCTCCACACATTCAGTAGTCTCACAGGGCTATTCTGACAGCACTATTTCTTACTCAACATGCTCTTAGCATAAAAGGGTATCTGCTTGCTCTGCTAGCAGAGCTCAAAATCCACCTAAGGCCGCCCATCTGAAACCTGGGTGCTCTGCAGTTCCACATGTGTAGGGTTCTTAGAGAGACTTGAAACAACCAGGTCCCAGCACACAACTGGACTGCAAAAGCAGACACCCAAGAAGTCATCTTCAAATTCAGTCACATACTATTTGCCATCTTTTGCTCTGAGCAGCTGGAATGATGGAGTATTTAGAGTTCAAAAAACATGCTTCCAACCTCAAAGCAAGTAAGTAATGGTAATGAAGATTTTATGTGCATCATAACCCCCTTTCTACATCTGCACTCCTGGAGTCCAACACCAGTTTCACAACAGCAGTGGGCAATGCCAGCAGTGCCTGCTCTGCAGAACAGTGTCCACCAAGCAGGGGCAGGAAGAAGCCTGCTGGGAACACTTCCAACTCCAGGTTAGATGCATCACATAAGCACTTCTCTGAAGATGCTGCTCTGCCCACACCTCTGGCGCAGTTACATTTGGGCTCTACCAAACACACTTCAAATGAAACACCAAGTCTGCAGTTGATCTGCTCAGAGATCGGTGACAGACCCAACTCACAGCTTGTTTATAAGTAACAACCAGTGTTTTAGCAGCTTTAAAACACTTTAAACAGACATAAAGTCACATTAGGAGACGGAAGCCAACCATACACTCTTGTTTCATCCGCTGCAGGAGGAATAAGGCAAAAAACCAAGAATTCAAGCAATGGTTTCCCCCAGCAGACTCCAAAGAAGGTTTCAACATCACTGCTACTCCAGTGAGCACCAGCTCTAACTGGGACTGGAGAATGAAAGCCGATACTCCAGGGCCTGCAAGCTTCCTCCCGAAAACTCACGAACTTCAGCTTCGCCTAATGGGATCTGAAAGCACGAGAGACTCCAGCAGACGTGACACTCTTGAAATACAGAACTTTATTTAGAAACTGCTTAAAGTAGAAAAACCCTGTCAAGAAAAATCCAAGTCAAATACGGTTTCTCAGTAAAACGGAAGTTTAGGGCAACGAAAGTCTCAAAGGCCACAGAGAAATAGCACCACTGCAGTTTTAAACAATGGCTAGTTACTTGCATTTTTGGCATTCACTGAATTTGGGTTTTTCTCTGAATTTCACGAAGGTTCATGCACTACACAACAATTACCATAAGATGCTCTCCTACACACATTTTAGGACAAGCTACCACCAGAAACAAATGAGTACAAGCACAACAGGACTGATCAATCTCAGTAGTGAAGGGGGATCAGAAGTCTTGCAGGATCTTGCCAAACACAACAGTAATGAGGGGCATGGTAGCAAAAAAGGACAGGTAAGGAAAGGACTTTAAATATTAATATTTAAGTTAGTCTCAGTACTGTATTTTCTGCAATAAAATTAGCTCTGTTAGCCAGCACCTCTTAGTTTTTACCCCAGAAGACTACTGAACTGGCGAGTAGTATCAGATATGCCCTGGCTTGAAAAGGGGGAAGAAAAAGGACAGAAAAGTCATCATCCTCATGTGCTCGATTCACTTTCATTCTAAACTAACTGCACAGCACAAGCCCTGTTACAACTGCTGGATTTGCTCAGCATTCCTTGGGATGGGAAAGGCAAAAGAACAAGTGAGAGATCAAAAAGTATATCAACAAAAATGAAAAGCAACAGGACAAATAGAAACAAGAGCCAGGAAGGAAAAAGTTACTTCTGAAGAACATTTTAGGCAGTAGGACTGGAAGCCCTTTGGCTTTTTTTGCTGTTTTGCTATTTCTTACAGAAAACACAGTACATTTTAGCAAGGTCATTAGCCACAATGCCACAGAAAAAGGCTTTAGCACTCTTCAAGGTAATTTATGCGTCTCAGCTGTTCATACTCCCTCTAATCTTGTGACAGGCAACGTTGAGGCCTATTCCATCGAGAACTAATCACTTAGTAAGCAGCTTTCCATAGGAATGGAGTTTTGTTTTCATAGCCCCTTTTGAGCACTTGCTGACAAGGCGGGATTGCCATGCAAGGCCTCTCAGCCAGCAGTGAGTGGAGTTAAACGTCTACCCCAGTATGAAGCACATAAAATCTCCTGTCACATTACTTCAATTTGGCATACGGAGGCATATTTTAAATACTCTTAAGGCATTTTATAATAATTTCTGTGCTGCATTTTCACATTAACTCAATCTTTCCGTGAGTCAGTCTTTAATTTCTCTACTACACACCACCTTAGATACAAAGAGTCTTCCCACAAACCAGTGTTTTACCAGCAAACCTTTCTGCAACAAGTTCCAAATGTTCAGCCTCTTGCTCCCTAAATATACCATCTCAATGTGAATACTGCTCTGCTACCAAGTGAGAAAGAGCTCCTAACTCAAACCCGCTGTAAAAAGTGAGACTTCTGCAAAGTGCACTTTAAGAAGAGGTACTTTTTTGCTTATGAAAAGAAACCAGTGAGTCCTCTAAGAATAAAGTGGAGTATTTTACAGTTAAGCACATGATCTGGGGCAAAGAATTCTGATGTTGCTGCTCT
Organism: Psittacula echo; assembly: GCF_963264785.1. Lineage (NCBI taxonomy): Eukaryota > Metazoa > Chordata > Aves > Psittaciformes > Psittacidae > Psittacula > Psittacula echo. The sequence goes on along the minus strand of NC_137747.1, from coordinate 9,703,953 downwards.
GCTGGTACAGTATGTGGTCTGTTAATACTCTTCTTGTTCCTCCTGCGGTGCTCCTTCGTCAGGTATCACAAAGCCTTCCTGAAGGGGAAGAAAACAAGGGCTTTAATGAAAATCTGCTATCAAACCAGTTCCTTGCTATTCTGGATGCTCTTCTTTTTTAACTTTTACCGGGGACAAATGCCCCTTAAGTCACCATTTACAGTGTCAAGATATATTACCAGGAGAGTTATTTTCCTGATCTGTGATCTATTTGCTACACACTTTTCAGGAAAGGCTAACCTTCTTTGCTGCCTGACTACAGTTATGTTATCTGATCCTTAATTGGAATTAATAGCTGGGCCATAAACCTGAAGACAAAAATGAAAAAGCAGAACTAGAGGAAGCCCTAGAAAGCAAACCAGCTCCCAGTTACGCAGGGAGGGAGGAACTATGCAACGCAATTTATACCAGATCACTTACATCTGTGGCATAAAGAATTTCCACAATCCTCTGCAACACTGGATCATTCTCCCCTTCATTCTCCTGGCAGATCAACTCAATGTTCCTCAGTTTCCCAAAGTAGAAGTCTCTCTCCTTCTCCAGATCTTCAACAGTAAGTTTCAATACATTGATCTGCCAAAAGACATCAACAATAATTCATCCACCAAAGACAGAATTCAGCAGGATCTATGCTGAGGGCAGGGTCCTCGAAGTTCTCAGGAGGGTGGTAACATGCAAAGCACTTCAGAAGTAACCAAGATGGGGGAAGGGGGACTTCAAGAGGAGGAGAAGGTCTGTTTCCCAAATTGTAATATCATTGTCACAACAAACACCCAGTCCAATGCACACAATACCACTTGGAAATTAGAAACAGTAAAGGCTTATGCCATGAAATAGGTAAAGCACTAGCTGCCTGCAGTCATCTTTGCTAACATTTTCTTTCAAGACAACTCTAATGCTGATGACAGTTTTAGTTGTATTACATTCAGCATTTCAGTGAAGTAGCAGCTGCTTAGAGCTCGGCTGGAATGCTGTGATAGCTGCAACACAGCTGTGGGAATACTTAAAACAATGCTATGTGTGACATGGCACAGACAGGGTTTGAATGTCTGGTACTCATGTCCTGCAGGAGGGGGCTCGCTCCTACAGGAGAGCAAGTCCATTATAACGGAGGCTTTTAAGTGATTTTAAATGAGATTCGGGTAATTTTATTCCATCTGCCTGACCCAGCCATTTCATGCTATTAAAGAATAAATCTGCAGATAAACTAGTAACAGAGGGCTGGTTTGGTCACACACCTGCTCAATCAATCCTGCCGACTCACTGTCTCCCGCAGCCTTTTTGACCATCCCAGTCCCAGCTTTGGGAGTTGCTGCAGTTCTCTGGGCAACGATGGGCCTCTGTGGGGCTGCAAGATTAACTCAGGGTTAGTTCCTCTCAGAACACCTTTCTTCCTTCTATAAAGGTATTATTCCCCTTCCAAACATGCTCAGGCCAGTAAGAGTTTGAAGATATGTTCCTTCCTTCTGCCTGACTCCATGTGACATCCCCATTTTTATTTGGTTTTGGTATGTGTTGGCACCAACCTTTGCCCTTTTCCCTTTTAAAAGAGAAGATTGTCTTCCGTAGTTTCCAGATAACTGGGCACTACAGAGTGACTCAGTGTTTGCAGCCTAACACCTCTAGAGATGCAAACTACTCTCATCTCATACACTGATTTTAAATAGCAACTCGGTCTTATTTTCCCCAGAGGTTTTAATGACCTAGATAATCTTGTAACTATTTTCTCTACCTGCACAGCCAGAGCCGAGAGATTTCTTGGGTTTGTTCACAACTGGAGCAACAAAGTTAGGTGCTACTGTCTCTTGGCCTTGTCGAGCCGCAACAGGATCATACTCCTTCCCATCATAGTTTGCATCAAAAAACTTCTTGAACCACTGAACAAATTCAAAGTTGTCCTGGAATTTTCCTTTCACCAGTTTGTCCACGGGAATTATCTGGAGGGGAAAAAAAGACTAAGTCATGTTAAGGGTAAAAAAACCTCTCCCTTGTTTTAAAATCAGAGCACTCAGAAGACCACAAATGTAATTCTTTGTCCGGCGCAGAGAAACTCCTCCTTGATAACAACTGTATGTCCCAGAGCAGGCCTTCTGCTAGTAACTGGGATTAAAAACAAATCCTGCTTTCACTGTGAGGAGTCAAATAATTTTTAAGGTTCCTGCTACACCAAGTTTCAACATGAAACTTCTTTCTGTAAATTTGAACTCAGCCAGCGCTTGGTGTCGCAAACCTGAACCGCGGAGCAGAGACAGCACCGCTGTGAGACCTAAACACCACCTTTTAGTAGGTTACAGTTACAGCTTCTCTGGAATGAGGCGCAGAACGTTATTAAACAGATGCAGCAAATTGTGAAGCCTTGTCTGTGAGGCCATGAGCTGAGAGTCTGTGGCCCGACAGGAGCCAGAAGCCACTACCAGTACATCACCACTCAGTATGTGAAGGCACCACAGGCTGTCCAGTTTCAGACATACAGCACAAGCTGCTGCCCTCAAGCTCAGCACCAATCAAGTTCGTGCTGAAGCCACCAGCCAACACAGAGCAAGATGTCTTCTTAGAGAAGAAGACTTTAACACAGAGATGCTCTGCACCATACCTGCTGTCAGTAACTATTACCTACATAAATCACCCTTCCATAAGCACAACTACCATTCAATCTGAAATGACTCATTTCGGATCTCATTTTCACTAGCTTCAAATTCCCTCCAGGTATTAAAATATGTATTTCAAAGATGTGTAGATGTGGTGCTTAGAGACATGGTTAATGGTGGCCTTGGCAGTCCTGGGTTAACGGCTGGACTCGATATTAAAGGTCTTTTCCAACCCAAACCATTCTATATGCTTGAAAAGAAGAATTTGAAATCCTCAGGACGATCAAACCAGCAGGTTATAGGAACATACCAAAACAGAGGTGGTTCAAATAGAAAGCTCAAGTAAACCTTATCACATGGAAATGCCAGTATCAGTCTGTGCTACTGAAGCTGCACAGAACTACATGGAAAAATTCATCTCAGCATTAAGACCTGGAAACCTGACCCCAGCTGGCGTAAAGCAGGTAGTGTCCTACATCAAGCGAGGGCCCCAGTGCAAACCAAGTTTTGAGATCTATAAACCAAAAGTAAACTCTGCTCCCAGATTTACTCAGCTCTAAATTTGAAAGCATATTCCATCTACTTTGCCATGAAGAGCACAGTGAATCAGTTACAACCCAGCTTACTTTGTCAACACCCATTCGTTTGAAACCTGCTTGTAGAACCTTGAAGTTTTGGATATACTCATGTTCCAGTTTTGCTTGAAACTTCACTTTCTTGAGTGCTACAGACCCTGGGAAGAGCATGTCCATGAACTGGCAGTATGCAGCGCCTGCCAAGAGAAAGAGAACACAAACCCTGGGATGAATCAAGGCAGCCACTAGTGTAAAGTCACCTCTGTCAGATCAGCAAACCCACCTGACTCATTCCTCAGCTACACCATCCCTTAATGGTAACAAAAGGGAGGAAACAGGAACCTTCAGTCTCCCGTTTGGGGGCAGCCTGGGTGTAAATAAGCTTAAGCAAGCTGCAGAACCAAGCTCTTCGTCTCATGCCTTGAGCTCTTGGGAACAAGAGCAACCCTGCTCCAAGAATTCCAAGAGAGAAAACAAATATCCAATGAGTCACCCAACTTTCCTTTCTTCACCAGATATCAGTATGGACCAGAGTTGCTAGACATGCCTCACTGGCCTGTAATCACCTCTTATCGACACTAATAAAGCTAAACCAGAAAAATAACTATTCTAAACACTACATTAAACCATTATTAAAATTGTGATACACTTACTGCCTACAAACAGAACCTGCACACAATTCAAGGTGCCCTCCAAGGCAAGGGGCCAAATTAAGATGGACTATATTTAAATCAAGCCTTAAAGAACTGAAATAACACAGTTTCTTTCTATTAATTTTAAATCTCTCATGTCCTTCAATTCAGCTCTTACTGTAATAAGAGCAAACAAGGGATTCAGTTCAGGCACAGAGCAAATGATCACCTCCAAAAAGATTCTTTTGTAGAACATATACACCCAACAAAAAAGATACTTAACCTGTACCCTCACTGCAGTGACAACATGTAACTGTGTGCCCCAAAACCTCAAACACAACATTCTGAGCACTATCACTCTCACACCATCAATGAATTAAGTGCACACAGAGAGTAATGGGAACCTCGACCTCAAACATCAAATGGCTACACAACATTATCTCAGCTACGTAAAGGCCATGAAGTAACATGCCATGGTGTTGCTCTAAATGCCTCTATTCATCTCAACCACAGAGTCCTATTTTGTTCACTTCCTACCAAGATATAATAAATAAAATCTTGCTGGTTTTACCCATGCTGTTTGATCTCCCCTGGCTTTCAGGTCACTTGTTGAAGAACTCCAACACTCAGCTCAAAACCAGGTCACTTGCCAGAAATCAGGGGTTTGCTCACCATCGGAAGTCAACAGTGATAAGTGTGACAAAAATAGAGGGATCACAGCATAGGCCAAAGGTTGTCTTTTGCGCATTTATGCAAGCTCAGTTTGCTGCTGTCACTTCTGCCCTTGCCAAAGGCAGCAGAGCCAGCCTGGGAGCTCCTTTCACACAACTATGTCCAACAACGAAAGCCACTTCCATGCCTGAAGAGGCATGAGGCATTTTGCAGACACAGGGACATTATTCAGCACACACGACATCAACAGCTCTCAGGCTTGTCCCGGAAACAGGTGAGCTGAAATTCTGCACAGCCAGTACAAACCATCCTCCCAGCAAGACAGCGCACTCGCAGCATGCGAGGCTCACACCAATCCTAAGCACAACTTCCCAGCTGGATAAATCAACACTGCACAAAACAGGTTTTTAACCTGCCCATCTGAAAACAGACAATAAGGGAATGCTTATCACTTCCTTTACTTATGTGCTTGTGGAGCTTTAGAGCCTGCACTCTTACAGTTTTTCTCCATCACCTCACTACAAAAAAGCCACTACAAATACCTGTCAGACGTCTGTTGTAAGTCCTCTGCTTCTCTGTAATTTCTGTGAATGCGTCTTCCACACACTCAGCCACATCCAACATTGACAGTCCCAAATTTACTTTAAATTTACTCCTCCTTTTATTCCCCATCTGTCATTCCATGAGCAACACCATATCTCAAACTCACCCTAAGAGCTGCACTTCCACTCTGCACCAAGTGCCTTTCGCCTACCTGCCGCGTTACCCAAATCACCATCTTTTACCAAGGCTGCATTTCTAGCCTTATTTTCTTTCAGCTCTTACTCCACACACCATTATCTCATGTTTGTTCCTACAAGCCTCCTCCCACACACACTCCTCCCTGTGATGACACTTGACTTCATTTCTGCACCACAATCACTTCCCCTTTTCTGCTGACGACTCTACCCAAGGTCCAGCTGTGCTAAGTCAGCTCAACCCAAAGCAAGCTGAGGTGACACTGACTGACACACTCCTTCACCAAGAGGAGTCATAAAGTCCAGAAGGTGAACCTGAGTCACCAGAATCCCTTCCTCACAACACTCCCTCTGCCCAGCCCCCCAGTGGTTCTTTTACAGAAGAAATCCCCTTTATTTACTCTAGTTACTACACTTGTAAGACTTACTTGATCCACTCAGACTAAATACTTAATTTCTCACTGGAAAAGACCCTCTCCTAAGGGTCTTTTTTCACGTTAACCCCCATTCCTTCTTATTTCATCTAAACTGCAGTGAGTCAGAAGACTATACCTTCTCATTATGGTTACATTATTAATAGCCATTTCAATAATGCCCTAACCACAACTAGACTGTAACAGTGACCATGGATCTGTTCACACTAGGAATGAAGCCACTGGGATGGCTACTGAGGGCCAGCACAGTCACACAGCATGGTGGTACCCCTGCAGACCTGGGGAGCACCTCTGAGGTGGCAGCCCCGGCGCTGAGCCCTCACCTGAGCAGAGCTGCTCGATCTTTGTCAGCGTCAGCTGCAGAGACTCATTGATCCAGGCCAGCATGTCATGTCGACTCAAGTTCTCGATGGTCACTGAAGTAGAATACACATTAACTGCCATTTTCTGGAAGACACAACCAGAGGCGTTAGTACCACAGACGTTATCACCAAACGTCCCCAGGGCTCCTGTCGAGACAGGCCTGACACAGCAGCACAGGAAACGCTGTGAGGCGGCTGCTAACAGCTGGGGTGACCTCGTGGTTCAGGCTTTCTGAAGACCCATCAACACCATTAAAACTCTTGTGGCAGCGCTGACGACGGCACTCGCGGCCGGTGTCCATTCCGTTCACCGGGCGCGGCATCAACGCTTCCTGCTCTATCCCGGTTATCGGTCCCGCCCAGCCCCGCCAGCACAAAGCGGAGCCGCTCGCTCTCCGCGGAGCCCCCGGTGCAGCTGCCGCCGGGCAGGGCCGACAGCGCCGTGCCGCACGCCCCCGCCGCGGGCGGGGCACGGCCCGCACCCACCCACCACCGCCCGCCGCGCCCTCCGACACAGCCGCACCGGGCGCTGCGCTCCGCCGCCGGGCCCCCGGCACCCCGCACCCGCGGAGGGGCGCGGCCCGGCCCTGCAGGCCTCGCGCCGATCTCTTCACCGCCCGCCGGGCCCGGCCCGCGGCCACCCGCCCGGTCCGCCCGCTCCCCGAGCCCGGACCCGAGCCGGGACCCGCCGCCAGCCCGCCCCGGGCCCGCAGCCACCCCCCGCCTTGACCCGGCCCGTTACCTGCCCCGCTCTCGCCCCGTCTCCTGCGCGTTCAAACCGGCCCCGCCCGCCTGCCCGGGGACCACGTCACTCGCACGCTACGCGCTTGCGTCACGTGCGCGTCACGGCCGTCGCAGCGAGCGCCGCTCACCGGCGCGGGACGGAGCCGGGTCTGGCGGTTGCTAAGGGGCGGAGACACCTTAGTCTCTTAGTCTCTCAGGCGAGGCTCCGCCCACAATCACGAACTCGCCTCCGATTGGCTGTGCCGCTAGCCCCGCCCACAGGTACCGCATCCCGCGTGCCCGTGGGGTCTCCCACGGCTCCGGTCGGAGGAACCGCGGTCCGGTCCCCCCACAGCCCAGCCCGGATCCCAGGGCCGCAGCCCCGCCCCGACCCATCTGTGCCCCGGTGTCACCCATCTGGTTCCCACATCCCACCCATCACCTCCGTGGGCAGCAGGGAAGGGGCACCTGTCCCTATATGAAACCCCTTAATCTCCACACACAAACCTGCCAGTGAAGGACTGTCTGGTTGTACAGAAATACTCATCTATAATTAGACGGTTGATGTGGATCCCCTTTTGTCCCCCACCCCAAACCTGACGATACTGTGTGGACACGGAGGTCTGAGCTCTCACACTCCTCGGTACAAAGAGCGACGCGAAATGTGCTCAGCAAAACGATGCACTTCTTTTATTTGTAAAAGATTGTATAAAAACCCGCACAAATTTCAACATCAACAATCCTTAACCTAAAAAAATAGCACCAGGGAGAGTTAGAAACCTTTACAAAAGTGTTAAAAAGGCATTTCTGAATCTACCTCTCCTGACAACATCTTATAAACTCGTAATAAAAGGCAGCTCTTACAGGGAAAACTGTTTCAAGGAAGACTTGTCTACTACAATTCTTATCAAGTAAGCTTAATGCCAAGGCAATTCTCATCCCTCTTTTATCTTTGTGTAAATTCCCCGAGTCCTTTTTTTTCCCTCATCTATTTATTTTTCTTTTGATCAGATAGGGAAGGGATGTGAGACCTGGAGTATGAAATCAGAGATGCTGGGGAGCAGAGGTTACGTGTCAGCCCCGTTTGGAAACATCAAACCCATCAGAGGGTCCCAAGGCAGAGGGTGGCCGTGACCCTGTGGCTCCGCATCAGGTTCTGGCTGGGTCTAGGCACAGGAGTTAAGTGTTGTATCACAGGTCCAGGCTGGGTGCCAGAGGCTGCAGATGGGTTCAAAGCTGGTGGTGACGATGCTGGGGCTTCCCCAGCACCCCCAGCACCCACCCCACCATCTTCCCAGCCAGGGGCTGGTGATAATGGAGGTGATCGGGTGCTACTCATTCCTGAGCTCAAACACATCACCAAGAACAACCCCCACTGGGAAGACTTTAAAGAGTGACCTCTGGGCAGGACCAAGGGAAAAAGCCTTTCAGCTCCCTGGGCTTCCCTTTCTGCCCATTCTGGAGCACAGCCTTGGGCAGGAGACCCAGAGAAGATGGTTCTCAAAGCCCAGGGTAGAAAGCGGCACAGAGGAGTGGAAAGTAAGAGGCTCTCTCCTCCAAGGAGGCTGTCATCCTCCGCCACCCATGAGAGGGGTGAGGAGGGCCCCCATGTGTCAGAGAGGTAGAAGGAGCTGGGAGAGAAGCTCTCATTCCCCACTGATGCTGTACGACACCTCAGGAAGCAGCCTGGCCCGTGGTTTAGACATGATTCACTTTGAGAAGGCACCAAAAGACGCTGTGGACAGGGTGTAGTGAACAGCAGAGGTAGGGGAGGACAGAGGGACAATGAGGGGACACCATGAGTTGTTTCAGTGCATTGAAATGTGCATTGGAGTTAAGGGGGCTATGGAAAACCTGGCACAGGTGGGACGGGCTCACCAGGACTTTATGGACAACGGGAAATCACCCCAGCAAAGTCAGGGAGCAGGAGGGCAATAAAGTGAGCACAGCGGCGGCTGCAGGAGCTCCTGGTCCAGCCACATGCTGGGCACAGAAGCACGAAAGCAGCCCTGTGCATGGGGAGATGGGTGAGCAGGGAAGGAGAGAGGTAGAGCAGAGCCCTGCCTGCAGACCCAGGACCTGCCCCAGCACCAGTGCCAGCAACGAAGAGACACACATTGCCCCAAGCCACAGCAGCTTTCCCACCTTGCTGCCCATGGAGCAGGATCAGCGCGGGTGAGACCGGTGCTGTGTTCCAGGACCCTGCAACCCCACTGGGGTCCAGTGGGATCTTCCCTGCCAGGAAGCTCCTGCACCACAGCCAACATGCTCCCAATACTGCTCAGCTTCACAACACTTGGGGGCTGCAGCTTGAGGACCACACTGACCCCTGCACTGCCCTTCCTGCCCATGCACCACATTCACTGGGGATAATGGATGCTCAGAGAACATTTTCCTTTATGGACACTGGAGCCCAAATCCTCCCTGCTCCAATTCCTGTGTAAGCTTTGAAACCCCTCAGCAGGATTTCTAAAATGGAAGGAAAAGGTTGTGGATGCTTTAAAAAGGAAGTAGTGAGTATTTGTAAACTACAGCCAAACGTATAAAACAATAATCCTTTAGTTCTAGCTAGAAAAGTAATTCTATCACCTCACAGTTCGGTTTCAGCTACATTCAGGTCTAGGAATCTCCACATTCATATGTAATGCCTTAAAGCAGCAATAGACATTGAACAACATGAAAGTTTATCAAAAAACAACAATAAAACAGATTTGGTGTGTGTATCCTGCGTGTTCAGTGTATGTACCTGAGCAGGGTCCCTTACACCTCCTGCCACAGCCGGGGGCTTTGGCAGTTGCTTCAGGAGAGGTTTTGTTTGGTCAGAAGCAGTGACTCGCTGCAGTTCACATCTGCCCGCAGCACCTCGGCAGCTGACTCCACGCTCACTGCTCAGCAAGTTGTGACTTTCAGCTCTAGGCTAAACCGGGATATTTAATGCTCTGAAGGAGACTTCCCATGGTCTCAGCCATGCACAGAGCTTCCTGCACTGGGCAATTAAAGCTCTTTTGTCCATGTTTTCTATCACTGCCATCAGTCCCTTTCAAGAAAAGTTACCCTGCCAGGTTCTTTGGTTAAAGACATTGCCTCGGCTTCCCCTGCGGGACCAGGCTGCCTCCCTGCAGGAGGGAAGAGCAGCGACGGGCCCGTCCCTCTCCCGCCTCCAGCTGAGCTGTGCACCTTTACCAGAGAGATGAGGGGTGCTCGGCTGCCTATTCGCAGGCAAAGTAATCCTTGAGCGGGGAGAAGAGGTGCTGGATGACGGGGACACTCCACGATCGCAGCAGCTTCTGGCGAGCACCGCGGCCCATGTTGGAGACGTCTGTGTAGTGGAGGGGGAAGCCAAAGATCCTGTGGAGCAGAGCAGAGGAGGGTGGGTGAGCTTTGGTGACTGCGCCGGTGCCCATCAGATGCAGCCAGGACACAGCATCTCTCTGTCTCATCTGCGTCCATCCCTGCATCCCTCGAGCCCCAGCCTGTGTTTCAGAGTCTTGCTCAGCAGAAGCTCCTCAGCAGTGTCAGTGCTCCCCACCAGCTCTGATTTCCTTTCCCAGAGTTGGCAGCAAGTGAATGTGCACTGCTTCCCACCCAAAGCATCTGACAAAGGTGACGCAGTCTTTCTTGCTCTGCCCAGAGCCAGAGGCACTTGCCCAAGGGCAGCAGAGCAGAGCCCACACCTGCAGCCCTGCTCCCATGGACACAGACAAACCACCCCTCGTGTATCCGTGCAAGCACATCTGCCTGGCCCCAGAAGCACTGCTGTCCATGAGCCCACCACCACCAGTGCACCCAGTGGCTGATGCCCCTGGGAACACACCCCCGCAGAGCTTCCAGCTGGAGGGAGATGCTGCAAGGGGTTGAGACCCCCCCATGCTGGCTCCATTTTAAAACTGGATTAGGAAAAATAAAGGGAAAAACAAACCCAAGAGCCACCAGTGATCTCCAGCCAGGAATCAGCACCGAGTATAGGGAGCAAAAAGCAAACGCTAAAGACAATGGAAAATTCCTCCTCCCAGCTCCATGGCCATGTCATCACGCAGCCTCTCTGCCATGGCTGAGGTCAGTACAACGCTGTCCCAGGAGCCACACCGAGCCATAAACTCACATCTCTGCCCACTCTGCTCAGCAAGGCACCTCCACAAGCATCGCTCCGGGACAGATCATGGAGACAGCTCATCCCTGGGCTTCCATCAGAGGAAGGTTCTCCAAGTGCCATTTCACATGACAAAGCCTCGGTAATTGCTATTTCACTTTCAAATTCCTGCATTCTTCTCCTCAGCTTTAATTAGTTTTAAGTCCAAGAAATACTGGCAATGTAAATACAAACAATCCAGAGTATTTAAACCTGATCTCTTTATTGGCTGAGGCATTCCCTGGTGAAATCTCCAGGGTTTGTTGCTAGGAGTAGCTGGTGCACAGGACTGGTAGCAATAGGATTTTACTCTACTCCAAGTCCTCCTGCTGTGTTTTACCATGAATTCAGGGTGCTCCCGAGGTGTGCACAAAGCTTGGAGGAGCTTCCCTAAGGCACCACACTGAACTGAGCAGTTTTGGCCAAGGAGGCTGCTGGAGTTCATCCCCTGCCCCTGCAAACCCCACACAGCACTCACTGGGCATGGGGCTGCCCTACAGCACCCCACATTAGCCCGCATCTTAAACAAAGGCTGGTGGATGAGTACATCATGTATAACCCCAGGCTAAACACAGCACACAGCATCCTGCACTGACCCCATCACTCTTCCCTCCACAGGCTCCAGGTCCAGGGCAGAGGATGCTGCTGCTTTTCCCAGTCTCATCCCTGCTCATTAACAAGCACATTATCATGTGCTCGTCACCGCAGGGAACTGCACCATACGGGAACTGCTGCTCTTCAGCTCCCAGGAGCTGGGCTTGGGGCCAAGGAGGGAAGAACTACACAAGCACCACGAAACAGAGCAAAGCTGCAGTGAGAGATGCAAACGGGCAGTGAAGGGTTCATTACCTGTTCATTCCTGGAAGGTTACCCCAGAAATAGCGCGCCCGGTGAGCAGCTGATATCTTGATAGCATCGATCATAACCGGGTTACACTGCAGGCCACGAGAGATGCAAAAATCAAGGTTAGAGGAGGTGTGGGCTCAGCCCTCTCCTGCATGGAGCCCTTCTCCACTGCACTGCAACAGCAGTGAACAGCAAGTCCTCCTAAGGAGGCAGCCCCCCAAACTCCTGCTCCACACCAGAGCACAGTCTGGTTGGCGCTGTGGGCTCCCACACCATAGCCATGGCCAGCACAGCTAAAAATCCTCTCCAGTCCCTGATCTCCCTCTGCCTAGAAATAACACAGCAGGCACTGCCCTGAACAGACCTTTCTGCAAGGCAAGAACCTGCCCCAGGGAACCAGTGCTGGGGTCAACCTGCTGCAAGCCTGAGGAGACCCAGAGCCGAGGATGAACACCTGATTCCTGGGGTGCGCATCCGGCAGGGGCCACACAAAACCAGAGCCAGAGCCACAGAGCTCAGCACAGCTTGCACAGCACAGGAGGTGTCTCCGGCTCAGATGCCCTTCCTAAAGCCACAATCCCTACCTCCAGAAACCGAGAGATGTCCCTCTTGTCATTGACCCTCATGGCCACCACGTTCTCGAACATCCAGAAGAAGGGACGCTCCTCTCCCGCCTTGGGACGAGCGTAGTTGAGCAGGTGGTAGAACTCAAAGAACAGCCTCCCGGTCCCTTCTGCAAGGGAGAAAGAAGGAGCTGCAGGCTGGGATCTGCTGCAGCATGGGGGGCACGGGTCTGGGGGCCCTGGCTGCCTCCCCACCAGCATGGACACAGCCTGTGCTTTGCAGGTGCCACCCCAAGGGCTGCAGCTCGGAGGGGAGCCACCACCAGATAGGGGCTGCACCTCTTCCCTGCACTTTAAGGTGGCTCCGAACCCCAGGAATGTCCCCAGGGAAACCCAGCCCTGCAGAGGCAAAGCAGCCTTACCATAGAGCCCCTTCCTGGCCGGGTTGACAAGGGAGATGTCATTGCAGGGGCTTCCACCGATCACCAGGTCGAAAGGACCCCACTCCTCGATCTAGAGTGGACAGATCCCGTTAGGAGACACCAGGGAAGTGGCTCCCTCCTCCTGGACAGGGCAGGGGGAAATCCTGTCCCAGGGGTGCTGGGGTGAGCCCCCGCAGCCACGGTGCCTCGTTGCCCAGCTCACATTTCTCTTGGTTATGTTCCTGACATCGTGCACGTAGGTGATGTTGCCCTCGTGCCGCATGGTGCCCACGGCAATGGGGTCTTCACAGATCTCCGAGGCAATGTACTTCTCCACTTGGATGCCCAAGTCCTTCAGCACCAGGTACCCTGCCAAGGGACAGACGTCTGAGGCTGCGCTGCTCTCTTTAGTCTCCCGGTCTCCTTCATCAGCAGCGACGCTCGAAGTGGCCGTTTTTGCGTGTCCTAGGAGGGGGCAGTCACACAGGGCTCGTGGAACAGCAAACCACTTTTTTGACCCATTCCTGCAGCAGGTTCGGGAAACCCGGGAAGCAGAATTCCAGAGCGGAGTCAAACCAGTGCTGCCAACACTCCCACAGCTCTCGCTTCCCAGTGAAACCAGCCCCTTGAGACAGCACCCACCGCAGCAGGAACCTCTGAGCAATTCCCATGCCCTCCCTGCTCCACAGCCCTATCCAGCAGGAATGGGAGCCCCTGCCCTCATGCCCTTCTGGTGGGGATCCCCCTGCCCTTCACCTCCTTCTCCCTACCAAGCCTTCAGAGACAGGTTTGAGGCCATGAAGCTGATCCCCCCAATACGTGGTGCTGCTATTCCAGCGCCTCACCTGTGGCAATGCCAGCAAACAAAGACAGCACTCGAATAGGTCTCCTCTTCGCTGGTGGGACCGTTGGGTAGATTTTGGGTGCAGCCTGCAATGAAGCCAGCAATGAAGCCCCAGTGCTGCAACACAAGCATCAGCCCTGCCTTCAGGAGAGCGTCTGCATGGGCAAGAGCCCAGCACCACCCTTGGCAAAGGTGGAGGAGCGGGGCCAAGGCAGAGGGATGAGGAATTCCAATGCAGCCTCTCCCCCATTCCCAGTGCTCTGGGCTCCCATGGCCGCAGCCCTTACATATTCCTGCCCCTTGTCGCTGGTGAAGAAGTCCTGCAGGCGTGTGTTCCAGTCCTGCCGGCGCTGCAGCACCCCATAGCTCCTCTGGGGCTGGCACATGTAACAGTTCCAGGGCTCCTGCTCTTTCGCCTTGGCTGACGTCCCTCGGCCCACCAGCACCTCCAGGCACTCCACACAGAAGCACCTGCCCAAACCAGAGCAGCTCGTGCCCATCACCTCCAGGATCCCTCAGGGTCAGCCCAGCCTCTCCTGGGGTCTCCCCTGCCGTGCAGTGGAGCTCCCCCCTCAACGTTTTGCAGGAGGTTTGGCCAGGCAGTACCCCAGGTTCTAGGGACGCTGACACAAACCAGTGACCCGGGCGTGGGGAACGCTCCTGCCAACCTCCCAGGGGTTGTTATCCGGGTGAAGCCTGGCTCAGCAGGGATGGGGAGGCTGTGCTGGGACGAGCTGCATTGCAGCCAGCACCAGCCCCTTGCCAGGGCTCACACACAACCCCGCTTCCCTGCAGCTCCCAGGAGCATCGCTGGGAGCTCAGCCCAAGGAACAGCCAGGACCCACCTGCAGCAGCCAGCATTGCTGCAGAGCAGCAGCTCCTTGCCCTCGCAGCACACTGTGCAGTAGGACTGGTAACCGTCCTCATCGTACATGTAGAAGAGCTCCAGGAATCTATCCTAGCGAAAGGAGAACCGGGAGGAGAGAAGTACAAAGGGATCAGGACCTGTGATCAGAGTGTGAACAGATTGCTCCATCTCTGATGCACACTGAGAGCTTGAGGATGCCCATCCTTGGTGCTTCGAGTGGAGACACGGCAAGGGACAGCCCCATGGTGGATACAGCCCAGCCAGGACCTGGCAGCCACCCCCCTCCTGCCCTGTGCAGCAGGGCTGGATCCTGCACCCATCCTGCCAGCACTTACCCTGCAGGTCTGGCAGAGCCCCCCTTCAAACAGCGGGTGGAAGGTGGCCGGGTTCCTCCTCCCGCAGGACAAACAGCTCTCTGCAGGACAGACGGAGCTCTGCTGAGCCCAGGGAAGGGCAGGGAGCCTGTGCTGGGGAGCAGACCCCACTGCCCTGTGCCGCAGACATGCGCTGGTCTGGAGGTGCCCGAGGCTCCCTCAGGAACAGGCCCCCCAGGGGGATCTGCACCGGGCACCCCAGCACCTTCCCCCTTCCCACTTGGAGCCATAAAGAGGGACCCAGGATCTTTGCCCATCACCTGCATCACCCCACACCTTTCCCAAGAGAGGACTGTCTGTTACCTTCGAGGCTCCCGCTGTTGTTCGTAACTTCCGACACCATTTGCTCTTTAGGAAATACGAAATACAAGGATTTATCAGTCCTTCAGTAACAAACAAAACCCTCTACATACAGATGCCTTATTTCTTCATTAAAACTGCTGTTGCCCCGTTGGGCATTACACAGCAAAGGCGTATCAGGCATTTTGGTGCAAACCCCATGTCCTTCACTGCTGGACGCACCACAACTAGAGCTCAAAGATCATTTCCAAGCTAAGCAATCAGTGGAGCCCAGCCTGTGTCTCGCAGCTGGGTTTGCTGGTGTCTTGTAAGGCCCATAAAAGCTTTCGCCTTCGGAAACCAAGCTCACATCCCCCGGGAAGAGCCGAGCCCTTTCCCAGAGAGGTTCCCCAGTGCCACAGGATGCACGGTGCTCCCCAGCTCCCTGCTGCGCACCTCGGGTTTGCTCCTCCTCCACACGCTGCTCCTTGCCACTGTTGCAGAGATTGGTCTTCAGCCTCTTGGTGGGGGGACACTGCTCCAGGGACAGCACCTCCTCCGTCCCGTTCCTCAGGACCCCATTCTCTGCAAGGGAAAGGTGGCTCCTTGGGCACAAGCCTCCAGCCCTGGGAGCATCCCAGGGCACCGAGGGACACCACCGCAGCTCCCCAGCATGGCTCAAGGCGCATCCAGGTCTTTGACTTCCAGGAGCGATGGCTTTGAGGTGCTTTACTCTGGCTTCTGGCAATGCTGCCAGGAGGGACCCCACTGAGAAGCCCCAGGGCCACCTCGGGACCAATCCAGCAGGCTCAGCATTGCCAACGCCATCCCCATGCCTGGCTCATGGCACCACCTCACCTGAGGCTTTGGGCGGCCGCAGTCCCTTGAAGCCCAGGGGTTTGAAGCCAGTGAGTGCCCAATCAATCATGGGCTTCAGCTGCTCCTCCAGGGACTCCCCAGGGGCTGTGGAAAACGTCTTTCCCGACCGGCTCCGGGCAACCTATCAAGAGGAAGGACCCTGTGGGATACCGTGGGACACCACGGGATACCATGGGACACTGTGGGACAGCAGAGGACACCATGGGACACTGTGGGACTGCAGAGGACACCATGGGACAGGGGCTGGTCCCCAGGCAGGGAGCAGCCCAGCTGTAGCTACATGGCCCCCATGCCTGCCAGGGTCATGCCCCGAGTCCTATCCCCACCATACACACATGCACAGGGCTCAGCACAGCGGCAACTGTCGGATTCCGGTGCTGGGAATTCCAGCCGCCCTCCTGTGCATCCCCTCCCTGCCATGAGCCGGCTGCCTCCAACAGCCCCATCTGATGGGAGCAGGGACAGCCCAGCCCCAGCTGCTTCACTTGGCTCCTTCCTGCACCCAGCCCCAGCTCTGCTCCAGTTACCTCCAGTGCATGGTATACGGCTCGGCGGTAGGAGACCAGCTTGTTGAACGTGGACAGGTTGAAATGCTGCCTAAAGGCCACAAGTCCCATCAGCTTGTCTGCAGAGACCTGTGGGACAGCAACAAAAGCCCACACCGGGCACGGACACGTCCCTGTAGCAGCCTGCACCCCGTGCCACACACGCAGCCCTGCCGTAACGCGTGCCCAGCGCAGGCGAGGGCTTTGTCTGGGCTCTGTGGCCATGGGAGCAAGCTCAGCATCAGCTGCAGAAGGTGATGAGCAGTGGCAGCACTGCACACATGGAACAGGCTGCGTGCAGCCACTGCTGGCACCGCACTTCTGCCAGCGCAGCCCTGTGGCACAGCACTTCCCTCCCTGCTGCACCCCGGGGACATTCCCATCACTGGGTCCTGTCACCAGCCTATGGTGGCCAGGCTGTTGTCATTGGAGCCACCGGGGTCTCTGCCAGGGGAGGCTGCAGCCGGGCACACACAGACCCCAGAGGCAGCCTCAGGAACAGGGCAGGCAGCAGAGCTGTGCAGGGATGAGGGCTCCAGCCCGGGTGAAGCCAGGCACAGGCAGAAGCTCACCTCAGAGAACTTCCCATCCCCAAACCACTGCACCCAGCGCATGCCCGAGGCTGCTGGGCGCTTGGCTGTGGCTCTGTAGGAGACGACGATCGCCGGCCACCAGGAGAAACCCTTGATCTTTCCCCAGACGAGCTCCCCGATTCCAAAATCCTTCCCGTCCTAAAGGCAAAAGAGGACAACACGGATCAGCCACAGAATGAGCTCCCTGGTTTATCCAAGCAGCTGTGGCACAGAGCCCCGGAACATGGGGGAATGGCCACAGAGCACCCCACACTGCTGCTCCACCACGTATGCCCATCACTGGTCACCTGTGAACCTCTGCACAGGGATGCACAGGAGCTGCATCCCCTGCCTCAGGAGAACAGCAGAGCACACCCCGATGGCACCAGAGCCAGCCCTGTGCCATGCAGGAAGGCCTGAACATTGCGTGCTGCATCCTACACAGCCCCCCCAGCGTTAGCACCAGCACCCCACTTCCACCCCGATCCCACCAGCTCCCGCCTGCCCTCCCAGGATCTGCAAACACCTTTCCCTGCCGCACACAAACCAGCAGGAAGGAAGCTCCGACTGTCACAGGGCTTGCAGCAGCAGCCGGGTGATGGGAATGGGCAAGGCAGGCAGGCAGCAGCTCCAAGGAGCACGGATTCTCCCAATCCCATTGCCCATCACAGCCACATTTGTCTGGAAGAACCCAGCTCACTGCATGCTGCTGCCCAGGCCAAAGGATGCAGGAAGCAAGCAGGGATGCGCGTGTCCTGCTGCTGCAGGGAGGGCTTTGGACTGAGGCTGCTCCCTGGGCTTCCTGAGGTTGCTCCTTGGCACAGGGCAGCCCCTCTGTGGGGTTCACAGCTCAGCCGATCCGGCTGCACCCCACGGACAGGGCACCCACAGGGAAGAACAGGAAATGGGGCAGAGCAAAACAGACAACAAAAAGGAGAGCTGGGAATTTTGGCATGACCGTGCCAAGGGCCTCCATCAGGCAGCCTGACAGGGACCATGCCAGGACCATGCTCCCCATGCAGGAGCAGTCACCTTGACCTGCAGAGCCCTCCTTCCCAGCTTTATTCCACAATTAGGCACCTAATTACGCAGCAAGATGCAATTGCCCAATTCCTGCAAGTCTGGGGCCCTGCCCCACTGCCTGCAGGCACTGAATCACCCTCTGCAGCTCCAGCAGCTCCGCTCCAACCCAGCATCACCCCAGAAATGTTTCCTGCACATGCAACTGCATGTCTCGGCAGGGCACGGCACGCTGCCAGCCCGGCGTGTGCCACGCACGTGCCTCCGGGGCCCTTGGAGGCTTTGCCAGCCCCACAAGCAGCACAGGCAGGGCCCATCCCTGCACAGCACCCTCCTGCAGCCCCAGAGCAGTGCCCGATGGATAGGAACAGCCCAGCGTCATCACAGCCTGGGCACACAGGGAAGGGCAGGTAGGGGAAGGGATGCAGGAGAAGCTGCAGCATCCCAGGTGCGGGAGCAGAGTCGGACCCATCCGTACCTGGTACTCCAGCGCCATCCCCATGTCCCTGCTCTCGGTCTCCTCAGTCCCCAGCTCAGTGGAGCTGTTCTGCCCCTCCTGGGAGCTGCTGCCAGAGAGTGTGCTGCTGCTCCGGGATGAGTCCCGGGAATCCTCCTCCGTCAGGTCAATGGTGGGGATAGGGATAGGTGTGGACTGGCGTCGCTTGGAGCTCTGCATGGTGGAGAAGTGGAGTGTGAGCACAGAGAGGGGAACGGGAGCAGAAACCTGCCCCACTTCACCCCCAGCCACATATCCAGGGATCAGAGAGGGGGAACTTGGGAAGGGGGACACCAGGAATGGAGGGAAAGGCCGAGCACCTGAAGGAGAAGTGCTCTGCTTCTGCTCTCAAGACACATAGAAAACGGTGCAACGCTTGCTCCCTTCCCTTTTCCCCTCCCCAGTTCACCCCAAAGCACCCAGTTCACAGTAGTGGCAAGCAGCAGCCCACACACCCCCCACTGCACAGGGGAAGCTGAGGCACAGAGCGTGCCGGGAGCCTTGGGCAGGGCACGGCAGCAGTGCAGGTCTCCCGATCGCAGGGGAGCCCCAGGGCAGCCCCAGCCCCACGCACCCTCACCCGCAGGGGGGTCGGCAGGTCCCGGGGGGGCTCCACGCTGTTGGTTTCCTTGATCTTCATCTCTTGGCGGGTCTGCCCTGCCTGGAAGATGAGGCGCACGGGGGGCTTCTGCCGGAGGCTGCTCTCCCAGCCCGCGCTGCCCCGGGGCCGCACCTGCAACCAGAGCAGAGGACGTGGCGTGGATGTGGCACAGACGCCACCTTCCCCATGCAGGAACAGGGCAGCACCAGGGCCCTGGGGATGGATGGGGAATGCAAGAGGAGCACAGGCAGCTGCGGGAAGCATCTTGGGCTGAGCCCCTTGCTGAGACCCTGCACTTCAGAGCATCTCTGCTGACTGTAAGGTGCTCAGGAGCACACACTGCTGCAGCCCCCAGCACTGGGAGAGCTTCCCACCAGCAGCTGGTCACATCACCTTTGTTTTCAGCCATCACGTGCATCCCTGACTGTACCCTCCTCAACTGTAGCCTTCTCTACCTCCCTCCTGCCCCAGCCCTGCAGAGGCACCAGAGCAGCCCTTCCCCTGCGGTTCAGCAGCTGCAGTTTATGAACAGCGCAACCCAAGGGGGTTTCCTGCATGCAGCACAAGAGAGCTTCAGCACAAGGTGAGACTTCACAAGTGAAAATCCCCTGGGGTTTTTCAACCTACTCAACACAAAACTGGGACCCAGCCCCAAAGCAGCCAAAAGCAGGATGCCCTGAGGAGGGGGTGAGATGCTTCGGTCCATCAACTGAAGACAATATCAGCATAACAGTGATTATATTGCTGCAACACGTCGTGGGCATCGCTGCATCACCCCCACCACACTGCTGCTACTGACATAAAGCACAGCAGGAACTGAACAATGCAAACAAATATTCTGCTTGTAAATGAATATTGCATCTGCCATTCGGCTGCTCCCATAGCCCGGGGCGGAATGGGTGAGGGTCCCCACATAGAGCCCTGGCTCCGAGGTCCTGCTGAACACTTGCCTCCTGCACCTCCGCGAGAGCCAGGGGCCAGGACAGGCCCTCCTCCTCCTTGGCCGGGTCTCCCTTGTTCACCCTCTCGTTGTTCTCCAGTGATGGCAGCCCCAGGCCCCCAGCATCTGCACAGGGATAAGAGCAGCCTCAGGCTCCATGAGCCTCCCCAGCCATGCCCTGCACACCCCAAACCACCCAAACCCTCGCTGCTCCGGGCAGCACACTGGGGCTTGAAGAGACCAAAGCCTCCTCCTGGAGAAATGAGGCTGAGAGCAGACTACAAGCAGCATCCCCGAGGCTGCCCATTGTGGTGCTACCAACAGCAGCAGTCCCAGATCCCCCACCTGCACCCAGGCTGGGAGGGAGGGACCTTCTTATGCACCTTTTTGTTCCTGAGCCATAAACAAACTATACACCTGCTATTCAGGGCTTGTCAGTTCATTTAAAGCAGGACCTTATGAATACAAGAGGTGGGATTTGAGGACCACAACCTGAGCATCCCCGGGCACTCCTCGAGAGGATGAGGGCTCCCTTACTCCAAGAGGTTAAACCATTAAGGGGCAGAGCCAGCATCCCAGCATAGCACCCCTTTCCACAACCACTGCTGTTGCTGTGGCCTGGACTCATGGATGTGCTGTCGGGAAGAAAAGACCCAGCGAAGTTGTGGAGGGACCCTGGACACTGTGCTGCAACCCCTGGGACAGTGGCTGGGACATCCCTGGTTTCATGTATCCCTGTGCACCCTGGGCACATCGAGACTCACCTGGAGTGCTGGGCTTCCCATTTGTCTCCCGTATGATGGTGGGGGTGTCACTGGCGGGACTGGTACAGGCCCCGTTGAGGAGGATCAGCTCTGCCCTGCAGTCTGCCTCCTCCTGGCCGTGGCTGCTGTCCTTCTTCATGGTCGCCTGTGGAAGCCAGAGCAGAAAGGAAATGGAGAATGCAGAAAGCCCCAGGGCAGGCAAAGCCCCTGCTGTAAGCTCTTCAGTCCAGCCCTTTGTGGAGGGGTCTGACTGGAGCCGCATCTGCAGCGGCCCTGGGAGCTAAGCGGTGGCTCTGAGGACCCACCAGCTCCAGCAAACAGAAGCCGCATCCACCATCCCCGTGCCCTGCACCCAGCAGCAGGCGGCTCTCACAGCAGCAGGACACAGCAGAGCTCGCCATGGGGGGCAAAGTCCTGGCGCCTGCAGCGACCTGAACTCCCCCAAAGGGAGAAAACTCCTCCTGCCCCTTCCCTGGCCTCACCCGGGTCAGGGCAGGACAAGGGTCTGCACCCACAGCACCGGCAGCACCCCCTTGTGCCAGTGTCCCCTGCACCGGGAGCTGCTGCAGCACAGACAGAGCCCGGCCACGTGTCCCCGGCACCTCACCGGCACCCAGAGGCCTCTGCCCTCCCTGGATCCTGTTTTCGGAAGTGGAAGCTCCCAGGCTCTCCCAGAGGCACCCGGGACCGCGCTAACGAAGCTGCCTCATTGCTGGGCTATGGGTCTGTGCTGCAACTTGCCCCTCTGCCAGCACCGTCACTGCAGGCGCACGTAGCTCAGCGAGCAAGGAGCAAGCCAGGCTCAACCCGTCCAAAGCCCTGTTTGGAACCAAGCACAACCAATCCCCCCCAGCCCCAGAGAGACCCCGGGCTCCAGCCCCAGCCCCCTCCCACTGCTCTCGCTCAGCATCGCCTCAAACTGCTTCTCTAACAATTGAGATTTCTGCTCCGAGATCGTCTGTCAGCACCTCTGGCAAACAAAGACCAGCCGGGGTCTGAAGTTCCAGATGCCAAAGGCAGCGTTAAAACCCTGGTAACATCCAGACCTGAAGGAAGGCAGGTGACCAGCACCCACCTCCATAGCCAGAGCCCCTGGTGCACATCCTGCCTGTACCCCAGACACATCTGCCCAACAAAGGGACAAGAGGAACCGCACCAGCAGGAGTGTAAAAGCGCTGGAGCCCCACAGCTCTGTGCAGAAGTCCCATGGCTGCAGCACATCTGCTCCAGACCCAGTGAACAATTCCTGGGAGCTGCCCAGACTCGCTGGGCTGCTCCGGCCCCGGCAGCCGGTCCTGGCCCCGATGCGGTGCAGCACAGGCAGGTCAGCCCCTCCAGGCTCTGCTCCCTTCTGCAGGCTGCAGTGCAGCAGCAACTCTCACCAACGGCAATGCTGCCATGAAAAATCTCACCAAAATACAGAGAATCTCCATTGGGAACCCACACAGTGAGGTGTGAGAGGATGTGCTGCTCCCTTAGCATGAGCAGGACCCAGAGGAGAGGCTGAGGATGGAAGATGGGGCAGCGTGAAGCTGTCAAGATCCATGGAGGACAGCAGCAGGCAAGGCCACCTCCCAGCCCTGCAAACATCTGCATCCTCAAACCCCACCAGGGCCTTCATGTGACCTTTGCATCTGGTCCTTTGAGTGGCAGCCCCAGACAGAGCCAGAGTCCAGGACATTCAAACCTGCACCTCAAAATGGCTTTTTCCTTTCTCAGCCTGGCGCTGCCCGGTGTGCCCTGGCTCGCAATGCAGTGATATATCCCCACCCGCCCTGCACTGCTGACACTGGTGACACAGCAGCCAGGTATCCCCCCCCCCCAAGGCAATCAGCCAGGACCGAGCACCCGCTGCACCCAGCTCAGCTTTGTCGAATGCTCAGGGAGCTCTGACTTTATTCCAATTACAAAGCAAGCAGTGCACACCCAGGAACATCACACCACGCACTTCTCCAGCTGCACCACTCCAGATCACTTGAGGACATCCCATCACCATCCTCCGATACCAGGCAGGAAAGGGAACATCACATCACACCAGGCCCAAACTGCGAAGCTAAAGTCTCGCTCTCACAAACACCTATGCCGGGACAGCAGGACTGCAATTCCCATCTTGATGCTGCTTTAGCACCAAGCAAGGAAGCTGCATGCCCAAGACCATCCTGTCCTTCCCACTGATCCCCCTGGAGCCGCCATCCCTACAAGGCTCACCACGCTCGGGAAGGAGGCTCAGCTCTTTGTCCTCGCCTCCCCTCGCACACCAACATGTGCACAGGGCATTACTAAAATAATAAGAACCAGAGCACTCCCCGCACATGTTGTGTCTCACAGGAGGAGGAGAAAACCAGCACCGCAGTCTGCACTGCTCAATGCACTGCAAACACACAGGCGAGTGCTGCAGCCGCACGCTTCCTATGGGAACCGACCAAGACTCGAACCGCACAGGATTCCAGCTCAGATGCTCTGAGCATCCCAAGAGACCAGTGTTAGCGGCCGCCTGGCTCTGCCTGGTGCCTGGGATGTGCCCTGCAGCAATACCCCACCGAGACAATGAACCCGCTGACTCCGGATCCCGCCCTAGTTTTGCAATACCAGTTTCTTTAAGGTTTGCCAAACTGGTTAAGGACCATGCCACAGCATTAACTGCTTCAAGAGACAGCCTGGGGAGCAGCTGGTGCCCCAGTGCAGGCAGAGCAGGCAGAGGAGCTGCTCTCACCTACTAGGCATCACATCCTGTCCCACAGACCATGCCTCAGGACCCCACTGCCCTGAACCCTGCTGCCCATGACCCATGGCTGCTCCTCAGCCCAGGACTGGGGCCACTTTCAGTTTTCCTTCTTGAGAAAACAGCCTGGCCCTTATCAGGTGCTGTTCCGGGTAGGTGGGGAGCTCGCAGGGAGACAGCCGGACTTTGCCTCCAGACAGGGGCATGCATATCAAAAGGCTGGAAGTTTTACGGGATGGCTGGGATGGCAGCCATCACCCAGGCCCTGTTTGAATAACAAAAAGGAATAAAGGACCCCAATGGCCAGGGCTCGTTCCCTCCGGGCTGGCTCAGGGCTGCCCCCCACACAAACGCCCTTTAACTCTCCCCAAACTGAACATTTCCCTCTAATCCTGGGAAGAAAAGAGCTGCTGGGCTGGCAGTTCAGCAAGAAAGGGAGCCCATTTTGGCTCATTAAGAAGGGCAGGCTCTCCCCTCCCCTGCCCGTTTCCTGTGCCTGGCCCCTCTCCGGCTTCTCCCGCGCTCCGGCACTTCCCTCCATTTCCCCCCGTTTCCTCTCCTGCCCCCCTGCCCCAGCCCTGCGCGGCCACCCCCGGGCTCAGCCGCCGCCGCCGCTGCCTCTCAGCCGAGCTCGGATGAAAGAAAAGAAACAAAAAACAAACCGGCCCCTCCTCTCCCCGTGAAGACCAGGCCTGAGGAGTCTCCTGGGCAGCCACCATCACAGCCAGCCGCTGCTCCAGCCGCTCTACGCTCTTTACCATGCTCATCTCGGCCACGTCGCGCTGCCAGGGGCCACGCCGGCTCCCCCGACCCCTGCCCCGGGACGTGCCCGGTGTGGAGCGGCCGGGCCGGGGGTGCTGCGGGCACGGCTGGGGGCAGTGGGGGCTCCGCGCCAGCCAGGAGGGTCTCAGCCGTGGCAGGTCCTGTCCAGAGCGGTTACTGCTGCATCCTTCCCCTGCACAAGAGGACACAAAGTGATGACAATGACACCTCGCTGTCCCCATGCCCCCTGCCTGGCCCTGGAGAATCATAGAATCAACCGGATTGGAAAAGACCTTTAAGATCATCACAACCAGCCGTTCCCCAGCATTGCCAAGGCCACCACTAACCCATGTCACTGAAGGCCTCATCTACACGGTGTGTGAACAGTTCCAGAGATGGTGACTCCAGCACTGCCCTGGGCAGCCTGTTCCAATGCCTGAGCACTCTCTGGGGAAGGAATTGTTCCTAATCTCCAGTCTGAACCTCCCCTGGTGCAGCTTGAGGCCATTTCCTCTTGTCCCATACTTGGGAGACTCCTGGCTCCATCCTCCTTTTAGGTAGTTGCAGAGAGCGATAAAGTACCTCTGCAGAGTGGGGTTTCAAGCTTCCCCCATCTTCCCCAAGGTGCCCCCTTGGCTCATTCCCCCTCATTTCACTAAAAATTAGGGAACTGGAAGCAGTTCAGAGGCAGTTAACACAAGTCCTGCTGCAGGGGCAGCACATTTCAGCTCCTTCTGTGTCCCCTTTTCCCAGGGATCAGCGCAGCCCCAGGACCTGCTCCCACCCGCTGCTCCTCTCCCGGCTCCAGGGACTTGTGCCCCAGGCTGGAGCTCAGATCTCTTCCTTTATGTCCCTCCCTTGCCTCTCCCTCCACCCGGCTGAGGAGTATAATGCGGGTAGAGCTTCCCCGGGCCGGTACCTGCCGCTGGGCCGGTGCCACAGCAACTGAGCCCGGGCCCCGGCCGCCCCCTCTGCTCCGCCCCGGGGAGGCGCCGCTTCAAGCCCGAGGCGCCGGCGGGAGCCGCTTTCCTGCGAACAGAGAAGCAAGAAGATGCGCTGACAGATCCTTGACCCAAGAACCGAAAACAAAAGGTGTTCAGCTCCGGCAGCGCTGCCGCCGCATCCCGGTCCCCGGAAGCCCAAACCGAGCCCCGGCCCCGGGAACACCCCCCGAGCCCTCCCAGCCCCGCAGCCACGGCTTGCCGCTTCACTGAAGGGACTCGAGGCTCCACCGTGCTCCTCCTGCGGCTCCGGGCTCTGCCCCCGCCCCGCTCCCCGTGCCCGTCCCGGTACCGCACCGCCGGGGCGCGGGGAGTGCCCCCAGCCCGGCCCGACCCCGCCGTGACAGCCGCGGGACGCGCCCCAGGGATAAGCGGCAGCGGCGCCTCCGCGGGAAACTCCCCAAAGTTGCGACAAGAGCCGGAGGAGCGGGAGGGACCGGGCGGGAGCCGGGACCGGGGCTGCGGCTGTACCGACCCCAAAACCCGCCCCAGGACCGAGCGCCGGCAACAAGTGGCGGCGGTGCCGCTCCGCTTGGTGCCCCCGGACCGGAGGGGCGAGACCCCGGGAACACGGAGCGGGGCCGCGCGATCGGTCGGGCCCAGGGCGCTCCCGCCCCCGCGCTTCGGTGCCCCGGTGCCGCGACCCCGCCCGCCCCATTGTCCCCCACCGCCACCACCGCGTACAACAAAGCCGCCCACGAGGATGCGCCGTGGCTCCGGCCCGGGTTCCCCCGGTAACCCCGGTTCCCCCCGGTCCCCGCGCTCACCTGCGCCGCGGCGGGACGCGCCGTCCAGCGGGGCCGCGCCGCCGCTCACCGCCTCTCGCGCTCCGGCCGGCCCCCGACAGCCCCGCGCTCCGGTTACATGGCGCTTTAACCCTGCCCGTGCTGGGCAGCCCCTCCTCCTCCTCCTTCTCTCCACGCCCGCCGCGCCGCACGGCGGGGGAGGGGAGCGCGGGGCCCGCATCGCACCGCCGGCCCCCCTTCCCTCGGGTCCGCACCCCCGGGGCTCAGCATCCCCCCCCGGACTCCGCATCCCTGGCGCCCCTGCATTGCCCCGCTGCTCCGCACGGCCCGGACCCCGCATTGTCCAGTACCCCGCATCACCCCCCCGGGACCCCGCATCCCCTCCCCGGGGCTCAGCATCCCGGCGCTCCACACACCCCAGTGTCTCACAGCCTCCCGGAGTTCCTCATCCCCTGGTACCCACCGGCACCCGGTGTCACCCCCAGTGACCAGCTTACCCCGGGGCTTACCCCTCAGAGCTCCCATGGGGACGAAGGGACACTCAGAGCGCGCAGAGCCCGAGCTACCCCTCTACCGACCAGATTTTCAGTGGCCTGTGCCCCTCGCAGCGTGGTGCAGGCAGACAAAGCCTCACAAGTTCTACAGGCAGTTTCAGGTGGTTCTTCCACTTTCCCATACGGAAGCAAGACCTTTGGAGGGCTGTGCTGGGGATGGGGAAAGGCCTGCACCTCTCTGCCCAAGACAAAGCAGCAGGGCTCCACGTGGGGTATAACCTTCTCTGCTCGCTTGTTATTACTTCTAGAACCAGCAGAAAACCGTCTAACAGTAAGAAAAGGAATATGATTGCCCCTGTGTGATGGAAATAAGCTCTCAGTGTCAGGAGGGAAAAGGAGTGAGTTAGCCAAAGTATCTGAAACCTGCGGGATGCGCCTGGGGCCAGCCCCAGCCCTGTACAGCAGGTTCCCCCCACCCCACCCCTCCATCCCTGCAGCATCCCAGCATGAAAATGTGGCTGCACGTGCAAAAATAACCCTGCAAGTGAACAAGAGGAGCTGAGAAATGTGGCCTGGGTACGCCTTGGGGAGCATTGGAGATTACGGCTCACATAAACACACCCCATGGAAGCCTGAAGCTAATTTGCAACTCTGTCATGTGGATTAAAGCAGGGCAAATAGATTTCACTCCTGTTTGGTTTTCCAAACCTGGAAAGCACAATGAGTTTGCGGGCTGTGCTCCTCAGAGTTGCCAGGGCACAGTTAGGGTGGAATTAGCCCTTGCTCCAAGCATCCGCAGCTCCTCTCCCTTTCTACGGAAACCTTCCTGCCTCTGCTGGCCCCGCTGACCTGCCATCAATCTCCCGCCACTGAAACGCCTCTTTCTCTCTCTTCCTCTCAGTTATCATCTAATTCAGGAGAGCACAACTGCACACACTGGTTGTGAAAAGGGCCTGGTACCAAACAAAGCAGGTCCGGGCAGATTATGAGACAAATCCCGACCCTTCTCCCTGTTTCAGCTACACATGACCACAGATTGATGCTGTGAGTTCATTTCTTAATGGTCAAGGGAGTCTGTGTGTCATCTCGTGGGAAAAAGGTGCCTCTAAAAAGGATTTTGTATGTGGGCTCCTGACAGACATTCCCAGTGCCGTTAACAAGGGCTGGTGGTGGCAGCCTCTGCCAGGCAGGGACCAGAGCAACCCGCTACCCTCCCCATCGTCCCCCAGGCTCTCCAGCACCAACGGGCAGCAGGACTTGGATAGGGGTGTCCAATGTCCAATGTTTCTGCAAAAAGTCATTCCAGCAAGAGCCGTTATCACCACCAGCCGGCCACCCTCAGACAGCCTTTCAATCCACGGGGCTGGTGACCAAAGCCATCCTCTTGTCACCATTACAACTGAGTTGGGACTGGCAACATCCGCTGAGCATCACAGTCATCACAGTTGTGAGCTGCTCCAGTGACCCAGGGAGCAGGAGGAGCTTTTTCTTTCTCTGAATCTGGTGGCAATGCTCTGGGGCTCCCCATGGCAGTGAACACATAGCACAGCAGCTCTTTTCCAGCTTGCAGGAACAACCATCTTCTGGCATTCTTCAGTGCTACAGCCCATTGGAACACATCCCGTGGGATGTCCCCTCCTTTTCCATGAGCAGATTCGTGGCCTGAGCTCCACACCAGGCACCTTCCTCTCCATCAGCTCCATCACAGCTCCCAGTGACAAGCCTTTACACACCGCTGCTCCCTGCAGAAGCATTCCTGCCCTCAGCATCCCTTCTGTGCCAGGGAGAGCCATGCTACCCAACAGAGCAGCAGCAGGGCTTTGCCTGCTGAAAGCAAGGTCTGTGGGAAATCCTCATCCTGCTGCCACATGTAGGAATACGGCCCCTGCCTCCTGCACAGCTGGGATGGCTTTTCCCATCTGAGGGGAGCTGCTGTTTACACAGAGGTAGGAAGTGTTATCCCTCCTACATGAAGTTTCTGGCTCTTCCTGTGGGCTGGCCCAGACCACATGGTACAAACCTCTAAGGTTAAAAATGTCATCTGTGTAACCAGAACATCCAGCAAGTCTGCAGCCACCAGCCTGCGAACTTCAAACGCAAAGGCACACAAAGAAAAGTCTTCAATGGCTCTAAAAAAGCTGGCCACAAAATCCTCTTTTTCCTAGAAAACAGGATACGGCTGCTCCTGCTTAATCTGCAGTGGTGAGGCCTCCCCAAGCCACCCTCCAGAGTGCATAGACTGCTATGGGGAGAGATACAGCTCCTGGGGGGGGGGCAGATGCAGGCAGAGCCCCCTCCATGCAGGCAGAGGAAAGGTTTGCCGTGCTCACAAGGCAGGCGCACACCTGCAATGGTGCTGCCAGCTCCACCGCAACCTTTGCACACAGCTTGCAATAATTTGCTCCTGTAGCAATGTTTGCCCTGGAGCAAATGGTGCGGAGTGTGATGGGGGAGAAGAAAGGGCACGAAACTCAACGCCCATCCAACCTGGCTTTGAACACTGCCAGGGATGAGGCAGCCACAGCTTCTCTGGGCACCCTGTGCCAGGGCCTCAGCACCCGCACAGGGAAGAGCTCCTGCTTAAGAGCTCATCTCCATCTCCCCTCTGGCAGGTTAAAGCCATTCCCCTTGTCCTCTTCCTACAGGCCCTCCTCCAAAGCCCCTCTCCAGTTTTCTTGTACCCCTTTTAGGCACTGGCAGCTGCTCTAAGGTCTCCCCAGAACCTTCTCTTCTCCAGGCTGAACCAGCCCAATGAAGCTGAACAACATACCCAACGGGGGGCACACTGATCCTCCAGCTCCTTTTGGAGTGCACCATTTTAAATACCCTACTTCCATATGTTTGTGTCCCCATTGCTTTCTGCTGCTGCTTTTACTCAGGTATTTGTGGTGAACAAGCACATGACTGCAACTCTGGATACCTGCACATCCCTGGAACTGCTGTCCAGCTCCTCCTCAGCTCTAATGAGTCAATCAGTGACACATTCTGCATGAGAATGGCCTGGCAGGAGGTACCCAGGGGTGAAGATGCCAGGCACCAGGCAGGGCACCCTGGGGGCTCTGGGGACCATCCTCCACCTGGCACCCCTGGGACTAATCTAAACCTCACCCAGTTATCCCAAACCTACCCTGCAACCTTCTCTTTTATTTGAGTCAATGCTTCCCAAAGGACCAAGCCAGCCAGCACAGGCCATACCAAGGCTGGTGACACTCACATACTGCAGCCAAACCGGCATCCCAGGATGCCGAATTTCCTGGTGATTGTTTGAACAGGATGTTATGAGCACGAACCTCGGCTTAAGCTCAGCTTCTTGGATTCTGTCACTCAACTTTCCCCAAGAATTTGGTTTGCTGCCTGGGACACGGTTTAACAACGTTAGCTTCATCCGCCTGCCGTGCCTCCTGCGTGCTCACACAAGCACTGGGAGCATCCTTAATTAGTTCCTAAAGCATCTCCCTAGAAAGACACCGGGAAGTAAAGATGAGGCACAGGCTGCTCCTGCACAGCTCATCCCACCACACAAACCAGGCAGAAAATCACCTCGTTCTTTGTTTCAGTTTTCAGCCACGCAGGAAAGGTGAAGGAATTTTGGTGAGTATCAAACGTGCAATAATCAGCTGCAACCGTTCATGTACACTTACGAGAACTTACATAAACCTGCATGCGACATTTCAAAGCCAGAGGAGAATCGCGGTCACAGACAGCGGCACCAACCCTTGCATCTCTCTGAACAAGCTTTAGTTCACATTAACGCTTTTCTAGCAACAAGCTCATCCTGTGGTTCTAAACCTGCCGACGGGGCCAGTTCACCGCAGAACCTGACCAATTGTTCCAAATCTGTACCTTGGTTTAAGGTGTCCTAAATATTGAGGGTGAAGTCGCGCAAACGCCTCCACCTGCAGTGTTTCAGCTCCACAATCCCAGCCAACCGAGGATCACGGTTCACGCCTGTGTATGTGAAACCTCCCAGCTGGGAGAGGAAAAGGACGCCTGGCTGCTATTTCCAGGCAGACCACCAGTAAATATCTCTTAACTCCTCATCATTAGTGGTATTTTGCTGCTTAACTCCTTGTTTATAAACCACTGCTGGGATATCTTCACAATGAAAGGCGCTATAACATTTCTACGCTCTCATTTGCAATTGAAAGTGTCGGTAATAAAACAGCTCAGCTTTGTGGGCTGCCGCAGTTTCACCTTCCACAAAGGTTTTTACACACTGTCCGCCCGCCCTGGCAGCCAGCGAACACCTTCCCAGATAAAATAGATCAGACACATTCACACCGATAGTGAAAAACTGCGGGAGGGATTATTTTCCTGCTCTTGGAAAGCTGCAGAATAGCAGCTCAAAGCAAAGGAGTCTTTAAGGATGCGATCAGCTCCATTGTCCTCTGCGGGAATACATCCAGTTCTAATATTCTTTGGATCAAGGCCTTCCTCCCCAGCACAAACAGAATCAAGGCCATGCAGCAGAGGGTGGGAAGGTGATTTACAGCTCACCTGCCCTTCTCACGCCTGTGAAGCAAGGAGAGCTCCCGCTGATGGGTCATGGTGAGAATCAAGTTAAATCTCCCTGTGAATTCCGGACCCCTTTGACATCCAGACACTTTCCGCCTCTGGCCCGGCTCCTTCCATACCAGGCACCATCCACATCAGGGAGCCCGATCATGGACATGGGCTGCTGGGCCACCGGCCCCTGTCACCATGAGTCTGTGCCGGGCTCAACAGCAGCAGCGCTGGGAGCAGCAGCCGGAGCAGGAAAATCACAGCCGAGTTTTGGGTTCTAAGTGGAATTTTCAGGCAAAAATACCCGCCCCCCAACCCTATAGACTATGATATTTTCTTTTGATTTGAGGGTTTTGTACAGGAAAACAGCTCCTGAGCTGTAAGCCAAACCTCCACCCTGCAGGTGAAGTTTAAGCCTTCCCACACAGTGGGTACCCCCAACTCTCTCCCTTTGTGCCGGTAGTTTGGGCTGCACGCTGAACACAATTCACACGCTGTAATTTCATGGAAGTGATAAAATGAAATATTAATTAATAACAATAATTAACAACAAACGTCGGCAGGACAGAGATCTTAGTGGAATGAAGCTTAAAGAACACACAGACACACACGTGTACTGCAGCTCTGATTTGCGGGTTCTACCGAGTAGTTTCGGGTAGGGAAGCAAAAGGCTGTCCCATCCTTCCTCATCAAAACTAACTGTTCTATAAGAGCAATTCATGGCATGTGAAGGGGTGCTGGGAGGTGAACCCAGCTGTGCTTCTCATGCCTGCATGGGTGCAGCCTATGGACCACGGGGCCTGGGGGGCTTGTGGCCCAGACTGATGTGAGCCACAGGGTGGGCAA
The DNA here is from genome assembly GCF_963264785.1 of Psittacula echo. Classification (NCBI taxonomy): domain Eukaryota; kingdom Metazoa; phylum Chordata; class Aves; order Psittaciformes; family Psittacidae; genus Psittacula; species Psittacula echo. Next base: position 9,671,975 of record NC_137747.1, on the reverse strand, counting down.
CTGGATACAGTGACCTGCTGGACACCCACCCCACTGGACACCCACCCCACTAAGCATCACCCACACTGGACACCCGTCCCACTGAGCATCACCCACACTGGGCACCCATCCCACTGAGCATCACCCACACTGGGCACCCATCCCACTGAGCATCACCCACACTGGGCACCCATCCCACTGAGCATCACCCACAACGGACGCCCATCCCACTGCCACCAGTCCTGCCGGCCACGTGCCTGGTGCCCACCAGCAGCTCCCCCAGCACCGCGGCGGGCGCTCGGGCTGCTGCTGCAGAGACGAAGGGGCCATCTCGGGGCGCACCACGGGCCGGGCAGGGGGAGCCGCAGGGGTGCCGGCAGCCGCCGCCTGCACCGGAGCGGGGCCGCGGCCGTGCGGAAAGTGCGGCCGCCAATGCTCAGGCTGAGGCGGCGGCAGCAGCGCCGGGGCCGGGCGGGGCGGGCGGAGCCGCGGCCGCCGCCATGGGGCTGCTGAACTTCACCCGGGACCCAGTGCCGGAGGCGGTGAGCGGGGACATGCACAACCTCAACCAGCTCAGCGCGCAGGTGGGGCCGGCGGCGGGCGCGGCAGCAGCCCCGGACCGCGGTCCCGCGGGGCCGACGGCTGCAGGGCAGGCACAGCCGGGCCGGGGTGAGCCAGCACCCGGGGGCCGGGCCCGGCGGGTCCCGGAGCAGCCCCGGTACCGGGTTCCATCGGGTCTCCGGGGGCCGCAGCTCCGGTACCGAGCCCAGTCAAGCCTCCAGTCTCCAGAGCAGCCCCAGTACTGGGCCCCATTGGGCCTCCAGGTCCCAGCGCCAGGCTTCCCGCCGGGTCTCAGCCCGCTCCGGGAGGGCACCGCGCTCTCCGGTATCAGAGGCAGGGCCAAGCCAAACCCCGAGCCCCGCAGGAGCCTGTTGCTGGGGCTGTAATGCGTTCTGGCAAAGGGGCTCACACCGTGCCCTATGTGGGCAGCAGGGACCTGTCGAGCTCTGTTTTTTCCCGGTGGAAATGCACAGCGGCCGGGCTGTGATTGCCACCCCACTGCCCTTGTCCCAGGTCGGTGCTCTGCTCAGCAGCACGCATCTGCCTCTGGGTCACGCTGGGCATACAGCGCCTCAGCTGCACGCTCCACTCGTACTGGAGCCGGTGGAGAAGCTGAGGCTTTCTTAGCTCAGCCTGCCAGAACCGTGGGTACAGCCCAGAGCCGCTGTTACCCGAGGGGAGGACAGGATGAGGCACTGCAGTAGCAGAGCAGCCAGGCGAACCCGAGGCACAGCCAGCGCTGGTGCTGCAGAGGAGGGAGGTAGTGATGCTCTGCCCTACAGGCAGGCTCTGCAGCCCTGACACTGCACGGTGAAGGCAGCTACTAGACCCTTAACCAGTTCTTTTCCTTTCCCGAGTTAGCTTGGTTACCCCGTGGGGTTTATGAAACAAGAGTAGGCAGTCACATCTTTTTCCACTCACACATTTTGGGCTACACAGGATAGAACAGCAGTTTCAATGAGCCACAAGTCACAAAAGCCCTGTGCAATGCCAGCTGCACAAACCCTCTGAGAGTCTCTGAAAAGCATCTGTGAGTAAACCCCATCCGCAGGCATCTTGTAATGCTGAGAATGGGGGTAACTTCCCGGCATGGGAGGTCGAACTCTGAGACCGATGTACCAGAGTCACATAGGGCTACATCAAGGTCGTGGTGGTGATGGGGATGGCGAGATGCTGAGATGCTCATACCTGACTCCATAACACACTCCTGTTTCTCCACAGCAATTCTCATCACTGACTGAAGTGCTGTTCCGCTTTCTGACAGAGCCCAAGGAGGTGAGAGACGTCCAGAACACCGAGTGTGAATGCAGCTCTGGTGAGAAACGCGCAGAGATAAGATTGTGTCTCTCGTGCAGGTGGAAAGGTTTCTGACTCAGCTGTCTGAATTTGCCACCATGAATAAAATCAGCTTGGGCCCTCTGAAAAACATTGTCAAAAGTATTCTTCTGGTACCCAACGGTAAGTGAGACATTTGCTTAGGCTGCCCCGAGGCCAGACTCTTGGGTCCATTCCTGCATGCTGCCAAAGGGGGTCTTCAGAACTGCAGTGCACTTGGTTTGCACAATAACTGTGAACAGTAGCTAATAAAAGGCTTAGTATTTAAGAATCAAAAATCCTCCTGTTGAAATATCCCTGTTTGGTGAGTTGGGCTTTGTATTCTTTATACCCCACCTGCAGACACAGCTCTCTGGATCAACTCAACTCACATATATGTGTGTTAAATGCAAGCACAATATTGTGACAGTGCTTGGTTTAACCAGTACCTGTAAAATCAGTTTGTCAGACCAGCCAGTCCTATGTTGGCACCAGGTCTCTGCAGGAGCTTCCACCAGTTTATTTAGTGGACTAATAGAGCAGTAATAAAGCAACCCAGTACTGTAATTCCTACAAGGACAAGTGCTGTTTAAGATACAGTGTAAACACCCCTCTAAAGTGGGCTGGAAACCAGTTTGGTTCTAGGCCATGTAAAGCAGACATCATAAGTAGTGGGGAAGAGGGGCAGAGGGATTCCCCTTGAATACCCCAGACTCCAGCACATTATGGGATTACTGTGATACTGTGGCTGCTGTTTGACATGATAATGCATCAAACACCTCCACTGCACGTCCATCCCATTGATCCCTCCTGTTATTAATAATCCCTTGCTATTATCCTGCAGTCCTGGCTTCCCTATAGCTCTCTTTGCAGCACTGAAGCCTCACACAACTGTTCCCTGCATTTGGTCTAAACTTATCATGCTACTTCAAGCCATTTCTTCTACCCAGGAGTAGCAGTGAATAATGTCCTTTCCTACAACTGTCTTGGGGATATTTAACATGGAAGTGGGATTTTCTGGCCTAGGTGCACTCAAGTCTTGTCACTGCTATTTCTGTGCACTGGCTCCAATCCCATGTAACTCTTCCTTAGTGCTGGGATGCCACAGACAGTGTTGGGAAGGATTCCAGCAGATAACTGTGCCTGTGTGCTACAGAGCAGAAAGCCACGTGGGACCAGCAGTCTCTTTGAATTTATGAGATTCCTGCTCTTGGCTTCAGAGAACAGAATCCTTATAAACTTCCATGTGCTGCCGGTGCCCCAGAACAAAGGAGGCAGGCACAGCGGGGGAAAGTGTTATATGCACACGTTCACACCCATAATCCAAAACACAGCAGGTAGGTCAAATTAGTAGCCTGCCAGCCTTAACAGCTCCCCTTTAACAAGCAAAGCTTCTATAGGAGAGAAAGCAGCAGCTTCAAAACACAACCACTGCCACAGTTCCCATGGATACCTGCAATGAAATCTCCCCCTCTCCCAGGCGTTCCCAGAGCCTGGACTTTTAAAGCACCGGGCATCTGCAAAGATAGCGGCAGGCACAACTGCATTTCCTATCCCGAGGAGCTGTGGTTTGTTTCAAAACACAGGCTGAGAGCAGAAGCTCTCCAGCGCAGCGCCTCCATCCTGGCGTTTATGGGATTCAGTAAAGACTGGTTTGGCTCAGTGAAAAGTGATTTTGCTTCTTTGCATTGTTGGTTCAGGTGCCCTGAAGAGGAATTTGTCTTCGGAACAAGTCCGAGCAGATTTCATTGCTCTAGGTGGGTCACCTGGCTTCCCCTAAATAAAAGATAATTAATATTTATCACATAGAGTAATCTCCTCTGCTCTCTCCCACAGGCCTCAGTGAGGAGAAAGCCACTTACTTTGCAGAACAGGTATGCATCTGTTTCTGCTGGTTTCTGAGCTAACAAAATGACAGTCTCCAAGTGGGAGCTGGTGAAACCCTGCTCTGCTGCTGAGATGTGTCAGCACTTGGGGTGCTTTCTGCCAAACCAGCTCAGGGATTTGGACTGATCCTCAGATAAGTGCGAAGGAGCACTTTGCCTAATGAGAATTCTAGCCATGGCCTCTGCGTCATCCATTCTGTGGCTCCTGCACTCCTGGGTGCCTCTCACTTGGTTGGTTTTGGCTTTGCACGCTTTGAGCCCCAGGGTCATGCAGTTACATGAACACATGGCTTTTTGTGCAGATATTGTTACAGCAAAACAGCACAGAAACAAACCCAGTGAGTTTCATTTGCAGAGGGAAACCCTGGCAGGACTCCACATCTGTGAAAACCCCTCCGACCACATGAGCTTGCCCCTTTGCACACCTCCACTTTGAGCTTCTGCCTCCTTTCTGACTGATGTTGAACTTGCAGGTGACATAAATAGAGACCTCTGGGGGTTGACTGCTGGGGTGTCTTTTGCCTTTGCAGTGGAAGGCGCATTCGCCCACCCTGACACGCCTGGCTGTTGGTCAGACGCTGATGATCAACCAGCTGATAGATATGGAGTGGAAGTTTGGAGGTAATAGAGCTAAATCAGGGAGTGAATGGGGTGGGAAACCCACCAGCAGCTCTCAGCTAAATAACCTCTTATTCCACTGTTTAGCTAACAGATTATCTCCCTTCTTTCTGCCTCACAGTGACTGCTGGGAGCAGTGAACTGGAAAAAGTGGGAAGTATCTTCTTACAGGTACATCTACATAGAGAGTTCAGGTTGTAGTGTGCAGTTAAGGGAAAAGCAGCAACCAGGCATGCGGGCAGTACTGGCTATGATTGGGGCTGGAGGAAAGCTGGGTCTCATGGAACAAGCCCTGCCACCGGGCTTCTGCTTCACCTTCCAAGTGCAGCTGCCAGCAGATAGCAGGCACGCTGCTGTTTGTTTCCCTTCTGAAGACATCCTGTGTCACAGCAGCAGAGCCCACTGCGGAAGGCTCTTCAGAAAGCTCAGTCCAGCAGAGGTTATCTGGGGAGGGGGGGTGTGATCATTTGAAAGAACTTCCAGAGAGCCTCCCGATGCCCAAGGAATCTGTTCCTACAGTGGCACTTCCTGAAAGGCCTGTCAAATACATGTGTGCTTTGCAGCAGTCTGAAACTCACAGCATAGCCCTGGTACTTCTGCCTTTTCATGGTGCTCAGAATACAGCATACTCCAAATTAACACCTCTGCTTTTTCTATCCCCAAGCTGAAGCTGGTGATTAAAAAAGGGACTCAAGTGGAAAACGTGTATCTGGGTGAGTTAACGGCTCTGGGGAAGCAGCAGCTTGGGGGTTGCTGGAGGTGGGGGAGCTTTGGGTGCAGAACCCAGCATGGGTCGCTGCCAGGGGAGGGCTGGAGAATGCTGCTCCCCTAGCAGTCACTCTGGCCATATTTGCGAATGCTCACTGCATTCCAGGCATCCTGAATAAACCTACATCTGCCAGGGAGCTGCAGAAAGCAGCCAGAGCAGCAGCAGAGAGTTAGGAAGGAAACGATTCCCAGGGTTTGGTCACCATTAGGAGAATCCCAGCCTGGAACCCCACACAGCCCAGCTGCAGTGTGCAGAAACAGCTGCCGAGGGTCACTGTGTCTAATCCTGCCCAGCTTAGGCAGGTAGCACCAGAGCAGCGTTTCCCATGCTGGAAGCATAACCTGAAATCCAAGACTCGATGCCTCTCTGTTGTTTTCCTGCAGAGTTGACTTTGCCCCAGTTCTACAGTTTTCTGCATGAAATGGAACGGATCAAAACCAGTCTGGAGAGCTTCAGCTGAAGCAGCACAGGCCTGGACAGACACCATCCAGTGGGATTCACCTCGTGGGCTGGCAGATCTGCCCTTTCCCAGCTGACCTGACACCTCGATAAGAGGAGACAAGGCTGTGCGAGGAGCACTGCTGTTGTGGCCTAGAGGGACCATGAGTCCCTCAGAACCTGAAACGTTAGCAAGGGTTTTCAAGCAGCTGCAATCCACTTATTTTTTATATACTCTTATGAGAAAACTGTGGTCAAAATATGTGGAAACTTGTATTAAAATAGCAAATAAATAAACCCATTCCCATCCTACTCCATTTCTATCAGAATCTGATCTTGTGAGGAAAGGAGAAAGAGGAGCAGATAATCGTTTTCAAACTTGAAGAATTAAGGGAGAGATGACCCTTCCAACCCAAAACGCTCTATGATGCTATGACGAGGGAAGCAAGGAGAGCATCTAACCTGATGCATCACTTAGTGCTCACTCCCAGGCCTCTCACTTCTCTTGTGTTGAGAAATGGGTTGATTACATTCTTCCCAATCATGCCTTGTTATGGGAAAGTACCTCACTGGTAGATCTTAAATCTTAAACAACCAAACTGCCTCTGTGCTTAGGGGGGAAAAGCATCTCGGGGGCGATGAAATCCAGTTTGTGCTGAGCTGCAGCGAGCACTCTTCAGTTTGCAACCTGTGTGATGCTACACAGGCAGACCCAGCCTGTTCCCTGATGGATGTAACAGCCAGACTGCATGAAGGGCCATTACCTCGACCCCTCGGTCTCCCAGCTCCCTCGAGAAGCAGAGGGGTGCCCCTGACCTGACATAGGCAGTGAAAGCTGTTATGTTCACCCATGTCCAGAACATTCAATGCCCATCGCCTCTCAGCAGCCTGAACTGGCTGTCACCTGCTCCCACAGCACAAAGCAGAACCGAGCTCCCTCCTACAGCACGTTCCTTCCACCACTGACACTTTCCAAGGCACCTCCATATCCTGACACACTCGGTGGTCACAGAGGAGAGAATAAACTGCAGTACTAGGGCAGATCCTGGTGAGATGCTTTCCATTTCCAGCCTACACCTGAAGCAATGCCCTGTCCTGCAGGTCTGCTGTGGGACAAGGAGCTCTGCAGCCCACTGTGCCCACATCTGCTTCCAGTTAAAGCCACTCACAGACAGCTCTGGTGAGAAAGGCGTCACAAAGTCCTCCCTGTGACTCAGCTCTACCCACAGGTTCTCAGCTTGCAGAAACCCAGCAGTTTCTGTAGTCCTGTGTGAGTGCCCAGCCCCAGGAATGGGTACAGCCTGAACCCTGTGTTGGGAAAACAGCTCAGGGAATCCTGCTGGCAAACTCAGGACAGTGGCTGCGTGGTTATTCCCCCACGTATCAGGCCATTCGCAAGCATCTCGAGCTTTGGCACACGATTACAGTCAAAATTAAACACACAAGCCCAAAAAATCCTCAGAAGTAGTGCCCTGCACTATATTCCATCTCCTTTTGGGCTGCAGGAGAAGCTGTTTCAGTGAGGAAGAAGAGGTCCAAAGGGTTTCTCAGAACAAAAGGAATATTTTTGCTTTACGTTTACAGCTGCCTGTTCCCATTATATCTCCTTGCCCACCTGGTGCCAGGGCAGCACCACTCAACCCTGCCCAGTCACAGCACAAGGTGACCACAGCAGTTCCGGAGAAGCTGCCAGGATCTGTTGTGAGTGAGGACTCCACCACCCGCTGCCATGTTCCTCCTCCTGCCCTCTGGGATTAAGCCGCGGGCTCAAGGTTGATGCATGCTGCAGCCCGCAGACCCCAAGAGGAGGGGTCACCTCCATGCAGCTCCACAACCCCCATGGGCATCTCTGGCTTGACCTTCACGCTGCCCCCAACCGCACCCAGCACCCAGGAGCGCCTTTTCATCCCACACGCTCGGCTGTGCATGAGCTGAGCTGGCAGCCCCGCAGGGGAGGAACACAGGAATGGAGCCAGCGCTGGCATGGGGCGACGCCAACCAGGGGAGAACTGGGTCACCCTCCCGACCACGCTGGCCAGGGGCAAGCACAGCACCGGGAAGCCCCACGGCAGCCATGCCCCCCCTGCAGAGCACAGCCACGGCTTTGCTGCCAGCACACGGCGCGGTGGCGGATACCCAGAGCCCTGCGCCGGGATGCAGCGAGAGCAGCCTGGCACAGCCGCAGCGAGGGGAGTGGAGACCGAGCCCCGGTGCCCGTTTTGCCCCGGTTTCCGGGCGGCCCCGCAATGCTCGGTGCTTCCGGCTGCCCGTCAAGCCCAGCCAGGCGAGCTCTAATCTCGGTGGGGCAGCGGGCGCGGGGGAAGCGGGGCCTCCTGCCGGCTCGGGGTGATGCTAACCGTGCTCCTGCAGCGGTTTGCCTCTCCGGGGGCTCCCTCAGCCCATTTCCTCCGGGGGCGGCTGTGCAGCAGCCCCCCCACCCCTGCCCGGGCCCCCGCTGCTCAGCGGTGCCGGAGCAGCAGCACAGGCACCTCCCGGCACGCTCAGATGCTCACACAGTCCCGTTTGCCGCAGTAGGGAGCACGGGGTTCGCTGCACCCCGGCTCTTAGGCACCCCTCTGCCATCATCCCTGGGCTCAGCAGCCCGAGGTGCAGCAGCGTGATCGCACGCAGCCCTGCCAGCCTCCTGCAAAGAGCAGGGAGACAGGGGCTGTGCTCACAGGGTCTGTCACTTCCCAGCACTGATGTGATGCTGTTGTGATTCTCAGCCGTGTCAGATGCTAATGACCAAGGGAGATGGCGTGGTTTTGGATGCAGCATCTTTTCCCCGCTGGAAACACAGCTGCAGCTCCCTTCACGTGTGAAGGAGCCCTCTGAGCCCCGAGAACAAAAGGCTTAGACACAGGCTCCGCTTCCATTCCCGCCTGCGAGCCCACGGCCGGCAGGGAAGGAAGGCATCAGGGCTTGCTGCTGGCTCTGCCTGACCTTGAGCAGGTCGTGTGGGAAGCAGCCGAGCTCCCACAGGATCCCTCTGCGTTCAGACCTCAATGGGAGCTGCTCCATGCTTTGAAGGTTTGATCTTTATCCCTGTCCCAGCTTTCCTGTTTGCAAAAGGGGGCAATATATCTTGGGGTTGGCCAGCCTTGGAATGAGCCAGGAATGAGCCATTCCCAGCTGGGAATGAGCCATGGCAGGTGAGACAAGCAGGGAGAAGAGCTGCAGGCAGTAGGCACAGCAGCAGCCCTGAGCTCAGCCCAGCCACAGACTGCAGTGAGGGTCCAGCATTGTGCCTGGCCCTGCAGAACACCAGCCTGGAGGGAAAGGAAAAGGCTTTGCCTCCATCATGGCATTAATTCCACACAGAGCAGCACCATGTCCCAGGAATGAGCTCTCAGCCTGCCTTGGGACAGGCTTCTCCTTGCTTAGGGCAAACAGGGAGGGATCCCATCCCACTCTGCCTGTGAAACCGAGCTGCTGCCTCCCATTCTCACATGGGAAGGAAGGGAAATGCTGCTGGTGTCCAAAGCAGAGGAAATATTCCTAGCATGTCCTCCTCTCCTCAGCCTTGCCATCTCTCTAGGCACTCCTTTGTCCAGGCACACTGGGAACAATTGGGGTTGCTCAGCCAGACCGCAGGCTGTCGATCAGCCGAGCGAATGAATGCTTCAGCATACGGAACCCATCTTCTCCAGCAGCACGGGGAGGTGGCCACCAGAAACAGGGCCTGTGGCACAACAGCACAGGCAGAACAATTCCTGGGCACCAGCACCAGAACCAGCCCTGAGAAGGACAGTGGGAGCTCAACCAGCCCATTGGAGAACCAGGAGGGGATCTCTGGGCTTTCCCACACCCCACTGCAGTGGTTGGCACAACACTGGTATCCCAATGGCCAGTGCCGAGGCCCCTGTGTGTACCCAGCACCCTCAGGACAGTCCTATCCAGCACCAACTGCAACCCCTTCCCTGGCAGACACAGCTTCACTACCAGCTCCTGGCCCCGCCATGACAGGCTGCCATGTCCCCAGCACCCCAGTGTGGCTGCTCCCCTCCCTGACACCCCAAGCAGCATCCCGTGTGACAGGGGGAGCACCCACCCAGGCACCTCGGGTACCATTTCCCAGCACCCAGCTCCACTGTACAGGCTGCTCAGTCCCAGGGGCATCACTGCCAAGCGCAGCCACTAATGAGGTTTAACCCTAACCACGAATCCGCCATGGAAAGAGAAGGAAAGTGGGATTAACCCTTGTGCTGCTGCCACAGCCCAGTACTGGGGAGGACCTCTGTTTGAAAGTTTGCTCTGAGCAAGTCCCAGAACCCAGGTGAGGACTCTCCTGCCACCCCATGCCACCAACATAACAGCATCCCTGCTCTCAGAGTGTCTCCATACCCATAACACCGTGTCCCTCGTGCATGGTGCCCTCAGGACAGGTTTTGGGGCATCAGCCCATGTGACCCCATTAGCAGCTGAGCCTGAATCCTTCCTAAACATGGTTTCATGCCAGCCGGTTGGATGGAGGATGATGAGCAGGGTGCAGTCAGCCTGCGCAGGGCATCAGGGCATCAGGGCAGACCCATCAGGGCAGCTGGAATGTGGGTACCCACAAGCACTACTTAGTCTTCTGCGTGAAATCTGGGGGCTGCAAGCAAGGCCAAGGGCCCTTCCCGTGCTGGGACCCTGCCTCATGCCACCCCCGGGCTGGGGACTATCCCTGCACGTTCCTCTACATAGAGCCCTGTGTGTGCTTGGGGTGGGCACAGGCAGCCCCCTCAGGGGGCACCGGCAGGGGCAGCTCCATTTGCCCTGCTCGGCATCCCCGCGGGGCAGCTTTGGAGTCCCCCGGATCCCCCTTCCCCGTTCCCTCCGCCGCTCACATCATTGCTGAGCCCGGGCAAACTCGCAGCACCGCAGGGGCAAGGCACTGCCGCCCCCCTCCCCCCCGCCGCGGTGCGCAGCGCGCAGCAGCAGGGGGCGCCAAAGCACCGCGCAGCAGCTCCGCGCAACCCGCCCCCCCCCGCCCCGATTCCCCCCCAGCACCGCTCCCGCATCTCCCGTCCTCCCTCCCCGGGGCATCCCGCCCTCCATCCTCCGGGATCTCTCCCTGCATCCCTCCCCCCCCATCCCGCCTTCTCTCCTTGCCTTATCCACCCCCTTCCCTCCGAGCATCCCTTCCTCCCTCCCTGCTCCATCCCTCCTCCCACCCCCAGTACCATCTCCACCGCATTCCCCACCGCGCTTTCCCAGCCGGGAGTCCGGGAGCCACCCGGGACCCCCCAAAGCCGAGCATCACCCCCAGACACTGCCGGGCTGGGCTGCACAATTCTGCCCAGGGACCCCCATATCCTGCCCCTGCCCACCAAGCAGAGCCCCCCACACCAGCCCAGGCCATGGGGACAGGAGCCGTTGCAGGCCCACCCCCCTGCTCCCCACATTCCAGATTTAGTCAAATCACAATAAACTGCAGCCCCCATTGTCCCCACTCCCTGCCATCACCTATGGATGGAACCTGAATGTGTCCCATCCCACCCCGCACCCCGTGATGCGCTGGGTCAGGTCATCAGCCAGGGCAGCTTTGCTAAGAGCACATTAAAATGATAACAACAAGGCAACCCACTGCCTCTTGGGGCCACCTCATCACCCAGCCAGGCTGGCCGGTATTTTTAGCTTCCACTACCAAGGAACTGACTGCATACATATATATATAAACACCTAAAAATCACCACCTCACCATCTATGTGAACCACATGGGAGACAGCAGGTGCCCTCTCCCAGCTGCAAGTGGCCTCTGCAGGGCCAGGCCTTGGGGAGGGCAGCAGGACAGCAGGATGAGGGATGCTGGACCCTCTGCAGTCACCCTGGTGCAGCACAGGGCACCCCTGTGCTCAGGCAGAGTCCCCCAGGCTGGCCCAGCCGAGATCCAGCTGTGTGGGGAGGGGGACCCAGAGCCCCCTATGCAAAGCTGTGGGTGCCGAATGCTGCCAAAGCTGGTTAGAGAGGGGGAGCGGGCACCTTCTCACCAGCTTTCCTACTTGATCCAGCTCATGTATAAGTGAATTCTGAGCACACAATGCAGTTATTGAATAAAATTATGCTTTTTTTAGTACTCATACGCATGTTGGGTTTAAGGCTCTGCCTAGAAGCCAACCTCACAGCCAGGAGCAGAGATCAGAGGGAAAACCCAGGCTAAGCCCAGACCCACACCAGGCTCAGGGGGCTGTGAGATGCACAGATGAAAGCACAGCACCAAGGGCAGGTCCGCCTCATCGCCCCTTCCATTCCAGGGAAGGAGGAAAAAGCCCTCCTGGCTGGGACAGGGATGCAGCAAGGAACGCCCAGGGGCTGCCTGTCCTCCCCCTGTCACCATCTCCATCTCCCATGGTGTCAGTGTCTGCCTACATCAGCGAGGACCAGCCCTGCCTTCCCCTCCGCCATGGCCCTCCCAGCAGAGAGGCTCTGCCAGCTCCATCTGCAGCAAGCACCCGGCCACGGGGCAGGACCAGCAGCCGCAGTTGCTTGGAGCACATCACACTCCTGCCTTGCCGCGGGTGTCTGCAATAATGGCACCAGGAATAACCACAGCTCACTCACCACAGCCGCATGCTTGTGCTTGTACTAGTGCTTGTGCTTCTGCTCTGCCTCCAGCTCCAGCCTCAGCCCTGCCCAAGGCTGCTCCCTGCCATGATGTGCCCCTATTTCCAACCTGCTTTATAGCTTCCTGCCTGCAGCCCTGCCTGGCCCAGGTGCTGGCCATCCCCCATCCCTCCCACCCAAAGGCTCCCACATTAATGCTTCTCCTTCCTGTAGCTGGTTTGGCTTTTACCGCTCACCCTCCTCCCAGCAGGACCCTGTGAGCTGGGGGCACAAACCCCCCAGCTGGGGGATCTCCTGTCCTGTGACAGGCAGCGCTGCCTAAACACCGAGCAGCACAAAGGGTTTGAAGGGCTTTTATTGCGGCTGATCCCTGTGCCGCTCCCCCAGACCTGCCTGGAGCAGGGGCTGCCCTTGCAGCCGGTATTTGGCAAACCACCCTCCCGAGGGCCCCTCGGCCAGGCCAGGGCTCAGCTCCCCTCAACAGAGCAGCCGGAGGGCAGTGGGTCCCCCTCCATCACCAAAACCGGCTGCGGCGGCAGCGCTGGCTGCGGTTGGTGCCATCTGTTCTGCAGGCACAGCCCCGTGTCACGCTGTGCTGCCGGAGCCAAGCCAAAGCGCCCAGACCCTGCTGGGGCACCCGCATGGGAGCCAGGCTTTGAGTGCGGTGACCGATGCAGTTCCCAGCCCTGGTGAAAGGATGAGGGCGTGGATGGACGCCAGCAGCACCTTCCCTGGCCCTGCAGATGAGCCCTGTGGGTGCTGGGGCTGAGGGGCAGTGGGGGGGGTGCCAGGGCTCGGGGGTGGGGGGCAGCCTGGGGATGTGGGCACCGTGTGTGTCCCAGCAGTGAGCAAAGCACCAGTGTGTCCCAGGGAGGACACAGCAGTGGTGGGGCTGGAGCAGCGCTGGGAAGCCTCGTGCCGGGCTCCGTCCCGCTCCACTTGCTCCTGATTGAAAGGATTTGTCAACAGGGAGCTGATGAGTCCTATGGGAGCTCACCCGCCTCCAGCACCACCTCCCGCAGGCACAGGGCCTCGAGAACAGGCTGGGCCCCAGCAAGCACCCATGGCAGAGGATCTGTACCCGCTGTCCCATCAAATACCCCAGTGTGAGGTCCCCAGTCCCAGCCATGGGCACCGAGGTGGCTCCAGAGGTGCTGAGACCACAGGGTGTTCCTGCGAGATGCTCAGCGTGGCCCAGGCAGTGCTTGGCACACGGAGCGGCCGCACGCTGCCGGGAGAGGAATATTCTTTCACTGGGAGAACAAGAAGAGCCCTCTGATGGCTGCCTGTCCCTTGTAAACACCAACTTCAGAGCATCAGATTACAGCCGCTGCCTCGGCTCCAAAGGAGATGGTAATACTGAGCGCAGGAGGCACCCTGCCCACACCCTGCCTGCACCCTGCCTGTGCCCTGTCTGCACCGTGCCTGCACAATGGGTGCTGCTGGGCAGTGCTGAGGTTTGCACCATGGCACCGCTGAGGCCTTGGCACTGGCTCCTTCACTGCAGGGCTGCAGGGTCCAGTGGGAGCAATAGTCCTGCTGCCCCCTTATAGAATCATAGAATGGTTTGGGTTGGAAGGGACCTTAAGATCATCCAGTTCCAACCCCCTGTCATGGGCAGGGACACCTCACACTAGATCATGTCACTTAAAGCCCATCCAGCCTGCCCTTGAGCACTGCTGGGGATTGATGCCCCTGACCCCACACATCTGAGCTTAGGGCCTGCAGGAGCTGCTCTGCCTCTGTCCTGTTCCTGGGCCCTGGGTGATGGGCTGCAGAGGAGTGAGAAGGTGGGCACAGGGCACCCATGTCAGGGACAGCATCACAGCTCTGGTGCAGCCTCGGGGGGGTCACCCCACAGCCCGGCACACTGCAGCCCCTCGGGTGTGCAGCACGGATGGCTCCCACGCGAGGGCTTTGGGGTCCAAACCCCGTGGGACAGGGCTGGTGCGATGCTGCTGCTGCTGTCCTGCATCCCAGCGCCGCGGCTCGGGGGATGCACCGGCCCCCACCTCCGCAGCAGCGCGGTGCAGCCCCGGCCCCGCAGAGCCCCGCTGCTACCGAGCAGCCCCGCGGCGGGTGGGCACCGAGCCGCTGCCTGCACCGCAGACCCCCACGCTGCGCTCCACCCCCCCCCGGCCCGGCAGAGAGCAGGGAGCGGGCTCTGCCCGCTGGGGCTCGCTCGGCCCCGCACGGCGCGGGGACACCGGGTGCGCGGTGCCGGCGGGGACACGCGGGACCGCGGCTGCGCCTCGGCGGCCCCCGCGCTGCGGCACGGGGCGGGGGGGGGATCAGCTGCGCGCTGCGGCCGGGGCTCAGCTGCGCCCCGCTCCGCCCCGGCTGCGCCCCGCTCCCCGGGGGGGTCCCGGCCCCGGCTCCCCCGCGCCCGCTGCCCGCACTACCTGCCTGCCGCCCTCCCGGCCCTCCCCGCGGCCTCCGGCTGCCGCCCAGCCCGAGCTGCCCCGCTCTCCTCCTCCTCCTCCTCCTTCTCCTCTCCCTCGGGCGGGCGCAGCCTTCTCTAATCCCACGGGAATAAAATCCGCTCTGCGGCTGGGGGAGCGGAGCGGGCCCTCGGGCGGGCTGCGCCGCGCCGCGGGGCGGGGAAGGCTCCGGTGCCGCTCCGGTGCTGCTCCGAGTGAGCCCCCCTCTCCGCTCTCTGCAGCCATAGCAACCGCGATGGGCTGTCCCAGCCCGGGCCGCAGCGCCATGAAGGCACGGAGAGGGGCGCCGGGGAAGAAAGAGCCGCGCCTGGAGCTGGGCGAGCTCCCGAGGGGCTGGCACGAAGCAGCAGGCGACGGGAGCCGGTCCCCAGCTCCCTTTGTAACGCTCCCTGACACAGATTCCCGCTCCATGGCTGACTTTGCAAGTTTCCCCATCCTCTTTCCCCCTCCTCCTCCTCCTCCCGGCTTCTTTTCATGCGACTGAATTATACCCGGGAGGAGGGAGATGCTGGAAATCCTAGGGAAAAAAATAAACCCATGCAGGTCTGTGCAGGCGGCTGCAGCCTGGCCGCCTCCAGGAGCCTGCGAGCGGGCAGGGACAGGACCTGCTCCTGGGTCAGTGCTGTTGAACCCCGTGAATTTTAAAGACACTGAGAAAACAGCTTTTCCTGGGGAAACCCGCAGCGCGGAGAGCCTGCAGCGAGCCCGCGGTGGGTGCGAGAGCATGGGCCCTCCATGAGCGGCGGCTGCTGCCCCAGCACACAGCACCCTCGGGCACGGAAGATGATGCATTCGCTTCCCCCGGGAGATGTCTTGTTTAGGGGCTGGTACAAACCACGCAGGGCTGGGCCTCCGGGGCAGCCTCTGCCCCAGCGCTGCAGCTCATGGGGCCCTGGGCAGCAGCGGGAAGGGGAAGGCAGGGCCAGAGGGAGCGCAGGAGCGGCAAGGGAGGCTGTAGCCTGAGATGTGGGATACGATGGCGCGGGACGGGGAGATGGGTGCGGGATAGCGGCTCCTCCAGACAGCGGCAAGCAGAGCAGCTCCTGCTCCTGCAAGCAGGGTGGGTGGAGCGTGCTGTCACTTTTTGGTGCTGGGCAAGCCCGGCATCGCTGTCGCAGGATTGCTGCCTGTGCTCTGATGAGTCAGGAGCAGCACTGCCACGTTTTCCTCCTACCAGGCAGTGTCCCGTGGTGGGTCGGTCGTGCTCTGCACCGGGATGCTCCCGCACACGCGGTGCTGGGTGGGTGGGTGACGCTCCAGAGAATCCGTGCTGGAGCAAAGGGCTGTGCTGGGATGAGGACACTGACCCTCAGCTCAGGAGAGATGCAGAGCGCCTGGCTCAGGCGGTGATCCCATGGGACGTGGGCATGTTCCTGTGCCTGCGTCCCACCTCCTCTGCCAGACAATGAAACACTGCCCTCCTTCCCAAGTCGCAGCAGAACAAATAAAGCAAGCGCCATATGGTGCCAAGACACGTTGGAAATGGGGCCAAGCCCAGGAGGTAGGGGCGATGGCAAACCTCCAGCCCCACACCAGACCCACCTCGAGCTCTAGGCCAGCCCTGGCCATGGGGAACAGAGCATCCCCTCCTCAGCATCCACTCCTCCTCCTCCTGCAGCCACTGCCCTGCTCCCGGAGCTGCCGGGCACAGCTCTGCGTGTCAGCCATGGCTGTGCAGTGACTCACTTGCCCTCCTCCCTGCCCGCAGTGCTGGAAGCATGGAAACCACAGCTTCATCCTCTAAGGGCTGGGGACACTAGAGCCACTGCTGGAGCAGCACTGGGGCAGTCAGGAGATAACACCCATAGGACAAGCATGTGTCCTGCTGTGCTCGCCCTAGGATCACAAGCAGGAGCTGCAGCAGCAGCCAGTTTGTGCTCTAAAGCCCCTGCAGCCCCACAGCTCCAGCACACCACAGATACAGGACCCTGCTGTGAGCAGAGTGGCATTGCCTTTCTATGTTTTTCTATGGCATCTGCCATAGAAATGCTCCTGCCTGGATCCTCCCACAGACGTGCAGCTCATGGATGCCCAGTTTGCTTTCAAGCAAGTCACCTCCAAACACAGACACGTAGAAGGGAGATATCTCCAAGCAGAGCTGGGCATCCCAATGGCTGGGCTTTCAGAGGTGCTGTGCACCCGCAATCCCCCTGCAGTCAGCTCTGCAGAGCAGTTGTACATCGCTGGGAGCACTGGGACCTGGGACAAAGATCCCAGAGCTTCCTCAGCAGCAGGATACGGTGAAGTCTTGGAGGAAGAAGGGCTCCAGGAACCCCCAAACTCTAACAGACATTCTGCAGGTTGAGCAAGCAGATGCTAGCCTGGGCAGAGCCAGTATGGTCCCTCCCCACCCTGCCAGAGCCAGTATGGTCCCTCCCCACCCTGCCACCCTTGTTTGCCCCATTCCCTCTACAAAAGCCTAAGAGGGGAAGCACTTGGCTCTGCCCTCCAGGCCAACTGAATCAAAATTGGGATCTCTGGAAGCTTTTGTAGCCATGGGGCTCAACTCTATCACCTGCTAATGTGAGCGCATCATTCGCACCTGAGTCATGCCAATGAGAGTCAAGTAAGTTGTGCAAGCAAAGGAGTTTATTGAATCATACACTAAAGTGTAGGGAGGATGAGGATCAAAAAGGACCCGGAGCAGCCCACAGTTCTCTCCCTCTCAGTGCCACCCTCCTGCCTTCTTTAAAGAGGCATCTCTGCCTGATGGAGAGTCCCACGACCTGGCCTGGTCCCTACCTGCCCCAAGCCTCCAGCGAGGTCCTCAGCCCTCGGACATGCTCTGCACCATGTGCCTGTGGGTGCTCTGCAGATGCAAAGTGTTGCATGAAAACCTCATTATGTATTGCCAGTGTTATAGGGAAAGCAAGCAGCAGCCTTGTCCTGCATGTCCTACCTGGACTTCTGCAGAGCAAACCGAGTCCCGGCTGCGGTGCTGTTTGTTGGGGCAGAGGTCTGGGCTCATCCTGGTCCCAGCTGCATTTGAACTTCCTTCCCCACCACGTGCTGGTAAACAGGGGAAAGGGTACAATGGCTGCATTGAGGTTCATGGCTGAGCAGGGCACAGCAGTGTCTGATCAGAGGGGGAACTCCTGCGTTAGTTTTTGCTCCATTAATTCAGAGGTGGGACTGACTGGGACAGGGACCATCCACAGGACACAGGGGCTGGATGGGTTTTGAACACCACCAGGGTTAGATCCAGGGCAGGGTTAAATCTCGATAAGCAAAAGAAGAGCAGCAGCATCAGGAACAAAGGGGATGTGTGGGTGTTTAGGGCAGCCTGACTCCTAGGAGCTGGAGAAGGAGCTGTATATGGGGTTATGGCATGTCGTGGCCCAGAGATGAGCACGTGGAGCTGCAAGGTGAGGCTGGAGATCCCAGGGGATCACGAGGCAGTGGCTGGCAGCAGGGACCAGCGGTGATGCTTGCCCTGCAGAGCAGCAGCCCATCTCTTCCCAGTGATGCCTATCCCAGTGCTGGCACAGCTGCACACACAAGACGGTGCCCAGGCACTGCAGGGATAAACAGCAGGCACAGCTTGATCCAGGCAGTCACCGAGCTGCAGGTAGCAGCAGCGCAGGCAGGGAGTGCAGGCAGCACTGCAGGCAGCAGCCTGGCCAGCGCAAGAAGCAGGAGAATGACCAAGTCCATGCCATGATCCAGGACCCTGCAGCAACCCAGGCTCCCGAGGGCTGCAGGGGCTGCACCAGGAGATGTGAATGCACCAGGGCATGGGATTGCTCCTGCAGCCTGTGCCTGGCAGGAGGTGTCATGGAATCGGGCCTGGAGCAATCTGTTCACATGGAAGTGGGTGGTGAATTAATGGCAATGGGAGAACAGCTCCCTTGCAGCTCTGCGCGGGGCGTTTTCCATGAGCAGAGGCTGGAGCCCTCTGTGCATTTAATCTGTGCTGCTCTGCACCGCATCTCCCGGGAGCGCTGCAGCCACAGCCTCGTTCATTATGGAAATGCAGAGGTGCTGCCAACGGCCCCCTCCCCAGGCAGGACCGGGCCGGAGCCGCTCCCTGCGCCCGGGCCGGGAGCACATCAGGCAGGATGGATGTTTGCAATAATTATCCAGTCATCCCCTTCAAGTGTACCGCAGCCATAGCAACAGACAGATGTTCTGTCCCAGCCAGAGTCCGCAGCGAGCTGGGGAGAGAAGCACAAAAATTAACCCATTCAGCCCCGGACGATGCTGAATCTGCTTTATTCTGGGCCCAGACCAGGCTTCAACATCCCTGAGAACATTGGAGGAGATGAGGCAAAGAACCAACCACCCCCCGAAACAAAATCAGCAGCAATCGCCCCAGTGCCTCAGCCGCTGCCTAACAGGAGTTGAAGGAGAGCTGCAGCGTGCTGCGGGCTGGTGGCCTGGTGCTGCCATGTGCCCCTTGTCTCCGTATGGGAAACGAGCCCTGCTCGTGCTCGGTGTCTCCGGGGTGATGCTGCAGACAAAGCTCTCCAGGTCTGCTGGTAATGAGCCTTTGGAGATGTTCAGCACAAGGGAACCTCTTCAGGGATGGTGATGAGCAGCACACAGTTCAGTCAGCACCCACAGCACAGAGCACACTGAGCACCTACCAGGCAGGAATGGGGATGGATGAGCCATGTGGACAAGTGTCCAGTGCTAAGTTAACAGACCTTGAAGAGTTCAGGGGTGGGATGCAGCCAGACAGAAGAAGCACTTTGCTGCACAGGTCTCCAGGATTCAGCCCAAGTTTGTTAAATCACAGAATCCCAGACTGCTTTGAGTTGAAAGGGACCTTAAAGCTCATCCAGTCCCAACTCCCTGCCACGGGCAGGGACACCTTCCCCTAGAGCAGGTTGCTCCAAGCCCCGTCCAACCTGGCCTTGAACACTGCCAGGGATGGTGCAGCCTCACAGTAAATAATTTCTTCCTAATGTCTAATCTCAATCTCCCCCTGTCAGTTGAAGACCGTTCTCCCTTCTCCTGTCACTATCTGCCCTTATCAAAAGCCCCTCTCCACATTTCCCCCCAATAGCTGTCGTCACAAGGGTCCTCACGCCCACCAGCACACCAAAAATGTAACCCCAGCTCAGAGCAGCGTAAAGGGGCGCATGGGAAAGCCCTGTGCAGATGTTTGCAGCTGCAGATGCTACCAGAGAGCACCCATGGTGAGGATTCCAAAGGGGGGTGGTGGGAGCAGGGCGGGCAGCGGACGGATTCCACCTGGAGCAGGGCAAGCCACTGCCCTGCACAGTGTGAGGGGTCACAGGGACACGGTTTCACTTCCCAAACCATGAGGCTATTCCTGGTTCAGAGGACTTCCCTCCTTGTCCTCTGCCACACAGAAGAGGACTCCAGCTTGCAGAGGGCATCCTGCCTGGTGACAGCTCGCAGCGCGGTGGCACGGCCCACGCTGGGATCTGTGCTTTCCCTGTGGGCTTCTTCTGCTTTCCCCTGAAGGAGAAAAAAGCAGGGAAGGGTAAAATTGCTGATCTTGAAGCTGAGGGAGACGTGGCATCCATCGTGTGCAGGCACAGAGGATGTGGGCAGGTGCCATCAGCCCTCCCCACGCAGCTCTGGAAATGTAGCTCAGCCCTGATCTGCAGCTCCCGGCGTTCCTGTCCCGGGCTCCCACACAGCCCTGGCAGCTGCTGGGTATTTCGGTCCCTGCCACAGCGCTCAGGCTCCGGCACTCCTGGGATTTTTCCTCCAAGCACATCAATGGGGCACCCTCGCGGTGCGATTCCCACCCCCCAGCTGGAGGCAGAACGAGAAGGTGGGAAAAATGTCCATGATTTCCACAAATCCCTGTTCAATGGAGAGCTCCTGCTCCTCCGCTCCCACTGGTCCCAGGCTGCTCCAAAGAGAAAGCCACACCAAACCCTGGTTTGGGGCTGTGACACAGAGAGCCAGCCAAGAGGCTGCAGCAGGAATTCACAATTTGCTGACTCCCCTTCACTGCCTGGACTTTTCTGACCCGGATCTAACTGAGGTTTTGATTCAAGTCAAGAATAATTCAACTTGGAAAAGCCTCATTGTTTAGGGTCAGAGACAGCAAAACCCACAGGAGGATCCAAACTGATTTCTCACTTTGAGGACAGAGACCCTGAAGGGTCCTCAGATGGTGCCATGTCCCCCCTACAGTGACAGAGCCCCGTTCACCCAGCAGCCAGGTTCTCTCCTCCATTCTCCACCGAGATCCCTCCTGTAGAGACCAATGTCTCTGATGCTGGGTCAGCATCTCCTTGTTTCAAGCCTGGGTTTATACCCAGCCTGTTTATTCCTCCTCGTGCCTGTGCCAAGGAGGTGCTGAGGTTTAAGCCGTGTCCCTCCCTGGTGTCTGCCTCTTGGTTGCCCACAAACGTGCCTTCCCTCAGCGCCCCTTTGGCTGAGATCAGGGAGCTGAGTCACCTCGGGAGGCTCTCATCTTTCTCCTTTGCACTCCAGCAAACTCCCTGCACCGCTTTCGGCCTAAATTCCCTCAGTGTGGCTGAGGAGAACCCGGCAGCAGCCCCGAGCTTCTCCAGAGCCTCTACGCTTTGCTGGACCTCTCCTAAAAGGAATCTCTCCAGGCCACTTGGGATCGTTCTCCTTCTCCTTGGCTGCATCCCCTTGGTGGATCACCGCTCTCTGGTAGGGTGGGTGACAACTGTACCGTTGGTGGATCACAGGCCTCCCATCCAGCCACAGGCACGTGAATGTCTCAGTCACTGTGTGAGGTGCTCAGGCTCCCTTTGTGTTTGATGGAAAGAACACAGCAGCTCCAGCGATAGAACCATGGAATGGTTTCGGTTGGAAGGGACCTTAAAGCTCACCCAGCTCCAACCCCTGCCACGGGCAGGGACACCTTCCACTGGAGCAGCTTGCTCCAAGCCCCTGTGTCCAGCCTGGCCTTGAACACTGCCAGGGATGGGGCAGCCACAGCTTCTCTGGGCACCCTGTGCCAGCGCCTCAGCACCCTCACAGGGAAGAGCTTCTGCCTAAGAGCTCATCTCAGTCTCCCCTCTGGCAGGTTAAAGCCATTCCCCTTGGCCTGTCCCTACAGGCCCTTGTCCAAAGCCCCTCTCCAGGTTTCCTGCAGCCCCTTTAGGCACTGGAGCTGCTCTAAGGTCTCCCCTTAAGGAACCTTCTCTTCTCCAGGCTGAACCAGCCCAGCTGATGAACCACATTCAAAGCAGCTCCAGCAGAAGGTACTTCCCAGTTATCACTTTTCCCTGGAAGCTGTAAATGTAACTGGGGGATGCCAGGGTGGGATCTGGAGGGTCCTGGCATGGTCTAGCATGGTCACTGCTCCCCTCGGCCCAGCGAGTCCCAAACCCGGCTCTTCTGGAGGGAGCAGGGACCCGGAGCAGAGGTTGGGAGCAGAGCATTGGTGAGGACCAAGCACTGTGGGAAACACAGGGAACACAGGAATATGGCCAGGCTGAATCAGTCCCTCCAGACCACTGCCTGCCCCTGCCCTGATAAGCATCAGGCACTTCAAAGGAAGGCCCCGGTGCTGGAGAAAACCAGGGAAAGAAATATCCACAAAGGAAGCATCTTTCTCACTCCTGACCATCGGTTTCAGGCTTATCCCCTAAAGCACAAGTGCTTATCTCACCCTTCTCTTTCTTAAACCTTTGCCTTCCTGGGCACTGCTCCTCCTCAGAGGCAAGGGGTCCTCTTGTATACACAAACGGTGTGTGATAAATCCCACCGGTTGGTTATGAAATGATCTGGGTTCATCACTGTGCATGACTCACACTCGTGTTGATCGTCCCTTTGTCAGAGCATTTGTTCTTTGTCTTGCACCTTGAGAAGGGAGCTCTGCACACACCAGGTACCTTCTCCAGACTCTCACCATGCCATGAGGCAGCGGAGCCTTCCACCATCAGCGGTTCCCATCTCAGGGAAGCTGGTCTCTTATTCCCAATTAATGATTTTCCAGGTATTACAATCCTTAATTCCTGATTTCCTTGGTTTTAAGTACGTGAAAGAATGACCACAAGCCAATAGAATAGTCCAGGCTCTGGGGTACCCATACCCAAAAAACTGTCACAAAGAGAACAACGTCCAGGTTATATCTGTTGGAAGTTTCTAAGAACAACTTTTATTTATGTAGTATAAATAGCAATGGACCTGTAGTTATCATGTGTTCATCTATAAGGAAGCCTGCAGCAGATACCCTATGCTGAATGAATCCAGTCTCTGTCACCTAGAACCCACAGCTGATGGGCCAGTGCCACCGAACATTCCCACCTCTTTTCCCTCCCCCATCTTTAAGACCGAGAGTGGCCTCAATATCCTGTGTTCTACCTGGCAGTGATCGAGGCCAGGTTGGACACAGGGGCTTGGAGCAAGCTGCTCCAGTGGAAGGTGTCCCTGCCCGTGGCAGGGGTTGGGACCGGATGAGCTTTAAGGTCCCTTCAACCCAAACTAGGCTGGGATTCTGTGGTTCTCTGTGACTGGTGATGCAGTGCAAGTCAAACCCTTGTTGAATCCATGCTGGATTGGGACTTAAAATACTGATCTGAACACTCAGTCCATGCATGAGTGGTCTTCCCCAAAGCCTTCTTGCAGGGACAGCAGCTGGTGGCCTGGCTGCCTTTGCAGTCCCAAATACGTTTGTGCTCTCAAGAGAGTGACCTCTGCATCGCTTTCCAGGTGGGAACCCGAACCTTCTTAACAGAAAATCTGGAGGGATTCACTATCAAAGAGTAGTCAAGATACTTAACAGCAGCTATTAACAAACCAAACCAGGTGGAGGATGGGTGAGAGACCTAGAAGTCATTACAGAACATTTAATGCTTATCACTCTGCTTTGCACCTATGGAGCTAAGGACTTTTGATGGCCACTATGATTTGGCAGTGATAAACCCCAAATTGGTGCTGCTCCTGTGAAAATATCCAACTATAATGGACATGAAATATCCTACCTCAGCTTCAGATAGGTGGGCAGAGGTAGAAAACTTTTGTCCTTGCCTAGAAGATATTGCTCCCTTTTCTCTTGGCTCCTGAGTGGTTGAATTGCAAGGAGTGGAGTTCAGTGACTCCCTCAGCTGGGAGGTCTGACATAAGAAGGAGGCAGCAGCCCCGGCTGGAGCAGCTCCCCAGCAAAAGCAGTGTCCTGTCACTCCCTTCCTCACACAACATCTCCTGGAAAGCCTCTTCACAGCGTTCGCACAGGGAATTCCACCTTCCGCCATGGCCACCCCATGTTCCAGAGAGTTCTGCAGCCTAGTGGCAGGGTGCCCATGTGCTGTAGCAGGCTACGAGCTGAGCCTGGACTCATCTACCAAGTCTTGCTGAGCAAGTTGCCCAGCAAGCCCCAACAGTGCAGAATATTAGTCTCTTTTCTGCTCTTTCCAGCCCCCAGCATCCTCAGGCAGCTCTCCGAGGAAGCCGCGCTTCCATGGCTGACTGAGGCTGGAAAGGATGTCCATCTGATTTTTAGTGGTCAGCAAAAATATTGCAGTGCACTAGCAAGTTCCTGTAGGCATCCTGTACTATGTGCCTTTGGGTAGAAAACCCAACCTGGGGCAGACCTATGCTTAAGTCCCTCTCTGTGTTGGGCCCAAACTGGATGAGGACACTGGGAATTTTTGGACAGGTGTCCAGGCATCCAGTGGGGTACAGAGGGTCAACAGGGTTTACAATGGTGCATCTCAATAATTGATTTCAATGCAGTGGTGTCACAGACACCCCTGGTTTCACCGTGCTCCCTCTGGCATGGCCAACCTGTGGATCAGCTCTTGCGGCATTTGATGCCCACCTTGGGGACCTGCTGGATGGGCACAGTGCAGCTGGCACAGGTGAGGGGCAGGGAACAAAACTGCCCTTTGGCCACAGAAGTGCCCTCACCCTCACCCTGTCTCCAGTCCTGGCCTCAGACAACTCCCTGACACATCCAATTCCTCTCCCAGGTTCCCACAGGCTCCTGCTGCTACATCCTTATTCCAGCCCCACCTCTGTGGACAGCATAGGAACCCCCAGCATGCACCACTGCTGTGACCCAGCCAGCACAGAGCACACACATGGCACTGGACAGACCAAGACCACATGTATGGCATTGATGGACAGACAGGGAGCACTTGTGGCACCCACAGATGGACCAGGAGCACATGCATGGCACTGCTGGGTAGGCACAAAGCACCTACATGGCATTGCATGACAAGGGAGCACATGTGTGGGATGGATGGACAGGCTGGAACCATGTGTGGCGTTGGTGGACAGATAGGGAGCACGTGTGGCAGCCACAGATGCACCAGGAGCACACGCATGGCACTGCTGGGTGGGCACACAGCACATACATGGCACTGCAGGACAGGGAGAATATGTGTGGCATTGGTGGACAGACCACGAGCACACGCATGGCACTGCTGGGTGGGCACACAGCACATACATGGCACTGCAGGACAGAGAGCACACATATGGCACCACCAGGAGCACAGCACACACGTGTGAGCAGCGGGGAGCCGCAGCTATCGCCCGGGACAGGGCCCGGAGCCGCCCCCGGAGCCGCCTGTGACGGAGCCCCCACCGTTATCCCGCAGCTGCGGGGCTCGGTAGCGCCGCGGGACGGTGCCGGTGCTCAGCCCCCTGCCGCCGGCCCGCGGGGAGGATGCTCAGCCCGGGCAGCGCCGCAGGGGAGCAGAACGAAGCAGCGGGGCCGGGGTCCGGCCTTTGTCTCCCGGCTCCGGTGCTGCCCCGGCGCTCCTCTGCGGGGCGGGGTGCGGTTCTCTCGGTCAGGCGGGACAAGCCGCAGCCGCTTCTACGGTCAGCCCCGACCGAGGGCGCTGCGGGGCGAGCTCCCTGCTCTGTCCCGTTCTCCATTCCAGGCCGCTCCGGAGGGCGGGTGGCGGAGACCCCTCCGCTACCCCCGCGGCTCCTCCCCGGCTCTGCGGCGGCTCGGCAGGTGCCCGCCTTCGCCCCGGTCCCGTCCCGCTGCACACGTGCGCCCGCCGGCCCTTTGTCTGGAACCGGCACCGGGACCCGTGGACAGACCCCCCCGCCGGTTCAGTCCCTCTCCCCCCGTAAACCCTCCCTGTTCGGGTCGTGGGAGCGGGGACGGGGGCGGTGACCGAGACGGGGGAGCGCATCCCACCGGGGGGCAACCGTCGCGGAACACGAGGCCCGGGCCGGGGGGAACGGCGTCCCCGGGGCGGTCCCGTCCGGGGGAGGGGGGGGCCCGTCGCCGTCGTCGCGGCCGCTCTAACAGGTGGGATCCCGCTGAGAGGAGGAGGAGGAGGAGGCCGGAGGGGGGCGGAGGACGGGCGGGCGGGCGGGCGGGCGGAGGGAGGGAGGGAGGGGGACGAGCCGGAGCCGCCTGTGATCCTGTGACAGGAGCGGCTGCTGCTGCTGCTGGCGCCGCCGGTGCCTCCCTCCGCCCGGAGAGCCGGGTCGCTGTCCGAGCCCCGGCCATCCCCCCCCGCTCCTCTCCATCCTCTTCCATCCCCGCTCCATCCCGGACGGTGGCCCCGCAGCCCGTCCCGGGCCGCCCCGAGCTGAGCAAGCACCGGCCGGGCTCACCGCGCCGCCCCGGTCGCCCCCCTCCGCACGCTCCGGGACAGGGCGCGGGGCCGAGAACCGCCGTTGCTGCTGCTGCTGCTGCTGCTACCGCCGCCGCCGCCGCTACCGGCCGGGCGATGCCGAAACCGCCGTTGCTGCTACGGGGGAGCCGCCCCGGGGACAGCGAGCTGGGGCGGCAGTTCCGGGACTGGTGCCTGCGCACCTACGGGGACTCGGCTAAAACCAAGACGGTGACCCGGAGCAAGTACCAGCGCATCGCCGAGGTGCTGCAGGGGGGATCCGGCTCCGGCGGCGGCTCCGGCGGGGGGGAGAAAGGCAAGTTCCAGTTCTGGGTCCGGTCCAAGGGCTTCCGCCTGGGAAACGGCACCAGGGAGGCGACGAAGATGGGTCAAGTGGTGGTATATGTGCCGGTGAAAACGGGAACGGTTAGTGCGCTCCGTGCCCCGGGGGCTCTGTGTCTGTCTGTCTGCCTGCCTGTCCGTGTCTGTCTGTCCTCCCCGGGGGTGCGGGCGGGAGGGGTGGGGGGGGTATCCCGGGGCGGGGGTGGGCACCCCCGGGGTCCCCTGTCCCCACCACCGCCGCGCCGGCCCTGTCCCGTCAGCACCGGGCGGCCCAGCCCCGGCGCGCCGCCGGCCGCCGGGAGCGCGCATGCCCCATGCGGGGCGCGACGCGGGGCCCGGCCGCTCCCGCAGCCCCCGCCGCTCGCGGGGCAGCCGCCGCGCCCCCGCCGCCCCGGCCCGCCCGGGATGCGGATGGCGAGAGGCGCCCGCCCGGAGCCTCGCACCTTCCGCCGCCCCCCCCCCTCCCCTCCCCTCCCGGTGCCCGTCCCCGTCCCATCCGGTGCGGCCGCCGTCCCCGGGCGCTGCCGGCGGGAGGTGTGGGGGGGCGGCGGTGCTCCGCGCTCGCCGCCGTGCACCTGCCCCCCGCGGGGGGGCCTCGCCACCGCCCGGCGCGGGCCCCGCCGCCCCCCCTGCTCCCCGTCCGATCACGTTCGCCCGGCATTTCCCATCCGCCCCACGGCCGGGGACAGGTCTGCAGTCAAGGGCAGGGAGCGGCGGGGAGGGGGCGCCGGTGCCCCCCCCCCGCCGCTGCCGCCGCCGCGCCCTGCCCGGCCGGCCGCCGCGCCGCGCCGAGCGGAGGGAGCGAAGGGACCCGGCCCGCTGCGGCTCGCCCGGCCCCAGCGTCCCGCGGCGCTGCCCGCCTCGGCGCGGCCGCTGCAGCCGGTGCCCCGGGGGGTGCGGGCAGCGGCAGAGCCCGGATTAGGGCAGCTCCCCCCCGCCTCCCCCTCCCCTCCTCGGGCCGCTGTCCCGGGAAACTCCCCCGCCGGAGCCTCATTGTTCGGCGCCCCGCCGGGCGCACCGGCCGCCTCCCTCCCCGCTGCCCGCCCGCTGCCCGCCGCCCCCCCGCCCCGCCGCCGCCCGGGGCTGCCCCGCCGCCCCATTGTTCCCGTCCCGAGCGCGCTGCGCTCCCCGGCGCGGAGGGAAACGCGCAACTTTAGCGGCCCCCGGCACAGGGTGCGCCTGGTGCTGCCCCGGCCCCGCCGCCCCCCCGGGGCCGCTCCTCGGGCCGGCGGCTCCGCAGGGCTCCGGGAGGGATTTTTTTTCTCTCCCCCCCGTCCCTCCCCGCCTCTCCCACTGCTGCTGCTGCTGCCGCTGCTCTGAAGGGTGCAGTGTTTTCTGTGCACACACAGACTCCAGCATTGATGTGGCTGGAGGATGCTTCCATTGAGGGCAGCCCATCTGTGGCAAATGCTTCTAAACGCACTATTTACCTCCCATCTGGTCTGCCTTATTATTGGGGGGAGGGGGAAGGGTCATTATTTCTCCCTTTCCCTCCGTGGTGCTCAGAGGCTCCTTTCTTTCTCCCCTCGCAGCCCCCCTCCCCCATGCCATGCCCCAAAAAAATTCTTTCCAATTTTTTTTGAAGACCTCTTTGCAGTCTCCATTCCCCCCCCCCCCCCCCAGGAGCCCCAGCCGGGGCGGATTCGGAGCTGTACCCCTCTGCTCCCGCACATACAGCCCTGCCCGGGTCCTCTCCATCCCTCCAGCCGGTGCCTCTATCCCACATCTCCCGAATGCTGCCGAGTCATGGTACCCCGGAGAGGCCGAGCCGGGCCCCGCTGCTCGCCCGCCGGCCCTCGCTTTGTCCCGCAGGGTCCCTAGGGCCGGTGGCTTGGCGAGGCCGGTGCGAGGCCGCGGGTCCCCCAGGGCTTCTGCCCAGATGAAGTTTCTGCGTGTCCAGGCCCCGCATCTTCCCAGGCAGAGTCCCTGCAGGCTGCAGGCAGGAGATACACCCCGCTCCCTAAGCCCAACAAAAAGCAGCCATGCCCTCAGGGGACAACTGCATTTTCCAAGGGGCAATACGGTTTATTCCCAACCGGATGGACGTTAGGGCTGGGAGTGCTTTCCAGAGCCACTGGCGTTAGGGAAGACCAGGCACTGTGCTTCCCGAATCCTTCAGCACAGGGTCTGTGGGTGCCCCCAGACCCCACCATCCCGGTCCCACCACCCCGCTCTGCTGGGAGTCCTGTGGACCCTTTAAGGCAGTTGCTGCATTTTGGGTTTTGCCTGAAGGGGCTCTCAAATATAGAGATAACTTGACAGGGATTTCCTTCAGCTCTCAGAATTCAGCGCTCTCCTCGTCCTCGGTGCTTTGGGCTGGGTCTGTGGGTGTATTTCATTTCTCTCACGCATGCAGTCAAATAGGGAAGCTGATAGGAGCCTCTTGCTGGACGGTGAAGCGTATGTTCTGGTTCAGTGCCTGTTCAGCTGCTTTTCCCAACACTTCTGGAGCAGCGTTCCGGTTGCTTTCTCCTGGTTGTGCTCCTCAGCAACCTGACACGTCCCATCCCGGCTGCTCGTCCTTCTCCGAGCTCATCTGCTCGGGCAGCTCCGTGCTGGGACTGTCCCGTGGCTGGAGGGATGGGTGAAGCACAGGCAGCCGGGATGCAGGGGGGTCTCAGAGGGTGCAGGGGGGTGCATGATGTGCTGCCGTGTCTGCAGGTCACTACTGGGAACCCGAGGTACTGGGAGCAATAGCTGTGGTGTAAGGAGCGTATAGAGGGCAGCAGTGGGGATAAGATCCTGCCTTTCCCTGACAGGGCTGGGCCACTCCTCTACTGGGATAAAGAAATACTAATCCCAAACCCCCAAAATAATCCCCCCCTCCAGCAGCTCAGTGTTGCTGCTGCTTTTGGCTCACACATCCTGAGCTGGCTGCTGTATTTTCTGCATATCTGTAGCAAAAACATAATTAACATGTGGTTATTATTTTCTCTCCTGAGTAACTTTCCCTTGCCCTCCTCCAGGCCTCTCATCAGAACAGGCCTAATCAGATTTGGGTGGCTTGAGAGCTGGGACTGCACTGAGAGGGGCATCTGCCTTAGGTGGTGGTCAGAGCAGATGGTGGTCTTCTCAAAGAATGCACTGGGAATAGGAACAGCAGTGCGGGCGGATGTCTGGCACGGGAGCGCTCACATTTCCTTTTCCCAGATGAATGTCCCGAAGATGCTGGACATTTAACACATACAATTGAAAAACCCTATGCAGATAAACCCGTGGGGTTTTGCCGTGCAGGACACTGTTGTCTGACAGCCCTGTTCACGTACGGGCTCAATGCTGCATCCTTTAGGTCAGGGAGTTGGGAAAAACGCGTTCAGGCTGTACTGAGGAGGAGGAGGAGGGCATCTTTGTGTGCTGCAGCAGCACAGACAATGGATACAGCCCAAAGTGCTCAGATCTGCCATGGGGATAAGGTATAAAACCCCTCATTACCCGGTGGCCGGCCCGGCCCCGGATGCTCCACGCGCTCCCTTCTCCCCGGATTTGCTATGAACTGTGGGAGAATTTCTTCGTGACAAGGTGCTAAGACGCAGTTCATTATAATCTCGTGTCCCTCTTGTCCTAAGCATTTAGCATCATTTAGACAGTCTTTCTCATACAAATGTAGAGTGAGATGGAGACGTGGCGCAGTGCTTTGGTGACAGCCAGCGATGCGCCTGGCTTTGGCTGTAGCAGTGGGGTGTGCAGGGGGGCTCAGCCCTGGACTTGGGTTCTGGCCCTCGCTGCAGGAGGGTTACACACGCTCCCTCAATCAGTGCTGTCCTTGGCCGTGCGTGGTGGGAGCTCGTCACAACTCCAGCCTCCCAGGACAGATTTGCCCTGGCAGGCGTGATGCAGGCGGAGGACTGCGGGATGAGACTGGGGAGCCTGGCGTCAGCCCGGCCCTTCGGGGACTGCGTGGGGCTCGGGCAGGCTCTGCAGCACTGCCCACGTTGGGGTTTGCTTCCCTGCTCTCTCCTTGTTCCCTGCAGAGCCAAGGCGAGGGTCTGGGGGTCTTGTGGGCATGGCTAAAAGGCTGCGGACGCTGTGTGGGTGCTGCTGTTGGATGAGCGCAGGTCACTGGTGCTGCCCCCCCAGAGACAGGCATTTGAAATGATTTTACAGTTGTGCCTGGTGAAGCTCATCCCAAGGAAAGGTCCTTTTGGGGGGGAGCCTACAGTGAGAATTGGTGAGACCATGAAGCAAAATGGATGGAGGCCTTTCTCCAACAGCAGGGAAAGCATCACATGGGACCCAGGATAAATCTCACAATACAGCCTCTCCCTGAATATGGTTTAGCTCCAGAGACAGGGAGCGTTGTGCTGTGGAAGCTGCGGTGCCAGGCCCTGGGACAGCACAGCACAGCAGCACAACGCTTGAGCTGCGAGGCCAGGCGTGTTGGAAAGATGCTGCTCCCACAGCTAATAGAGGGCACATTTTTCTGGTACGAGTACCCTTCAATGCCCATATTCAGTGCCCAAAAAGCTGCACATCTATAACCTCCAAGAACATGTCAACAGACGGTTTTCAGTATGTGAATAACCACTGAGACTTTGTGTGCACTTCAAGTGAGAGACAAAAAATAAACCAAGACCATTCAAAAGAGCCTCAGACACAGCAAATGGGCCTGGGGGTATTATCTGAGAAATTGTCTAAGGCTTCCATAGCACAAGTCTTCCTTGGAGCATACTGAGCCTTTACCTGCTATGGAACAGCTATGGAAGCTCTTCCCTGTGAGGGTGCTGAGGCGCTGGCACAGGGTGCCCAGAGAAGCTGTGGCTGCCCCATCCCTGGCAGTGTTCAAGGCCAGGTTGGACACAGGGGCTCGGAGCAAGCTGCTCCAGTGGAAGGTGTCCCTGCCCGTGGCAGGGGTTGGAACTGGGTGAGCCTTAAGGTCCCTTCCAACCCAGACCACTCCGGGGTTCAGCTCCCAGCTTGCACATCAGTTGTGGTTTTTCCTCCTTGAAGCTGCTCGTGGTAGGAGTCACAGCAGTGACCCCAGTCCTCTGGGTCTGGGATCTGGCCTGAGCTCACCAGGCAGCGCCAGAAGCCCCCAGTACCTTGGCAAGGTGAATTTAAAGAGCTCTGACAATCTGCGGTTACAGACTGGCAGAATGAAGTTCCTCGCCCAGCCGGCAGCAGGAGATCTGGCAGCAGAGCCCATTCCCAGCTCCTGCCCACTCCCACCCCTGCGGGACAGCCTGCTGAAGCTGCTTCTAGGGATAAGGGGGGAAAACCGGCATCTAATTCGGTCCCTGCTTTCTTTCTGCCAAGAATACAAGCCTGATCAGAAGGCAGCCCCTCTGTGGTGGTTAGTACTGCAGTATGGCACATGGGGTGCAGCTCCAGAGGGAGATCCCAGCATCCCCAGACAGCCTCAGCCTGGGCACTGGCTTTGGTCACCAGCACTCAGGAGACCTGGAGTCACATCCCACCGCTCCTGCTGGTCCCACTCCCTTCAGGTGTGTCTGATTGAACAGCTTCTAAAGGAATAATCTCTATACCATCTACACTGCACATCCTGCGTGATTCCAGGAACACTGATGGCATTGCTGATCCGAGAGGAGCAGCATTTTTTGGATAGCTTTCATGGAATCCCAGCCTGGTTTGAGTTGGAAGGGACCTTAAAGCTCATCCACTTCCAGCCCTCTGGCATGGGCAGGGACACCTTCCCCTAGAGCAGGATGCTCCAAGCCCCTGTGTCCAGCCTGACCTTGATCACTGCCAGCTGAAGCTTTCATCCATGAATTACCTCCCTCACCCTGCAGTCCTTTCAGATTTGGGGTTCTTGGTGGGTATCACTCTGGGCTGCTCTCACCTCGCCATGGCTCGGAGAGGCTGGTTCTGACCACAGGCGGGCAGGGGAATTCAGTCGCTGAGTAAGAGGTGGCCACGCTCTTCAGTGAGAACTTTCTCAAGAATCAATTTGTCCAAACCCGTCTCAGCAATAACCCCGTTAACATCATTTCTGTAGGTTTGGTTTTGCTGCTACCTCAGTCCTGATCTGAGCAGTTTGTGAACTCAGCTGTGGATGCACAAATGGTGGGGAAACTACAGATGCGCAGGGGAGCATCGCTGGGGTGTCTGCTGCCCTGGCCCACGCGGGTGCTCTGCATTGCTGTGGCAGGGGAATGCATATTCATATCTCTTTCTTTAGTGCAAATTAGCAATTACTTTCCCCTGATCTCATGTTAGCTGTGCCCACCTCTAAAGAATTGCATCGAGATGAGCCGATGAGCCAAAGCCACACTGAGTTTTGGTGTCTGGTTTAGTTAGCTGATTGTAGTGAGAGCAGGTACCTGCTGGCCAAAATTGTCGTCGTTGTTGAGATGCTTCTGACTTCCATTTGTGTTGCTGGTGCCAAAGAACAGCAATTTATGTGAGGAGGAATAGCTGCAGCCCATGTGCGTGTGTAGGGGAGCAGACGGTAAGAGCAGGGGCTTGGTCTAAGGGTTTCTTTGCTGCGTATCTGAGATGAAGGCAGTGAGCAGTCAGTGGGAGTGAAGCAGAGGCCGGTTGTGTCTCACCAGCATGGTCCAGGGCCCTTCATGGAGTGACAGTTGAGAAAGCAAGATGCTATGTGAGTGGTTTCTCCTTGCCCTTGCTCTGCTTTGGCTCAGCAGCCCAGGAGGATGTGTTTCTCCTCTGACACACAAGCAGAGGCAATGGCAGTGGCTCCAATGGACCAGGGAAGGGGGTGTCCTGGGGAAGGCAGGGAAATTCAGTCTTTGTGTCTCAGAGTTTGGGCTTTCCTCCCGCCAGGTTTGGGGATGGGTCTCTGTTAGGGGGGTCTCTGGGCTAAAAATGAATCCAGGCTCATCAGACACCCCTCAAAAAAAATAAAAGGAGGATAAAGTGCGGGACTCCTCTTGGCTGCGATTGAAGGAGGGATCTCAAAGCAAACCCTGAGTCATCCACTCATCTGCGCTAACAGGGCGTTCAGGTTTGGGGTCTCACAGCACTGAGACAAGCAGCCAGCACAGAGGAGCTGGTCCTTTGGGGATGCTTTTGGGCTGCTTTTGGGCTTGTCATTCCCATTGTGGGTTTGGATGCTCGAGCCCCCCCAAGCTGGGACCATGCGTCTGTGGGGGGCTGGGACCAGGCCTGCCCGCTCTGCTCACCTGCGCCGGGTGTTTTGATCCAGCAGAAAGCCCTTGAGCTGGTGACAAAGGTCTGGATGTGGGCTGGAAAGTACAGTCCTGTCTCTTAGCAACTGGTTCCTACCTCTGAGCTCTCAGAGCCGTGTGTGGGACAGAGAGCATCAGTCACGCTCCCGCTGCAGCAGCAACACGCCAAGGAGGGATGAGGAGGGGATGGGGGTCAGGCCGGCTCCAGCCACCACCAAGGTGCTTGGAGAAGCTCGTGCATTTCTAACACGAGCAGGCATCTGTGAGTCCTCATCAAAGCTTTGCTTTAATTGCTTTCCCTGTGCCCGGCTCTGCACAGCGATTGGAGCTGCAGTGGCTGCCTCCGAGGCTGCTCACACAGCCCTGGCTTTTGGTCACAGGGGTGGGGACCAGAGAGGGAGGAGGAAGAGGGAGGACCTGGCCCGTGTGTTTCTAGAAAAATTCGGTGTCACAAGGTCCTTCCCCGCACTCCTCTGCTCTTGGGAATCCCCGTCCCCCTCTCAGACATTTGCATTGCGCTGTTCCCTCCCCGTGCTCGGTTCTGCTGCTTCACCCTCGTGTTTCCTCCTCCGAACCAGAAGCAGCTCCTCTCTGGTGAGCGCTTCTCAGAGGCTCCCTTGCCAGGCACTGTTTCATAAACATTTTCACGAATCCTCGGCTTTGGCCTCCTAATTAACCATCCAATTGGCCCCCAATGGAGCCTTCACCTCTCCCGTGAAGATCCTGCTTGCACAGATTATAACCTGTCAGCTGCCAATTTATTCCTCATGCAGAGGGCAGGTTATATTAATTGTCTGGCTTCCCTGCCCCGTTGGCTTTGCCCTCCCTTTCTCTGCTCCCAGCAGCAGCCCTGTGTGGAGATGCAGACCCACAGGAAAGCGGGGGAACCCAGATGTGAGGCTGCTCCGTACGACCCATGTGTCCAACCTGTGGTGATGTGTCAGTCAGACCAGATGTGAAGGGATGTCGCTGGGCTGTGTCAGACCCGGGAGAGGGGTCTCTGAGGAGGGATTACCGTGATGGGGCGTTAAAGAACATGCTTGACTTCTGCTCTCCCCACGTCAACAGCTCTCAGTCACCAGCTCAAAAAGATCCACTTGGTTGTCCCAGGTTATTGAGGAATCTTTCCTGGGCATTATTTACACGTCAGAGCTCGGCTTTTGGAAGGGTTGGGATCCACCTAGTGTGGTTATGATGGAAACGAGCCACAATACAGAGAAGGTTTACTTGAGTGCAGGGAGAAACCTAGCAGATACTCATTAATATCTCTCCCCTTGGCCCCCAGCTCCATGTACAGCACCTCCACCCTTGCAGAGGCATTTGTGGCCCTAGAATAAGGGTAGCTGCTGTTTTTGCTGGGTTCCTGTTCTGGGAAAGGGGGTGATGGAGTCCAGTATGACCAACATGGTTCAGCACCATCCACATTTGAAGTGCAGTGTTCCTAAGCCCAGTGTGTGCTCAGGGGGAGCGGCAGCAAGCAACGTGGTGGTGCTTAGGTGTAAAGCGGGATAGTAGCTGAAGCCACTGCGGCACAGCATGGCAGAGCATGGCATGGCATGGCTTGAGCCCTGGCGAGGAGGCTGGGCTTTAGGAGGGGAGGAGAGGCTGTGCAGCAGCTTCACCCCCTCGGATGGCTGCTGAGCTGTCAGCGTGTTCCTAGAGGCATATATTGCTGTTCCTGTGACCCACATACTCAGAATTGCCAGGGGTGGGGAGCTGACACCAGGATGCTGTGCATCCCCGGTTCAGCCCCTCAACCCAGCCTGACCTTGGCTCACTGCAGCATCATCTGTAGTTTGGTTTACATAGTTTTGCTTGAACCTGCGGCTCTGCTCCTCCTCCTCAGTTTCATTTTGACATCACCGTGTCCTCGCTGGAGATGCGATGATGTCACCTGGCTGCCCTGTTCTGCTGGGCCTGTTCCCAGGAAGAGAGGTGTCACTTTGCTGTGACAGGTAACCTCACCACTCGTACCATGCCTCGTCCCCATCCAACCTGAAGGATTTTGCTTTGGTGGTGATCTCCATCAGATTAGTGCCTCGGTGCTGGGGAGATGGCTCACGGTGATAACTTCAAGAAAGAGCCAACTCTAAACACGTCCTGCGTGTGTGTTACACTGATGTATTTTCAGATTCTTATAGATTTCTAGTTTTAGCTTTCTTTCAGGATGCTATGGAATATAAACACTCTTGTCATTATAAATGCAGTTTACCATTTCCCCCCTTTTTTCCACACTGGTAGCATGTCTCCCCATCACCTAAACCAAGATCCAAATGACATTAGGAAATTGCTACCCATCTTTGCAGGTTTATTAAAGAAAACCCACCCAAACTCACATTTTAACTCTGCCCATTTAAAAATAGCAAGAGATGCTGCAACATTATAATAATCCCCTAATAATAATGTCTGTGATACCTTCCCTGTTTGAGCCATGGCGTGATGCTTCCCCGCACGGGTCATGGCACGCCGCAGTCCTCAGTCAGTGGGTGGGATGACCAGGGCCTCAGGGAGCTGTCTCCTGGGCAGGGCAGTGGGATGCTGTGGGCAGGGCAATGGGGTGCTCTGCTCACCAGGTAGCAGCAACATCTCTCACCAAGCCCAAGGCGCGGTGCTCACCCATCAGCTCAGCCTGCTCCATGCACCCGGTGTTTTGTTACCTCCGAGCAGCCTGGCCTGCCCTGTAACCCTGCCTGAGGGCAGGGCAGTGCCGGCTCCCTGCTCATTCCGGGCCCATGGGCAGCAGGGTCACGTCTGTTGGGGAGCACTGTGTGCCAGATCCAGCGGCTCCTCCAGCCTCCCTGCCGGCGCAGCGCGGGGCTTGCAGTGAGGCAGCTCTGCTCTCCTGCACTGTGCAAAATGCCCTCTGCCTCCTGGGCACGGCAGGCATCCCAGCAAGCCTCGGAGCCTGCATCCGAGCAAGCCCATGGGTTTCTCCTGCCCTGTCCAAGGCAGGCCTGGGATGGAGGGCAGCCCCATTCCCGGGGGAGCAGACCCGCAGCACACCCTCTCCACAGCTGGAGGCAGGGCTGCCTTTTCCAGGCTCACCGTGTTTTCATTCCCAGGCCTGGGAGCCGGGAGAGGAATAAGCCGAGGTCGGAGCAAAGGCCTGGACCCACCTCGCCGGCTCAGCTGTGGCTGCTGAAAGAGCAGCTCTCTCGTGCAAGGCGCTGGTGTCCCACTGACAGATCCACCTCAGCTTTGTTTGCTGTCTAAACCCACTGCCCCCGCTGCCCCTCACATAGAAGTGTTTGCTTTGCAAGGAGGAAAAAACCTTGTGTGTACAGTTGTGGGCAGAGGAACAATGCGAATGCACCAACGCAGGCTGGATGAGGCTCAGCACATGGGCAGGGCCAGGGCTGGTGGTGCTGCAGTAAGTGGGACTGTAGCTGTCAGTGCAGGATGGGGCCTCATGTTGGCTTGGCGGTTCATGCAGAACAACATATAATTGCTTAGCGCTGAGAAACACCATCAACATTTTAGCAACCCTTCTTTTCCCCTGTTTTTCAAGCAGAAATGATCAGAAAAAAATTCCCAGCAAAATATTTTCAGGAGAAAAAAAGAGCAAAATCCATAAGTGAGAGCATTTCCCATCTTCTCCTCGTGGGCTCTTTTTATTAGGAGCTGTGCAGCTGATATTGTTCTCCACCTGGCTTGTCCCCAGTGCCTGTTTGTGAGGCGCACACAGTGCCCGTGGCATGGGGGACACGAAGAAGAGGGAAGTTCGAGGAATCTAGCTCTTCTTTCTCCTCACAGCATTAGCAGAGGGAGCCTGCTGTGGTTTAACATATCCCCCGCAAAAGCTGCTTTCATCCTACACCTAAATACCAAGAGGAGTGAACTTCCTAAAGCCCTGGAGAAGTCTAAATATAGAAGCCAATCAAGGGCTGACTTCCCAGAGATGAGAAGTACCAGGAACAGTTTCTTGATCAAAAGTTGTAAGAGTCCATATTGCAATAAAAAGTCTGGTTTGGTGCTGAAGCCTGAGCAGGAGCAATGGCAGAGGTGGGTGTGCTGCTGATGGTGCCACGGCTGCCCAGCAGGATGGACCGGAGGTTCCATCTCTGGAGCGCCGGTTGGGGATGTCTCTGGCAGGGTTTCCTCCCTTGCTGTGTGTCGTGGTTTCTGGCCTCTGTAGGTGCCAGCTGCTTTCTCCTCCATCCGCTCCCTGCTGCAGCTGATCATCGTCTGCAGAACAAAAATTTCCTTAGAACAAACCACAACTTGCAGGGAATTAGGAAAGCACCTGCAAGAGAAAAGAGCAGCAGATAAAGCACAAACCCAGGTTTGCTGATCTCGAAACAGGCGTGTGATAGCAGCTTTGTGGATGCAGCAGAGGGAAGCACCAAGGGCTTGCAGTGATGGTGAGGGACGGCTGACATAGCGCTGCAGTGTGGGCTGTGGAACCTGCAGCCGTGCTGGGGGGCAGCCACTGCAGTATGGGACCAGGGAACCCCCGGCTGGGACCCTGCAGCCATGCCCTGCTCTGAAGGGAGCACAGGCACAATGAGCACCACTGCCTCGTTCCTGCCTGCAAGGGAGGTGACCTTCAGGGGCAGCTCGATAGAGCCGGCCCCAAACCTCCCGTGCGGGTGTCCCAGGGATAAGGGTGACCGCGACCCTTCCAGCCAGCCACAGGAATGTAAGCGTTGGACGTGCTGAGAGCCTGCACGGGGGCAGGAGGGGAGATGCTGTGGCTGGGAGATACAGAGACGAACGCTTTCATGTGGGAAGCGCGAGGAGAGGCGCGGGCAGAGGGTCTGCTCCCTGGGCACAGAACAGAGCGCAGCCATTATCAGGCAGGGCTCTGCCTGCAGGAAGCGGCTTTTGACTCACAGGAAGCTGAATTCGGCTGGTATCAGCCCCTCGCGCGAAGGCCAGGGCAGCGCTTTATCTGTTGTTGAGCACAGCAGATGGGGAAGCAGTCGGCGCTCCCTCCCATCCCACTGCTGCTCCCGTGCTCCCTGCCCGATGGCCCTCTCAGTGCACCCCGCTCTGAAAAGGGAAAGGGAGGCTTTCCTGCGGAGCAGCGAGGCGGGGGCAGCTTCCCCGGCCCCCGGGGAGCTGCCAGCCCCGCTGGAGGGGGCAGATTGCCCCGGCCAGCCGGTGCAGGGCAGAGCCAGGACCCTCCAGGCTGCTGAGGCCAACCGGGCAGGTACCGGATGCTCCTGTAGAGGAGCCGGGACCACGCTGCCTCCTGGACTCGCAGCTCAGCTTAAACCCTCCCATTTCCCAGATCAGGGTCCGAGGCGGGGCCGGGCTCGCAGGGACGGGAGCGCTTTGCAGGCAGGCTGCTGCTCATCCCTGGCCTCCCTGCGGAGCTGACCCCGGCCGGAGTCTGGTTTCGCACGGGGCCGTGGCGGCTCGCAGGGGCTCGGGGTGGAGGTCACCGCGGAGGGGATCGGGTGGCAGCTGCCGGCCTGAGCCCTGCTGTCCTGCAGAGAGCCCGAGTGCTGCTCAGTGCCGCGGTCCGGCTGCCGGTGCCCCGTGATGGCAGCTTCCACACGCACAGTGGGCAGCGAGGGAGGGCTGCAGGGGCCTACAGCGGAGGGAGCCGGGCTGCAGGAGGCCACCGTGGGTGTGTGTGGATGCAGCTGCCGGGCTCCGAGGCAGGGCAGGTCCATGATGGGGACACAGCGGGGCTGCTATGCGGGGTAAGAGGAGGGGCAAGAGCTACGCTGAACCCGGGGCTGCCCGCACCAGGGTCTGCAGTGCGGGACCCCAGGTGCCCGCGGCCCGGAGCTGCCCTCAAGCCAGGGTCGGGCTTGTCGAGGCCTCTCCACAGCCCGAGGCCCTGCCGCGGGGGCCCTGCCTGCGGCCGGTCCGTGCCGGGCGGGGCCCTGCGGGGGCACCGGGGCCGGCGTGAGGAGGAGCCAGCGGCGGGCCCGGCCCTGCCCGGGGGAGCGGATTACCGCCGGCAGCGCGGCCCCGCCGGTTGCCATGGTTACCCCGCTACCTGCCGGCGGGCCTCAGCCCGGCCCGGGCTGGGGGCGCTCGCCCTCCCCTCCCGCCGCAGCGGCAGATGTCCCGGCCCCGGAACCCCCCGCCCCTCCCGCCGAGCCCCCACCCCGAGCGGGAGGGTGAAGGGCCCGGCCCCGGGCACGGGCCTGTGGGGGACGGAGCGGGGAGAGCGGGAAGGGGTAGCCCGCGGCGGGGCCCTGGAGGCCGGGGCCTGGCGTGCCCTCGGCGGCGGGAGGGAACGCAGGGCAGGGCCGGGAACAAAGGTGCTGGGGCCGGGCCGCGGCGGGGAGCGCTGCCCATCGTGCCTCACCCGAGACACCGCTGCCTGAAACAGCTTTCGCCTCCCGTCGCTCTTCACCGGCCACGCTGGGCTCGGGCCGGGAGGCACCTCCCGGCACCGCTCCCGGGGATAAAAGGGGCCGGAGCAGCAGGCGGGAGCTGAGTGTGATGGGACAGGCAGGGCGGGCAGGATGGCGGAGGGGATGCAGGGGAGATGCGGGTGCAGAGGCCCGAGGGTGGCTGCCGGGAGCTGCCGCCGAGGTCAGAGGGACGTGAGGAGGAGGCAAGTGAAGAGATGGGCCTGGAGGAGATAGGGAAAACAAAGAAGAGTGGGAAGGAAAAAGACCCGATGGATAACCTGGGAGAGTTGCAGGAAGGTGGGCAGGAGGTGGGAGAAAGGGGGTGAGGCCCATCCATCCCCGTGGATGGGGTATGCAAGGGTGGAAAAGGAGAGACTGGGAAGGGGGAGAGACAGACTAATGCTGGGCAAATGTCGGGAAAAGGAGGATGCCTGTAAGGTGGCAAAGGGAATTCCTCCCCTCAGCACCTGAAATGCTGCCTGGTTCCAAGCGCTTCTGTCGAGGCTGAGCTTCGCTCCTGAAATCTTGTACTCATTTTGGGGGAAGGTGACTTCCAATAGAGCCCCAACACCAGGAGGAGGTAAAGCATCCCTTATTCCCATCCTTCCCGACTGAATTTTTATTGCTTTTTAAACCTAAGGGGGTTTTAAGCTGCTCCGAGATATTGTGGGCTCTGACTCATATCTTGAATACTCATGAGCAATGCTGGGTGTGGAAGGAGGAACCAGGGGGGCGTGGGCCCCTCTCAGAGCCAGTGTGTAGCCTGTGTCCCCTTACATCCTCAGGTCAACCCTGGGTTATATTGGCAGATAGAAACCTTGTGATCCTGGAGGCACTGGCTTGATACAGCCGCTTGTATCCCACTTGCATCTCACCTGCTTCCCAGAGCTAAATAATCATCGCAGAGAGAGAAGTCACAAGGCTGAGGGAGGATGGAGAGACACGAGGAGGTAGGGGAGGGATGTCGAGGAGACAGCTCCGGCATCCGGCCAGGATGGAGAGGAAGGCTGTATGAAGGATGAGCAGAGCGGCTCTGGTGATGCCCAAACCTTAACTGCATTCATTTTGAAACCGAGGAGGGAGCAGGGAACCACCGGCTGCGCAGGGAGGAGGGTATTAGCTGCCTGGGATGGCCCTGGAAATAGTGGTTTGCATACATGGTTAGTAACAACCTTAATTTTGAGGGCTCTGCTTGTTGCATCTGACTGTGCTTTTCTCCCGATGCATTCATTTTCCTTTGTCCTGTTTCTGTAATTATCCTCATTTCAACCCTGCTCTGAGGATTATTGGTCAGTGGGAAGCCTCCTAATGCCCGCTCCTCTCTGGCAGGGGAATACCCGTGCCCTCGATTGAAGTGAAACTCCCCGAACGGTGACAGAAGGAATTAGGTCTGTATTCCTTACAGACAGTCCCGCGGGCCAAGTTTCCCGACCCCCAGCATGGCCGAGCTGCCACCCTGCCCCTTGTGTTCGCTCTCTGGATTCTCTTTGTTACAGCCACCTTCATGCAGGGCTCGGGACTCCCCCGGGAAGGCTGAGGTGGTTTGTGCTGCACCGACCCAGCCCACTGCAGTCTGTGCCCGGCACAGTGTCTGTTCCCAAATTGGGGTGAGCAGCCAGCTTTAATAGGCAGCACTTTGCAGGAAGATGTTGGGTAGTCTCTAGCAGAAGGTTGTCCCTCTAAATGATTGATTCAGACCAGCATTTGTTCAGCATATAGACCATATAAAACACCCAGAGCCCAACCACCAGTAACAACAAAAATCAAGGTTAGGATGCTGGGTGTTCCCTTTGCATGCAGACCTCTGCCAGGCTCTGCCTGCACTCCTGCTGTGTGAATATACATGAAAAAGAGAGTTTGCAGGTCATGTAGATGTGCAGGTTGCTGCTCAGCAGCCTGGGGTGCACCAGCTGGATGGCATCGATGCATGCCTCAGGAGGGCAGGCCTCAAAGGGACGTGGTCTGTGTATATATCTGTATGGATATGTATATATAATATATAGGTTTTGGTATGCATACAGCTGTCTGAGCAACAATGGCATCAATTCAAGGAGCAAGCTGAGTGACCTCCTGAAGCCTGGCCCTTCCTCAGTGCCTGCTGCCATTCAGTCACCACCGGCTACCTCCCAGTGCCCTGCCCGTGCCGTTGCTTTGTGCTGGGCACTGGTAGCAGCTGCGGGTACCAGCGGCTGCCTCCCCTTCCCCTGGCACGCCCTGCCAGCGGGAGCTGACACCGGTGGTGCCAGTCGGCTCGGAGGAGCACTGCTCCCCACACTTCCCACTCCCATCAGTCTGTCACCACTGCCGTGTGGCAGAATTACTGCCTCCTGCTCTCCAGCACATCCGAGCACACAAAGAGCTGTGCTGCTGCTGCCAGCGCTCAGCTGCTCTGCGTATGTGAGAGAGGGAGGGTGCCTTGGAAAGGTCAGTGCAGGGAAGGAGGGAGATGCTGTCTCCTTCCTTTAGGGGCCGTATCCTGGCATCACAGTGAAACCTTGTCCTGCCAGCAGCTGATCTGTGTCTGCGGGGTCTGCAGCCGCATGTCACAGGGCTTCCCAGGGTGGTTTAGTGCCATGTGCAGGTCCAAAGAGCTTCCCTGCCTGTTTTCTGCTTAGCAAAATCACCCCCCATTATGAAAATTCAATTTCTGGCTCCACTCTGGACTCTTCCCTTGTTTTTGTTCCTGGCCCAATTTCACTGGCAGCTTTAGCAGCACAGCAGCAGCTTCCACTGCCCTGGCTACAGCAGGATCCTCCCTGGAGCCCTGTTTAATTCATCCCCCACATCCCCTGTGCCCAAGGCAGCAGCACCGCGGCGCTGCCCCCTCCAACCGAGTTAGCCCCGGGCCCATCTTGTCACCCCTGTCACCCACTGCTGACACTAACTCAGCTTGCCTGCACTGTTGTAGGGGGCAGATGGACTGACGGAGCCTGAGGGCATCTCTCTGAAGCGCGTGGCTGTGGTGGAAGATTTCTTTGACATCATCTACTCGATGCATGTGGAGAGCTCGTCGGAGCCGGGCAAAGCACCCAAACATGCTGGGCAGAAGAAAACCTACCGAGCGGTGAGAGTCCTGCCCCACGTGCCCCGGGGGCTAGGGGATGGGAGCAGGGGTGTCCCACGGGGATGGGGACCACAAGGGGAGGTACCAGCAGAGCTGGTGGGAGGCAGAGGTGAAGGGCAGTCCTGATGCCTGTGCAGGGAGGCAGGGGAATCGGTTAAAGGCAGAGCAGCGGGGCTGGGGAGCTGGGAGACCCGCCTGCAGCGGCTGCACAGCAGTGCGGTGGCTTGGAGAGGGGGAAAGACCAAGTGAATTGTACAAAGACAGCTGTATGTGTCTGAGGCAAAAAAAGAGAAACGTTTGGTATCACTGATGGGCGAGGGGATGTTTGCCCAGTCCCCTGCATGCTCTGCTCTGTGCCATCTGCCTCCCTGTCTCCCTTGGCCAGAGGGAGATGTGTCTTGTAGGCCTTGAAGGGCAGGAGCAGGCAGGAAAGGGCAGGAGCAGGCAGCAAGGGGGGCTGGGGCCGA
Source organism: Psittacula echo (assembly GCF_963264785.1). Taxonomy (NCBI): domain Eukaryota; kingdom Metazoa; phylum Chordata; class Aves; order Psittaciformes; family Psittacidae; genus Psittacula; species Psittacula echo. The sequence continues at coordinate 9,628,647 of NC_137747.1, read as the reverse complement.
CTGGAGCCCGCCCCTCTCCCCCAGCCGGTGGATGCTCTCGCCAGCCCGTCCTGGGTTTCCTCCGTTACAAAATGGAGGCAGGCACCGAGCTCAGTCTCATCAGGTGCTCCACGGATGCTGAGAGCCAGCTCTATCTATCCTGAAACCTCTCTAGTTAGGTCAGGAATAATTTAGCTTGAAGTGTGCTTCTCCAGGGAGCTTGCTGTTTCTCCTGACTCTGCACAGCCCTTCCATGCAAACATTTGGGCTCTCCTTTTACATGAAGAGCTGAATTTACTGTCCAAACCCAAGCTACTCCCTTGCATCCCACAGCCCTAAGGACCAGGTCGCTTAGAGACAGAAGTGGCTGGCTGGCAGCTCATGTCTCTGGTGTATACATCATCCTGGAGAGGTCTGTGTGGGCTGCCTTGCTCCCTGTGATGATGCTGGAGATTATACAGGGCTTGGTGTGCTGCTGGAGCCGGCTCAGGGGTGGAGCCTGTCCTGCCTGCTTGTGTCCCTGTGTCCATCCACGGTCCATCCACTGCTATCGGTGCTGGCAGTGCTGGAGGAGCAGCACAGTGCCCTGCAGCCCCCCATGTGTGTTGGGAGCCCTCGGGGAGCCACATTCTGAACCCAGAGCTCGAGGCATCGCTTGTGCCTTGCATCCCAACCCCTGTCCCTGCAGCAGAGCAGGGTTGGGGCACACGCTGACCCCTCCTGGCCAGGGGTAAGTGACCCCTTTATATTGTGGGGAGATGCAGTCCACCAGCGTGACCACAATTCAAAGCCTTTCCGCTCATTTCCCCAGCAGACCACGCCGAGCCTCCCCTAATTCCTTCAATTCAGGTCTCTGGAGGACTAATCTGTGCCCTGCACAGCCCCGGGGGAGCAGGCTGGATCCGTCTGTTTTCCCAGGCCTGCTCGCAGCAGCCAGGGAGCTTCACGCTCCACCCCTCCCGTCTCCCTCTTGAGCTGAGATCATCACATTAGCAGCGTGTATCCCCTCCTGACCTGGCAGGACGCTGCTGGCTGCGCTGCTGGCCTCGCTCATGCCCCGTCTCCCTGGAAGCGCCTTTGCAGCCGGGGCTGGAAGGTGAATGCTGCAGAGCACGCCCCGCGCCGCCGCTCGGTGCACAAAGGGCTGCTGCTGGCGGTCAGCTCGGGAGGCTGCCGGGTCCCCAGCGCTTCCCTCCCTCTCCTCTTCCCCACCGGTTCTGATTAGAGGCACTGGAGAGTTTGCCCTTGTCCGTGACCTCCGGAGGGAGGCAATCAGAAAGGGAGTTTGGATGGGAGATAACTCATCAAGGGAGCTGTCTGCTCTGCAGAGCATCAAATCAGCTGAGAAATAACAACTGGATCGCTAAAATTAGCTGAACATTTGCAGCAGAGACTATGGGCTTGCTGGAGCAAAGGAGGCAGGAAACCGGGCTCAGCCCCGCAGACAGCACCGAGGGACAGGACCCTGCCTATGCCACAATGCCCCAGTTGCCACCAGTGATTTTCAGGCCCTTAATTTCAGTGTTTCTGTGGGAGTCCCTTGTGCTTGTTTACTGATAAATATGGCACAGAGGCAAAGGCTGAGCTGGGCATCCGCTGGTCACAGCAGAGCTAGGCGAGGCTGTAGCTAAATAGGAGGAGAATCCCACGAGGACCAGGCACTGCCTCCTCCATTTGAGCGGCTGGGACAAGGTCCCTGCCTGAACTTTCCACCCATCTGGCAGGAGCAGGCGTGTGAAAGCTCGGGCTCTGCTGCCGCTCAGTGGAGATGGATGTCTCTCCTCCCACCGCAGCGGCGGGGCGCCTGTGGCCATCACCGAGCAAACCCTCTGCGCTCCTTCACGAACACGGGTTTATTCCAAGCCCAAGCATCGCCCTTTCCTGTGGGGTAGAAAAATTCGTGGAATTTGGGTATTTTCGGCCTCCGTTAACAAAGGCGGGCGGGAGGACGGAGCCCACGGCCCGGGGAGGGGTCAGGCCGGCCCGGGCTGCCCTCCTGGCCCTGTCACCAGCGAGGTGTCTGGTTGCAGCCGCGCTTCCCGTCCCGAGCCCCGCTTCTGCCGTGCTCCAGCCCCGAGGACCGGCACGAACAATTGAATTTCTGTCTGCTCTATGACCCCACTTGTAAGGGCTGTGACCCCTGCTGGGGTCGTGGCCCCTGCCTGGGGAACCGCCGTGCTGGGACAAGTCACTTAGACCAAACAGGATGGGTGATTAACCGGAGGAACCAGCCCAAAGTAAGAGGTGGGCTCTGCACCTCTTAGTGCCTTCCAATTAAGACCAGATGTCTTCCTGGAAGAGGGTTTAGGCAAACCACAGGCTGCACAACCTAGGTGAAGTGCCCCAGCTCGTGCTGCACAGGAGGTCAGGCTCCATGGTTTGATGGTGTCTTATGGCCTTACAGAAATGCACATTAAAACTGCCTCATTCCTGCTCCACATAACCTGGTCTTGATCTTTAGAAGTGCTGTAGAATTGCTGCTGGCAGGGATTAATTGGAGCAGGAGAACTCTATGATAGCCAGGTACCTTCTGTGAGTGCTAAGGTCTGGAGCTAGTGTTTAACTTCAAGCATCCAAGTTTTAAATATTTATCCTTAGCTTTTCCTCACCTGTAGAATACAAATATCCCAGGAAGGTTCAGGAGACTTAACAGTGCTGTTTGTAAAAATGTTTTCAATTCCCTGGATAAACTATGTCACACAAGTGCAAAGTATTACCAGTAATTGATTGTCATTGTGGGAAACAGTGACCTGCCCTTACTAAAGATTAATGGATTCTTCAGGTTACTGGTTTGATGGCAATTAACAATGCAAACAGAGCTGAGCCCTCCCTTTCTCAGCTGATTCTCACGTATTTGAGGCTTTGCTCTTCACAGGCTCTGAGGGGGAATGGAGGGAGTTTCTGGGAGGGTTTTCCATGCTGGGAGTCCAAAGGTCTGTTTGTTTGTGTGTGTGTCAGCACCTCTTTGATACGCTGAGTGCTTCCCAAAGTGTTCCTCCATCAGCAGCTGCTCTGGAGGGAGGGATTCAGGGATCCCAGGTTGCTGTGGGTTGAGGATGCCCTTGGCTAGGCTAAGCAGGCGAGGTGGGAGGAGCCCGTGGTCACTGGTGCCCTCTGCCAGGCACAGTTCTCCCTCACAGAGCTGTCCCGTTGCCTTCCCAGATCGCAGAGACCTACGCGTTCCTGCCGAGAGAAGCCGTGACCAGGTTCCTGATGAGCTGCACCGAGTGCCAGAAGAGGATGCATTTCAACTCCAACGGCCTGGAGCCCAAAGGTAAAGACGAATGAATTCTGCCAGCAGAGCTGACACAGCGTTTTGTACCGGTGCAATAGCCCTGAGAGCTGTCAGGACACTGCCCCATCCATGAGATACTCCTTAACCTGATGGTTTTCCTGACCTGGGTTATTTTTTCATGCATTTTTGTAGCCAAGCTGAAAGAATTGCTTTAACCTGGTTTCTGGAGAAAAAAACCCAACCAAAACCATGACTTAAAGTTTTTCCTTCAAACTATTAATTTTGTGCTCAAACAGACTGAATATATCTGAATAACTGAAGTTTCTGATACAGAATTAATTTGCAGTAATTAATAGATATGCACATCATGATCCCATGTTTGATAAAGTGTTTTGGTAATCAAAGTTGCATTAAGCCTTTGTATCCCAGCAGTTAGCATGGCCATTGCAGTGGTTGGCTCCTTATGGTGCTTTTGTAAATGGAACCAATCTGCAGCTATAATATAAATGGTGGATGAGATGGAACCAGGTTTTTTTCCGGGGTGGTTAAAGTTGATGTTTGCCTGTTTTTCGCTGGATTACAAACTTGTTTTCATGCTCAAGTGCAAACCAGCAAACTGCCCCAGGGAGTTTCACCCCAAATTGCTTCTTTATAAGACCCATGAGCAGGCTGCAGGGAGCCTGGTTCTACCCTGGTGAGGCCACCAGGCTCCCTTGGCAGCTCTCACCAAGCAGAGGAGCAGAACAAAGGGCCCAACAACAGAAAATTTCCAATCCGAAATCTGAATTCCCAGCTGTTCAGTGCTCGGCGCAGGGCATGGGCTGCCTGGAGTTCTGGTTAAGTGGATTACGTGTGCCAGCTCTGCAGAGCCATGCACAGAAAGGCTCTGCGCTTGTTGTATGTTTCAGAAACCCTCCCAAATAATGGTGTGTGACACTTATTAGCCCAAGCTCTGTTCCTGCAGCACTTCCCACCCCGCTGGCAAAGGGCCCAATCCCTCCTTCCAATTAGGTCAGGAGAAGTTTTGGCCTTTGGCCTTGCTGGGAGCAAACGTGACCTTTACACTGATTGCACTGCCTCCATCACGGTGATGTTCCAAGTGCTGCGGCTGCAGCAGCCGGCTCAGGGCCGGGAAGGACAGTGGGATGAGGCAGGGATTGGGTCAGCCAAACCAAGACACTTCACCAAGTGCCTGGCTCTAGCCAAGCTGTCAGCCCCAGAGCTCGGGATCCCTTTCCAGGAGGCAGCTGATGAAAAGGGGCATTGTTCCTTCAGGGGCTCCCTCCTGCCCTCCCACCAGCCCCATGTCTCCCTGTTCTTCCAGGGACATAGCACCGTCCTGGCTTGGAGGCACCTCAGGGAGCACCAGGTGCTGGGTGTGCCCCCAGAGCGCTTCCAGCCATGGAAACCACGATCAGGGCTGAGATCTGTCTGTCCTGAGCAGATTCCAAAGTTATTTTAATAGAGCTTTCCCCCTTAGCTGTTCCCTTAAAGATATATCAGACAGGAAAACAAAGGATCCCCACCAGGAACAGAAAGACAGAAGTGCCTTTTTGCCCTGAATAGTACCTAAATAGTGACTAAGTACCTGTGAAAATGCACAGAGCAGATTAGATAAGGTAACTTTTACTGGGGAAGAGTCTCTGATTTCTCTCATACATGTTCAGGAATTTATCAGGAGCAAATCACCTAAAAAACCAGTGGGATCATAGAAGAATTACCTGGGTGTGAGCACATGCACACACACAGGCACACACAGGTAAAGGTTAACTCAGCAAGATGAAAAACTGAGTCATTCCCATCTCTTCATCCTTCTCTTGTCCATTGAGCAAATCCCAACGCATTTCATTTGTGATCACAAAGCTGCCTGCAGGGTACCCACATCATTCATAAAAGCAAGTTGTCTTGCTCATGGGAAACCTGGAGCATCACTGGACTCCACTGGTATCGCTTTCCACTCTTACTAAATTAGGACTAATTCCAGTGGGGTTATACAAGTGTGGAATTAGACTTGAACCCATTTTGCTTTAAACCATTCTGCCTGTTCCATCTGTGTGTCCAGCATGTGATCCAGAGAACTTCATGAAAAATGAGCTCAAGGATTCCAGGAGCCCTCTCTTGTGACATGTGGGGTACGAGGATTGTTTCCGTGGAGTCCCCCAGGCCTTTTAAAACAAAGGTTTGCTTTCTTTGCCAGTTTAATAAAGAATAAAGGTTTTGGTTTCTTAGGCTCAGCTCAGATCTGTTGCAGTTGCATGAATTCACAGTAAATTTGAGGCTGTTAATGGGATTATTCCAGCTTTACATCAGGACAGTTTCAGGCAGAATCTAAGCACCAAAAGTCATCTGCCTCACTCTTCCTCCCCCTGTGGGGATGCTGAGCCACTTCTGCTGAGCCTCATTCTTTTCGGCAGTGATGAACTATTACATGGGAGATGGCAGGAGGGCAACATATCCTCAGAGGTCTGCAGGGCTCACCTCACCCACACCTCCACTTCAAGGAAGGAGCAGCTTTGTCATTGTTGCTCTTGGCAAGTGCTTTTCTAAACTCCTAAAGACTCCAATCTTGGCCCCAGCCAGCCTGGGGAGGTGGCAGGTTTTGTTCCTGGGAGCTGTTCCCCTTTCACTGCAGACCCAGGCAGCCACAAGGCCCTCTTGCACTGGGGCTTCAGCATCTTTCCATCACAAAGTAACACCCTGGCACAGTGGAATGGGTTATTTTGGGTAAATACAGAGATGTAGAAGTGCTCGTAGTTAATCTGTAGTTCAAAGTGTGACAGGAACCACTGACATACAGCCATGAGGAAAGAAAGGAGGGGGGCTTAGTTTACAAGCTTCCTAAAGCTTTGCCCCTTCATATTTGGCCTGAGTAGCTCTGGCTGCCCTGCCCTGCATCCTCAGGTAGGAATGCTTCAGATGCCCAGGGGTGAATCCGATGCACCTGGGAAGAAAGCATTTCCGTGAACCCAGTTAGTGTCTTGATACAGAAGATCTGCAAAAACCAATGTGATGTTTGAGTCAGTTACAGGGAGGTTTTGGATCAGGTCATTTCCTAACCAGACACGACAGAGCTGGTATTTCCCGAGGTGTGAAGCGGCCTCAGGTCTGCTGGCTTCCACTGGGACTTTTGGATATTTGGCATTTCTGAGGAGCAGCCCCATTGTGTTTGGGTTGCTGCGTTTCCAAAGGTGCTGTGAAACATTCTGTGAAGGGGCTGCTGTGTCAGAGATGCCTCTGAAACCAGTGACCCCCAAAGACACAAGACAGCCAAGGGGAGTCAGGGGCAGCAATGGAAACCTCCTGCCACCAGTTCACCTTCAGCTCCTGGAATTCCTTCTTCCCCATCAGCTGTGGACACCACACATCCCTTTGGAGTGTTCTGGAAGGCCGGATTAATTCCCTGCACTTGCATCTACCCGCACTGAGGGCAAAGAAATCTCCCCTCTAGCCGGCAGCCATCCCTGCAGGAACCAGTGTTCCTCTTGAACAGCCCCGTGGCACGAGGCTGTAAATTCAGCATTAGCACAGGTAACTCCAGCAGCCTTCATGTCCTGGGGGGAGCTCAGGCCCCACAGTGCTGATGCAGAGCTGGCAAATCCTGGAGAGCTCAGGAAAACCATTGAGGAAGTGCTTTATGGGGCCTGAGCTGCAGGAGCGATCTGAATCCAGAGGGACCTCGTGAGCTCAATCTCAGGCAGCCAGAGGAATCAACAAGAACAATTTAAATTAAAGATCTTTAAAATGAAGTTTGTGTTTTAATGAGGGTGTTAAAAATAATCTTCATCACCACATAGAGATACTTAATAAGTTGCCTTAATGTTAACACCTACCTGAGGGAATCCCAGCAAAATTGGCCAGACTCTGCAATGCTAAAGCAAGCTGCAAATCTATTCCTGCTCATCAGCCTCTGCATCAGTCCCATTTGCATGGAAGGGCTTCTGAGGCATCAGTTTCTTCCTCTGCTGTGTCCCAGGCTGGGAGCATGGCACATTCTGGATGAGGTGCATCCCTTCTGCAGGTGACAGCAATGCTGCAAGCTTTTCCTTGTAAACCAACATCTGTTCTGTAATTATGTTCTTGGTGGGGCCGTGTTCTTAGAGGAACCTCAGCTCAGCGGGCACCCGCTCTCGCTAAGGATTTTAACTGCTTCTAAATCCCTGTGTTACGAGAACACGTCATAGGTTTGTGCTTCCACAGCCCCATAGCTAAATAAAGTTTTCCCTCTGTTCTTCAGAGAGTGAACCACCCTCCTCTTTGGTTTCTGGGATCATTGACTACAACATGCCCCTCACCTCCACTTACCTGAAGCAAATGAAGCTGCGGGTGATGAATTCCCAGGAGCAGGTGAGTTGTGCTCCGGGTACACAGCGGGTGTCACCGTGCTTGGAGGGGAGGGAGTGACTGGTGCTCAGCATGTTGGGTTCTGGAGGATGCTCTCGGGCTCTCTTTTGGTGTGTGGAGGTGGGGAGGGGAGGTGTGCCTCTGAGAAAGAAACAGCACCACTTCATTGTGCCAGTGGAGAGGAGCAGAGGGGTTGATGCAGTTACTGCTCATCCTTTACATGTACGGTTCTCCCAAGAAATTGTCTTAAAAGTAAATATGGCAAATAGGAACCTGTTTCTTTACCTCCTCTGAATTGCCTGGGGGCTTGGGCAGTTGGGGTCTGAAACCCAGACCTTGCTTTGGCTGCTCTGGTGCTCTCCCAAATGGATCAGTAACTTGAGGAAGTTCAACCGCAGCCACCCTGCTCTGGTGTCAGAGTGGGAGAAGGCTCCGTTGTTTGATGCCGGTGTTAAGCCACTGGATTTGATCTGGGAACGGATGGGGCAGACTGCCACAGGATTGTACCCAGGCTGTGCAGTGCTCTGCAGTTGTGCAGCTGCAGGATTAGCTACGGGAACCTCTTTGCACCATGGAAACAGGCTATAAAAAGACAAGTCTGTTTTACTTGCTCCCCACAATCTGCACTGGAAGCCAGTGCTGGATTTTTGTTCCTGCCCACTGAAACCTGACCCTGATCTCACACATTACTACCAGTTGCAAGAAGTGAAAGAGTTTGTATTGAGCAGTGGTAGAAAACATTACTAATGTTTTCTGCTAACATTAATATGCTAATGCTAACATTAATATGCTAAGGCTGTGTCCGATGGGTACTTTTATCTAGAGGCACCCTCAAAGGATGTTGGTTAGATCATCCACTGCTGCGGGGTAACGTGCCAGATGTGGGTTGGTGGCAGGAGCTGGACAGAATTGAGCTCCTCCATCTCTTCCACAGTGAAACCTTCCTGCTGGAGCGCAGAATGGCACCTGATGGGCAGCACTGGTGGGTTTTGGAGCTTTTTTCCTTTGCTGATGTTGGACACTCAGCGGGCTCAAGGTTGCATTTGCAGTAGGTTCTCTTACAGCTTTTGAAAGGGAAAGGCTGCGATGTGCTGGGGTTTGTGCTCAGACTGGGTTGGGTGGTAGAACTATGGACAGCTCCAGGGGCTGAGCTGGGCTGAAAAGGGTCAGAGGCAGAAAACTAGACTTGCAGTTTGATCTTGTTTCCACCATAAACCCCCCAAGAGGCTGCAGGCTTTAGCAGTGAACCTCGAGTTTTGAAGCTGCCTGCTTGGAAATGCTGGTTTGGAGAACTTTGGTTGGTATTTTGGAGCTTTTGAGTCTTAACCCCGAGTTTTGGTTCAGCCGTTTGTCACTGGGTAGGTAAATAGAGCATCCTGCTAATACAGATACTCCTGGAGCTCACTGAGACCAGGACAGAAGCATATGTCATATGGGAACAGAAAAGGGACCAGCTGAGGCAACCAGCAGTTGTTGGTTTAGATCATAAATCAAGCTCTTGATGTTACTGCTGGCCTCTAAAAGTGTTTCTTTGCCTGAGCTCTCACTGCTGTGCTGTGGGGCAGCTTTCGCAGCTTTTCAAGCTGTACCAGCCCAGGGAAAACTGTGTGGAAGAAGCAAAATTTGCTTCTCAGTGTGTTCCTGAAACTGGTTCCTGAGAGCAGAATGACCAAAGATGGGTCTTATTGCTCCCACTTCTGCAGCATTAAAGCTTTCCCTCAGCCCAGGAGGTACCGACAGGCTGGAGAGGATGCAGGAGGAGAAGTTTGAAGCTTTTCAGGTTTGCACCACCCAAATACACATTCATAGATCAGTGCTTCCAAACTGCTGCTGGCTGCCCTCCCACTCAGCCTTGCTGCCATGTCCCCTCAACTGCCTTCCACTCACCAGCCTTTGGTGGTGGTAACAGAAACAAATCAAGCTACAGACTCACACTCAACTTGGCTTTTGCCAAAAACAAATATTTGTGTGTGGCAGTACCAGGAGGGGTAACAATGCATGAATTTATGCCAAAGTGGCCTTTTAACTTCATTATTCAGGGAAAAAACCATGTGCATGTAACTGTAACACATTAGTGCTGCTCCGCACACTAGTACCAGGGCAGCAGCATCTCCAGAAGGAAGCACAGCCAAAAGAACCTTGGAGAAAGCATTTTATCTCTGCTCAGGGACAAAAAGCAGTCGGAAGAGGAGCTCCTTACATGGCTGCTCCCAGCGTGAAGAGTTCCTGCAGGATATATTGCAATATAGTTCTTGGAGTCGGTACATTTATTCTGGCATGATGGAAACCAACTGTGACTTGTGTTGCTTAAGTTGGGTTCACTACAATGCAGGAGCTTCTTGGGTGTCAGTTGTCCTTCACTCCCATTTGACACCAATTCTCACCTGTGGGAGAAAAATCAGATCCAGACCCTTTCCACAGAGCACTGAGACAGGCACATCTCAGGGTATCCTCTGAGGCATCGAAGCATCTCGGAACTTCCAACCTTCCCAATCTAGCAGCAAAGGATTGAAAAGAAGATATTTGATATTTGTCTGTAATGATCCTTCCTCCTCATTTTCAAGCACTAAATATTAGCATTTGTAAGTGATTGGTTATTTGAGTTTATTGCAGTCATTTTCCAGGCAATCTTTTCTGTCTTACTCAAACTCAGCCTTGCAATTCTTTTTCATGCCACGCTGTTGGGCAGGATTTCCACTGATGGAATACGAGGATTGTACGAGAACAAATCCCAGTGCTGAAAGGCCAGGGTGTCCCTCTGCTCTGAGATGCTGCTGCTGCCTTGGCTGACACAGGCCAGGATGAGGAACCACTTTCAAATGATACAGAAACATTGTCAAAGATTGCTTCAAAGGCTGCTGACAGGTCACGCAATCAGTGGATGGCAGGAGCTGCTTGCGGATGGGAAATAACATGAGGAGTTCTCTGGTTGCTATGGCTTTGCTCCTCCGAGTAGTGTTTGAGGGGACGGAGCCACGTCCTGCATCAGCACACCTCCATCTGTCCTTGAGAGGACAGAGCTACATCGTGCATTGTCCCACCTCCATCCATCCTTGAGAGGACAGAGCCACGTCCTGCATCAGCACACCTCCATCCATCCTTGAGAGGACGGAGCCATGTCCTGCATCATCCCACCTCCATCCATCCGGCACTTACTTGTAAACATGGGGTGTGGGAAGTGGTTCTCAGAACACGATTTCAAGCAGTGTTTTAGCACAGAGAGCAGGATGACCCTGAGAGGGGCCATGCAGGGCTTCAGATCCCTCGGATGTACCAGGAGTCCAGTGCTGGTGGGGACTGAGCCTCCTCTGCAGGATTTGGAAGCTCATGGAGCCTCGTTGTTTGTAGTGTTAAGGCCTCCTCCCTCCACTCTCCTTTCTCCCTGGTACCCTGTTGCTGTGCTTGCGCACTCCAGTGTCTCAGAAGGCTCTGGCAGTACCAGGACAGCTGAGGTGCATCTTCTCCCAGCAGCTCTCTTGCTTCCTTCTGCTTCACATCCATCTGCAGGCTAATCCCAGGGTGCAGAACTGGCACTGGGGCCGCAGCAGAGGCAGGGAGTGGGGCAAGCAGCTGCAGCAGGGCACACAAGGATTGCGTTTTCAGTCTGTAAGGTCACTAATGAGAATGGCAGTTCACATAGTCCAGAGACCAGAACCAAACCTGGCAGAGCTGAAAGCTGCTGGGTGCTATCTAGGACCTGGGTTTAGTTGTTTGAGTGCTGAGTGGAGGGGTCCTGAAGAAAGTCTCTGTGTGTTCATAGAGGTGCAGCAAAGGCAGAAACACGCAGTCAGTATTTAGAAGGAAGTGGGATGATGCATTTGCATCACATGAGGATGATAAGATGATAAGATACTTCCCAGTCCATTAAAGAGGGTGTTAAACACCTCCAGGAATAAATACCTCTAAATCAACTTGACAAGAGAACTCTCATTCAAGAGGCCTTTCCTTGGCTTGGGCAGATCTTTGTTTCCTGCTATTATTTTTTAGGACATTTTGGAGCACTGGAGAAGTTCCCTAAATGCACCCTTACATAGGGCAGAAAAGGGAACCTTGGCTGCACACCCAGGGAGGCACCGTGACCGTAGTGGTTTGACACACGGATTCGATCCCTGCGAGGAGGCTGCTCGAGGAGCTGCAGCAGCAAAGCCCTCTAGTGGGGATGAGCTTCTGCTGGCAGGAGACGTTGGAATCCTGCTCCAAACACAGGCTTTGGGCAGGCAGAGCCAGAGGCAGGTCCAGCCGGTGCTGGTGGCAGAGATGGTCCAGCAAAGCTTCCATCCTTGGCCGTGCTCACGCGATGCAGGCGGGCAGATGATGACATGTTCAGCCAGGCTTCAAATGCATGTGGATGCTTTGCTTTCGGTGAAGGTCAGCTCATTGGTGTGAGTGGCATTAACTCTGATGTTCCCACCTAGGAAAACCCTGAGAGCTTCTGTTTCCCACTGGGTAGGTCTTGCTGTGGTGTAACCCAGTGTAGCTGTGGGATGGGTGAGCTCTGGGCTTGTTCAATGCCAGCAAACACCTCAAGACCCCAACTTGGGTGAGCTGGGATAAATCCTGCCACTGAGCTTTCATCTTCAGATGAGATGTGGTGCAAGGCCCTGACTCCTGGCATTTTAGGGGGAAATCCTGTTATTTTCTGTAAGAAGGGAAGTGGCATTGCCTGACTCCAGTGTGTGAGGCAAGTGCATCCTTCTGAGCTGCTCAGGTGTATTCAGTTGCTGTGTGTGCCTGGTCAGGTCCGTTTTGTGCACTGGTGGAGAGAAGCTGGTGCCTTTCCTACTATCCATTCACTTCCCTGTGATGCTGTGCAGTTACCAAGGTCCTGGAGAAGTTTTCTGGCTATTGGTGGAGCTGTGGTTTTCGTGTGAGCAGCAAAGCTCTTTGGTGATGTGGCTGATCCATACGTGGTAATTAGGACTAATTGCCCTCCAACACACACATCTACCCCCAGAGCACGTTCTGCAGTGGCAGCCTGCTAAAGCTGAGCTGCTTGAGCCTGTTCTTGGAGCACTGAACAAGTAGGGCCAGAAACCACAGTATCTGTCTTTAATTCATCATTTCTTCCAAGAACTCTCCTACTTGGGAAGGGAGATGCTGCCTGTGCCCTGGGCGGTAACAGCATCAGAGGCAGCTCTTCCCAGCAGAACTAGGAACAAAGGTTTGGTTCAGGTCCTGTAAAGTGGAGCTGGGACACATTCCCGGGGGAAAAAGGAAGGACCTCAGGGTGGAATCCATGGAATAGTCTCATGGATCCGGTTAAATTTGTCCCGTAGTTGTGGCAAGCTTTGCACAGGGAGGTTTCGCATTGCATCCCGAGCTTGGGTGCTGACGTGCTGTGGGTTGACTTTGATCAAGTCACACAAATGGCAGGTCCTTAATTGCCTTCTCCCTTTAAAAAGGGCAGAATACCTCAGAGAGGCTCCTGAGGTTTCGCTCGCTAATAAAGCTCCTTGAGAGCGTGGATGGAGCTGCGCTGCGAGCGAGCTGGTATTAATGATTTCCGTTATTACAGACGGTGAAGCTGTGGTTCAGCTTCTTAACCTTGACTCCCATGCTCGCTTTTGTTTCCGCTGCTGTTCAAGCTGCGCAGGCAGGCTCACACCTCACCCAGCCTCACACCCCCCAGACCCACGTGGTGAGCCCTGGGTGCATGGAGGGAGCCTGGGTAGCTCCCAGGGGTCCGATTTCCTCACAAAGACGGATTCTGACACGCGTGGTGTGGCTTGGGAATGGCTAAAATGGGGTTAGTGGTGGTTCTGTTGATGTTCACTCGATTCTGGGTCAGGTGTGGAGAGATGAGGTGTGAGGGTTGCCAGGGCGTAAGACCATGCAGACATTCCTGCTGATGCTGCAGGTTCAGGCTTTGGCAAGGAACGTTAGGGGATAATTGACCTGTCCCTTCAAACACCCATTCCCTGCACCCCAGAGGAAGGCAAATTCCAACCACAGAAACTTCTTTCCTGCTCCTTCACTTGGCAGTGGCTGGTGCTCCCCATGGAGTGTGGAGCTGTATTTCCTCTCTATATCTTGGGCTTGGCTCCTGGGGGAAAAGCCCTTTTATTCGTGCCTATGCCAGGTGCTGACAACAACTACTTGTACAGAAGGAGCACTCAAGATGAAGAGGGAGTAGAGCCCTCAGCCCACCACAAACCTGCTCCGTGATAAAGTTCCCCAAATCTTCACTCTCCTTCTTGTCCCTGACTCTGCTCTGGTTGGCAGATGAGTTAAAACATGGTGATAAAAGCTACTTATCCCCCTTGTGCCACGCAACCGGGGCTCTCCTTCGGCGCTGTCCCTCTCGCTCCCCATTCACTACTCGCCTTGCCCCTGGGAGATTTGCATTTTACTGCTCATTGCCCAGTGGGGTTTGATGGTCACAGAGGACCCAATGCAGGAGCTCCCATTTGTTATTTAACCTACTTTCCAGAGGCACAAGAACATCAAGTGACTTGCACAAGGTCGCCCATGAGTCAGTGACTCCTGTGGCGTGATGGCCAGATCCCGCCGTCCTGCAGTCCCATGCTCTCACCACTAGATCCCCGTGCCCACACTCGGCAACAGCACCACTATTCAATTAAACTCCTGCAGTGCCTTAAATGTCGTTTATTCCTGGCTTTGACAGCAGCCCTGGTATTCTTGCAGAGCCTTGCCTTAGGAAATGACAGCATATGAGGTCAGGGCAGCGTAAGCAGTGCCCTTGGACGTGTCACTGCCTGGTACAGGCAGGCTGCATGGTGCCAGGGCTGCTCAGCCCGGGCATGGCTCATCCTGGACCTGCTGCTCCGGTGGCATCCAACGGGAGCAAGGTCTGACAGGGAGCCCCAGATTTCTGTATGGGCAGGTCTGTGCCTGAGTGAAGGGGTTTGCAGGGATGATTAGTGATGAACACCTGAGGAGAGAGGGAAGGAAGTGACTTGTAATATATTTGATGTGTGTTTTATATATAATATCATAACAGTAGTACTGGTTTATTGTGGTGTGGGATTTTTAACGTGTGATCTTGTAGGGCAGTTACCCCTGTTCCTGACAACTGGATAAATTATTGTTTCCAATTCTGTATTCAATTACCAGCTATTTCCCCCTCGATAATTTGAATCTGAAAAGCACTCTCTAGAAGGGAGCTCCATGTCTGGCATTCCCAGTGCTCCCTGGCTGCTCCTGGAGGCTCCCACTGGTGAGCCCCATCTCTGCCTCTGCCACCTTCGTGACCCTGAGCCCGGGCACCAACAATCGTGTTTCTGTGGGGCTTGTGACCCCACTTATAGCAGTGGTGACCCCCTCAAAGGGTCAGGACTCCTCCAGGCACCAGGACCAGCTCCTGCCCCGCAGCAGCTGCCCCGTGCGGTTCCTCCCTTGCATCCCGTGTGGATGCAGCTGCTCAGCACCAAGTTTCCCCGATGTGAAATTTAGGTTAATCCATTTCCAAAGTGGATTAGCTTAACTCCCACAAAGGCACTTAGTATAAAATAAGAGTGTCCACATGGTGAGGCAGCACAGGATAGTGGCTGTGCTTCAGGCTTGCACCCCAGCCGGTCCATGTCCCAGCCTTGCTCCCAGGGGGATGCACTCTCCTAAATGGCTTTTGGTCGATCTAGCTCAAAGCCAAAGGGAGCTCAAAGAGAAAACAAAGCCCAGCAATGGGAAGGGGTTAAAAGCCCGCTCCACCGAGGTCCACAAGTCTCCTGTTCACCTTAAATGGTCAGGATTTTATTTTAGCTCCAGGGAGGAGCAGCAGCCATTGAGCTGGAAGTGAGCACAGAGCAGGCCCCGCATTGGGACTTCCTGCGGGAGATCCTGGGGCTCTGCTCTCACCCTTCAGCCTCTGGCTCCATAGAGCAGCCTGGAGGAGATGGAAACATGGAAACACAATAGTGAGCGATCCCCATGTTCAGCTCTGGCTTCGGATCTTCCCGAGCAGCTCCTCCTCCCTTGCACGCTTTCCCTGGCAGGGAAGTGGTTAATGGGAGCAGATAACATCATAATTGGACACCCGCACTAACAAGCCGTAAACACCGATGTGGCAGTTCCCATCCTCAGCTCTGGCACCAGCTCTGGCACAGGCTCTGCTGCAGGCTCTGCCGCTCAGTCCCTTACACTTGCTTTATTCCCTAAAAATCTCCTTCATAAGCATTGAACAACAACAGATGAGATGGGCTGGGGAGGCGGGCACTGAAGTACCAGCACCTATTGAGATACTGGTGCCCATTGAGATGCTGCTGCACATCAAGGTGCTGCTACACGTCAAGTACTGGTGCCCATGGTGGGATCCCCAACCGGTTGGGGGTCACTGACCCGTTGCCCTCGGGGTCCTGCTCGGAAGCCGGTACCGTCCTGGGGTACACAGAGACCCCATGGCTGCTTGCCCAGAGCTGGGGCATCCCCATCCCTCCCGGGATCCGGGGCACGATGCCCGAGGCGCGGCCACGTTCCCCACGGGCCGAGCTCCCCCGTTCAGGCGGGGCAGGGTCCCCCACCGCTCCCACCTTGCACGGGAGAACCGGCTGAGACAAAAGGATTCAGCGGCGGCGGCATCGGGGCCCGGGCTCCGCGGTACCCACCGAGCGGGGGTCGGGAGCTCCCGGGGGACTGACACCCGCCGTCCAGTACCGCGCTGCCGGGGCCGGGCGTGCAGCGGGTCCGCGGGTGGGCTGCACCCCCGCGGGCCGTGCGGAGCGGAGGATGCCCGTGCGTGCGGCCGTGCCGCGCGTACCGATCCGTGCTGCGCCGTTCCGAGCCGCGCCGTGCCTCCGGCCATGCATTCTCGCGGCTCTCCAGCAGGCGCCCGGCCCTGGACATTGTCTCTTCCTCCCGGAGGAAGGGCCCTCCCCGGCTCTCCACAATGTGCTCTTCCAGGCGCGGCTCCCCGCGCCCCCCGCCCGGTGCGCCCGCCCCCCGCGGCCCCGCTCCCCTTCCCCCGCCTCCTCCGCCCGCGGCCGGGCCCCGCTCGCCCCCCTCCGCCTCTCCCCCCCCCCGGGAGCCGGGAGTGACGCGCTCCGCAGCGCCGGCCCCTCTCCCCGGGCAGCAGCTGGTTGTCAGCCTCTCGGAGCGCCGCCAGCCCGGGCCCCCTCCCTCCGTCCCTCCGCCCCGCGCTCCCGCCGCGCCGCCGGGCTGGCGCAGGCCGGCAGGCCCCGCGCCCCGCTCCAGGTACGCGCCCGCCCGCGGGGCTCCGGCACCGGGGCCCCCGGGGCGGAGGATGGGGGGGGGGAGATGCGGGGCGGGGCGGGGAGGGGGGGGCGGCGCCGGGGCCCAGCCCCAACTCCGGGGGGAGCGGCCGCGCCGCGTCCCCGGGAAGTTGCGGGTCGCCCGGCGGCGGCGGCGGGGGAAGGGGAGGGGAAGGGGAGGGGGGGCGCGTCCTTCCCGGCGCCGCTCCCCCTTCCCCGGAAGAGCACAAAAGCGCAGAAGAAAGTGGGAGGAGGCGGCGGGAGCGCCCCGGCCCCATCAATTCCCGGGCACCGGCCCCGCGCCGCCATCGCCGCCCGCCCGGCCCCGGGCGGGGATTGTGCTGGAAATAGCCGCCTCCCGGGAGGTAAAGCCCTACTTACGTGTCAATCCCCGCCGGTCGCTGAGCCCCGCTCGCCAGCCCCGCTCCGCGCTCCCGGCGGGCAGGGCTCCATCGCGGTGTATTATTTACCTGCGGCCGGAGGGGCGCGGGGGGCGGGACGGGACCGGCACCGGGACCGGCACCTCGGTGCTGCCGCTACTGCTGCGGGGAGACACGCGTGGGAACCGCGTCCCACCGCGGGACCCGCCGGCGGCGGGGAGACCCCCGGGCGCTCAGCCCGTAGAGCTGCCCCGCTCGAACCTCTCCGAAGCGGGGCACCCCCGGTACCTGTTTCCGGGTGACCCTGGAAGAGCGAAGTGCCCTTTAACACCTGGCGGTCCGTGGATGTCAGGACACCCCCCCCGCCTCGAGCGGGAGAGCAAACACCGACCCGGCCGGGGAGAGTGCAGGTGCCGGGGAGGCGGGTACGGGGCTCCGGGGACAAGGGGAGGACACGGGGCAGGGGCTCTCGGTGCCCCCGATCCGGCGGCCCCGGGTTCAGCACCTTCCCGCTGAACAGCAGGAGCGCGGGGCAGCGGCGGGGAGGCACCCCCTGCCCTGCACCCTCTGTTTGGGGCAGTAGGACACCTCGGGGAAGGGGGGCAGGGGGGTGATGATCTCCCCTTCCTCTTCCATTCGCCGCTCGCCTTTTACATGGGCTCTTTTTCCCGTTTTGGGGAACTACCAAATACTCGGTTTTGCCGCGTCCCGTAGAAATGAGCAGGATTTCAGTAAATAAGGATGTAAGTGACCTGACAAAGAGCACGGGGATGTTCCGCTCGGGGTGTGCTCTGCACACAGGAGCAGCACCGCCGGCACCGCTCGCCTCAGCCACCAAACACCGTGTGCTTTAAAGGCTCCTCGGGCTCTTTGAAGCAATGAGCACCCCGGTATTTGTGGCTGCAGCATCAATCTTTGACCTGGAGTGGTTTATCTTCTATTAGTAAGCCTTTCTCTGCGCTGAACTGGTTAAGTTAGGGTCAAATCTGGTTCAATACCTTCTTGGCATGCTCAGAGGGCTGGGTTTAAACAGTGGCTGAGGCAGAGATGAGGCTGCCTTCCTGTGAGCTTGGCCCCCAGCGCCGCGGGGTGCTCTGCAGGTCTGAGGGTGCCTGTGCCGGGCAGGGCCGGTGGGCACGGGCACGGCACCGGAGCAGCGCCGGGGCTGGCATGCTCGTGTTGCCTTTTGTTGACTCTAAAAACACGGCAGCTTCTGGTGGGAAGCTGAGCGTGGCTGTGTGCTGGGGGGGTTGCACGCACACAGCCGCCGTTCCCGCTCTGTGGAAGGAAATCCCATCGGGATAGCAGGCTGTGGCCTGAAAGGACACATTTTAAAATTAAAGGACTCAAAGAGAGAAAACAAATGGTCCTGAGATGCAGAGCCTGGAATACTGTGAGGCACAGCATGTAAATGACTGGAGGGAGGCTTGCAAGGCAGTCCCTGAGAAACTGAGCCTGCTGTAAAATAAGCAGGTCACCGATAGCCTCGCATCCATCTGCGAGCTGTGGTTCTGGGAGTCACTTCCCCCCTGCCATGATCCAGCTGCATGACAGGAGCTTGTTCTCCAGGCAGGAGCCACTGGAGAAGAAACACTGCCTGGCAATGACAGCCCTGGAGTCAGGAGGTCCTGCTGGTGGTCCTGGATATGCCAGTGACGCTCTGTGTGCATGACGCAGCCGGGTGGCTGTGGGGACCCAGGGTTGGCAGCTCTGTAATAGGAAGAATCACCCTGTCCTGGCTCGGAGGGAAGTTGAGGCTCCGCAGACGCCTGCCCACGGTGCTCGAAGGCTGGGGAGTGGGAAGTGGGACAGACCCACGGAGTGTGAGTCCTGCTCATGGCGTGGCCGGGGAGAACACACTGGCTCCTGCGGGTGCCTGCAGGGCAGCTGCCGATGTTGGACTGCAGAGAAGGAGAGGAGCAGGGACGTTGTTTTCCAAACTCTGCGCGGAGCCGGGAGCCCTGCTCCAGTGCTTGGGTGTGGCCTGAATGCACCAGCAGGATCCGACTTCCCCTCGCAGGAGAGGAGCCGCACGCACGCTGCTGACCCTTGATCGCTCAGTCCCGTGGCCGCTGGAAACAAAGCGATGGGACCGTGCTGCGGGGTGAGGAGAGCTCTCCGGAGAGCTGGGGAGGCAGGAAGGAGCAAGGCGGCAGCGGCAGGGCTGGGGTTTGGGGTTCAGCTCTGGGCTGGCCCAGTGGGGCGGCCACTGTCGCTTCCATCCCTGCCACGAGTGCTGGGGAAGCGGGCAAAAGGTGGCAGGTCCCGAGCCTGGTGCTGGTAATGGATTGCGTTCTGTTTTCTAATGAAAGTTTCATTTGAAGTTTGTTTACAGGAAAGAAGAAATTAGCAGAGAGAATTCTCCTGAGAGCCCAGAGAGGAAAAGAATGAGCTGCCTGACTTGCAAGCCAAAAGAGGGTGGAAGGGTAGATTAGATTTACCGTATTGCTCCGAGTCAGAGCTGTTGCTGCTGTTGAGAAACGCTTCCTTGTTTGGCTGGATGCTGGAGGCGCTTTGAGGCTCAGCCTTCAGCCGGGGTATTGGCATCCAGGGGAAACTCAGAGCTGCCCACCCAGCCAGAGATGTTGATCCCACTCTGGTGTTCTGTATGTTGATTCTGGGACATGAATGGTGCTCTTGGGCCATGGCTGGAGAGCTGGTGCTCTGGGTGTCACTCTGGGGACTCAGGTCCTTGGGATTGTCCTGGCATGAGGGGGACATGAGGAGGTTCAAGTGCTGAGCCTTTGGTCTCCAAGATGTGTCCTGAGGAGGGAGCTTGCTGATGGCCTCGTCTCCTGCTGAGGGATGCAGCCAAGGATGCCAGAGCTGTGCTCGAGGTCGGGGCCTTTCTCTTGCTCTAGGGAAGAGGCACAAAGGTGTGAGGGGCTCCCGGGGCACCATGGCATGGGCAGAGCTGCGGGTGCTGCCCCAAGCCCGCAAGCAGCAGATTCTCTCCAGCACTTCCCACTGCTGGCTCTGGCTGTTCTCTGCTGCTGGAAGGGTTCACCTACTGCCTGCATGGTTGCTCAGCATTCCCTTGGGATGGGCTGTGCTGTGGGAGCTGGGTGCTGCTGGAAGGTTTGTCCCATTGGCATTCTGGCTGAGAGTATCAGTGCTGGAAAATGGAAAGCTCTGGCTGGGAAGTGGGGGTGACAGTGAGGATGTGGGGATGGGGCCGCCTGGCAGGGTCCCACAGTAACCACCTCCTCTCTCTGCTGGTGGCTGGGTCCTGGCCTGCTGTATGTGTGACAGCTGTGTTTGACTTGAGTCATTTATTGCTTATCAGTTTGTGGTTTGATAGGCAGAGGATTTCCAATAGTGGGCGAATGTTGTTGTATCTCGAGAGGAGGATGCACCTTTATGAAGCGCTTTGCACAGTGTGTGCATGTGAGGTGGCCTTCCTGTCACTACCACCATTCCCGAGCACATGGAGACCTTGGTGCCTCCCAGGCTCTGCTCTGGGTGCTGAGGCTGTAACTGAGCCCTGCAGACTCTGTGCCCGAGCCAGGCGCTTCCTGAAAACATCACAGGTTGCTCCAGAGCTCCTCCTCCTCGGACAGGTGAGAGCCTGTGGGCAGCAAGGACCTTGGCATTTGCATTTGTCTCTTAAGCTCTGACAGTAATCTTGAGTAAGCCTTGTGAAGAAGGCCAGATATTAGGGTGGCTACCTCCCTGCAAATGCTTACAATAAAGAGACTATTTATAGTGTGCAATGGGGAGACCTTTGCAGCTCTATGTACAAGATGGAGTTTCTGGAGAGGCAGGATTGCTCCGTGGCCGCTGTGGCAGTGGTGCTGTGCTGAGCTGGGGACACCGTGTTTCCCACCACCCCTTTGCCCTGCTCGCCCTGGGTGCAGGGCTGGGTGTAGGTGTCCCTGTTCCCTTGGTGGGCACCCATGGGGTGGCTGAGCCCCGTCCGTGCCTCCATCCGCTGCTGCGTGCGGGTCTTCCCAAGCTGTAAATTCCAGGAAGCTCCCCGGGAGGCACATGGAGGGAGCGGGCTGGGGGCGGGTGCGAGCCGGGAGCCAGCAGATGTCTGCAGGGACGGGGAGCGGGAGGCGAGCACAAACCTGGCTTTTAAACACGTTTGTTGGTTCACAATAAGAGCTGGCAGGCAGCGGCGGGCAGCCGGGGCAGTGTTTGTGAGGCACAGGGGAAGGCTGGAGGGGCACTTGCCAATTGCCTCTTACACGGAAAGGGAGTGGAGGTTGGATTTTATCTCAGGACCAGGGGGAGGGAAGAGGAATTAGAAGAGCAGAGACTTTACAAGCCTTTGAAATGCTTCAATCAAAGGGAAGTGCCGTTGAAAGCAGTTCTGGAAACGTTTTTGGTGCTCCCCTGCACCCCAGGGCTTGGGATGCGGTCGCTGCTGTGGGAGGGGAGCGGGGAGAGGAAGGCGGATAAAGGGATCAGCAGCAGGACCGTGTTCATTCGGGAACACGTATCTGCTTCCTCCCGAGCTGCATGCTCGGAGCTCAGGCCGGGGAGGTCCTGCGGCCCCTCCTCTCATTCAGGAGCTCAGTGCTGCCTTTCTGATGATGGTTTTGAAATCCTGTGGCTGACCTTTCCGGCGCTGGAAGCAATCCAAGGGCTGTGTCTCGAAGTACTGTAAAGGTTAGCGAGGAGGGAGAGAGGGAGAGAGAAAATGTCCTTTCAGCTGCAGGAGTGGGAGAGAGGAATGTCATCTATGCTGCCGGGGAGCAGGCGCTGGTCCAGGCTGGGTGTCCTTGCCTCACCAGGGCGCTCACTCCCCCAGCTGTTTCCCAAGGTGTGTGTTGTCGTTGTGGCGTAGATACAGAGGTGATATCCCTTTGGAGAGGGCTGGAGGAGCAGTCCCTTGGTGCTGGGGCTGTCTCTCCTCTGCAGCACTGGGCAGTGCAGGTCTATGGGGATGGGTGCTGCTCTCTGGACCTGCCCCATTGGCCGCTCCCTGCCGGTGCCAATCCTCTGGGAATTCCCGTTGCAGCCACTGATTTGATCTCAGAAAAGTCCGAGGTGTTTATGGAGCCGTTTCAATGGAGTTGCCTCCATCCTCAGCTCCCACACGCCACTGCCTCACCAGCACCAAGCTGGGTGGAGGGAGATTAAAGGGTAAACTCCAGGGCTCAGCCATCCGCTCCTACAGGATGCGAGCTCTTTCTAATTGTCCTCAATTAGAGACAGTGCCATTGCTCAGGCACGTCTTCAGGCAGGAAGCAGAGCCCGTCCCAGCCACCTCGGGGAAGGGCTGTGTGGCCATGGGGAGCGCCGAGGGGCCAGCAAGCAATCCTGGGGGCAGGAGCTGCCCGACAGATTGGTGTTAGGAAGAAGCTGGGTGAGGAGATGTTAAAGGCAGAGAAGGGAGGACAAAAATCAGCTCAGTTTGTTAACCCTTTCCTGCTTGCCTCCAGGATGAGACATCGGTGAGCAGCGAGGACTTTGATATGAACGACTCCACATGGATCTCAGCTGACCAGCACCTGAACTCCAGCCTGAGCCCCAGCCAGGACGAGAGCATGCGCAGCCCGCAGAACCTGCCCGGCCATGAGGACGGTGAGTGCGGGGGCGGGCGGTCAGCGCGCTGCGCCTCCCCAGCAGGATGCTTTGTGGCCTATTAAACATTAACCAGTCCTTTCTGATCAGGTGTCCCACCTGTAGGATGGATTTCATATCCCTGCAGGCTTCGAAGCAGCACTGACTCCCAGTCCTTCCCATTTAGCCCCTGGGTGTCTGCTCAGCCAGGGCCCTCTCCTGCTCTGAGCTGATGGTCCTTGTGCAGGGACCCAGATCCCAGCTCCTCCAGAAAGGTCACCAAATCCCTTCCTAAGGCATCAGATTGTGGTTCCCTGGGTGTGATGAGGAGGGCCCTGTTAGTCCTGGGCTGTGGGTGCTGACCTGCTGCAGGAAAGGTGCCAAGGCTGCACAGTGCAGGTCACAGCTTTCTGTGCTTGGAAAGCTGCTCTTTAGACAATGTCTTGGATCCCCCAGGAAAGAAATGTGTGATCTGCAATAGCCAACAGTGATGGGAGTGCGGGGTGGATGTGGGTGTCTCCTCTCTCAGGGCAGGCAGTTGGAAGGGGAGAAGGGGGCACACGTGGGCTGGCTGGGAGGCAGTGTCTGGTGACAAGAGGTGGTGTGTTACTCCTGGGAAACATGCTAGTTGAAAGTAAAAGAGCGAGTAAATAAATGGTAGAAGTACGAGTTGGGGTCAGAGTTCACCTCTATGATGCTTGGAAGGATTCAGTGCTTGGGCTGTTACCAGCTTCTGCTCAAGAGATTGAATCCGTCATGTCCCCAGCCTGGTGCTGCTGAGAAGGGGAAGGGAGTGGAGGAGGTAAGGGACAACCCAGGCTGGGTCAGTGCTGCTTTAAGAATGGGGACTGGAAAACCACCCCAGGGGACATAAAGGGCTTTTGTGCTGTCAGGTCTCCCTGGGGTGGCTTTAAGCTGCTTGTGTGGCCAGCAGTGGGACAGCAGGGACAGCAGGGACACTGCTCTGCTCAGTCCGGCGCCGCATGGCCCTTCAGCCTATGGCAGAGCTGCAGTTTTGAGAAGCTGCTGGTTTTAGCAGCAGCCCTGGAGCCAGGCAGCCTCGGGGGGATGTGAAACCTGCCTCCGCTGCACCCAGGGGCACTTCTGCTTGTGAGGGCCCTGCCATGGGGCCGTGCCCGGCACAGGAGGAAGGATGCTCTGGTGGGAGCCCAGCTGCTCACATCAGCAGTGTTTGGCTCTTTGGGGCCAGGCTGCAGCCTCTGCCCCGAGCGAGAGCTGCCTCATCTCGTACCCACAGCCTGGCTGGGTCTCAATGTACCCCTGAACTTCACTGTTCTCCCATTGGGACGCTTCAGGCTTGTGGCTTATTCCTCACCACTGAATTCCCAAGTCTCATTTACCATCTAGTATGACACAGTTTTCTTCCCTCTGCTGAGCACTGTTATTCCACAGGACAGTAATTTAATAAGGGACTTGCGTATTTAGGCAAATGAAGATGTTCTCTCAATCCCCTCTCTCTGCCCTCTTAGGAAATGCTTCCAATTTCTCCTGCCCTGTGGTTTTTCTTCAGAAGCAGGTGTCCTCTTCGGGGCCCTTCTTGGCTCCTTTAATTTCTTCTGTAAGGTTCAGTGGTGAGCAATAAAGCACAAATAGTCCCTTGCTACATGTGAGGAGTGCCAGTGTCCTCAGGGGTGGCAGCAGCATAACTGGGTGGGCTTTGGCAGACCAGAAGTGATGGAGTTGAAGAGCAAGCAAGGCAAGCCCAGGGTTACTGACAAGATCCATCAAGAAGAAACCAGGGATTGGGATTTCCGTCAGGCCATCCTGCTTCAGGAGGTACTGAAGAGAGGTTCTGTCACTGTGATGAATGTCCATGTCCCATACTGGGGCTTTGAGATACAGGCAAGTTCTGCTGGGGTGAGAGGCCTCATGCCAGTTCCGCTGCCAGAGGCTCCCACCCAGAACTGAAGCACACGAGGCTGAGAAGGGGAGAGCAATGGAGCAACCCAGGAGGGCAGCGGGTGGTGAGAGGAGAGGAGCACGTCATGGAGGAGCACGTTGCAGGAGGAAGGCACATTACTGACATGGGAAGGGAATGTGCATGGATCAAAGTGTCGAGCACTCTTCGGTTTCCTTTTCTCTCAGCCCATAAAAGCTCTTTTTTCTGGAAGCAGATGTGTTTTACTGGGTTTACACTGGCTTAAAGGCCACGCACGTGCAAGACTTTCCCAAGGAAATCATCTAAACCAGCCTGTGGGACCTGTGTGCTCTGTGGAGCCCAACTGGCCGAGGTGCCCTGCGCAGAGTGGTCAATGCACTCCCTGCCAGAACAGGGTGTGTGTCCGCATCTCCTGCTCACGGCTGCCCACTGTGCACAGCAGCAGCCCCACAGAGCCACAGCCTCCTTCCAACGGCTGTGGCAGTGAGCCCTGAGCCTCCCCTGCAGCCAGGCTTAGCTCCAGGCAGCCCAGCACTGTGGAGGGGTCACACATCACCTCCTTTGGATCAGGACTCGGTACTCTCCAACCTCTGGAAGTCCTCTTGAGTTACTAAATTGCTCCTGCCTAGTGCTGCCTGATGGGTGGGATGCCTGGAGTGTGTCTGCAGTGTAAGACACGGTATAAAGTTTTAATGAAGAGCTGCCCTGTAGGGGAGCAGGATCGTCTGACAGGCTTGTTAAAAAGGTCTTGTTTAAAGTACCAAGCACCAACTCAGGTCTTTCAGAGGAGGAGCCAGTGCTCTCCTATGGCATGTGAGCAGAGTGGTGTGAAATCCAGAGAGGCAGGAGAGCGGGGAACCATCACCCCATGCTTTGATACAGCGGTACCAGCTAAATCTTCAGAGCTAAAAAGCAGCTAGAATGGAAGCCAATACCTTGTTCTGTCCCGTTGTTCGTAAGCTTTGGCCCATGATAGCCATGCTGCAACCAGCATCAGCCCTTGGAGCAGCAGAGAGAGCAGATTAGACCTCATGGCTTCGGTGGTTAAGGGACAGAGATGGCACCACTGGAGAGCACTGGCAGCACAGCCGTGTTCCCACTGGGATGGCGGGTGCATGAAGGGATGCAGGACACACTGGCGAGCTCTGAGCACATGCTTGCTCCTTCCATTTTCCTTTGTTACTCGTCCTGTGGCCCAGCACGGAAAACGTGAAGCTCCTGCAACCTCCCTTCCCCATCGGATGTTGCTCACAGCTCCCAGGCCCGCAGGAAGCCGGCAGCTACCCAAAGCGACAGCAAGATCAACACGAGCCCTTAGCTGCTCAAGTGGAGCTATTGTGCAGGACATCCTGGAGGCCACATCTGCAGGAGCCTGCACGCACTCAGAGCAGATGAACGCTGAGTGCTGCTCCATCTCACTGTCCCCTGTGCCTGTCACTGTCCCTGGAGGTGTCCTGTGCCCGCTCCTAGCCAGTTGGTCCTGCTGATAGGATACATCTTGCCTCATCCCTGGCTATGCCTCCAGCTCCATCACCCAGGAGCAGTGCTCAGCCCATGGACAGGGGTTGCTGCTCTCAGCCCGTTCTTCCCCATCCTCCTAAAGAGCTGGGTAAGCTCCCCGGTGTAAGATCTGCTTTCCCTGCATGGGGGGCATGGGATTGCTGCATGGCACCGTGTTGGGACAGGTCCCTTCCAGCTGAGTCCCTGTGTGCAGCCCTCACTTGACTGGCAGCATCCTGCTGAGCCCTTCTGCCTGGAGCAGCAGTGGCTAATCCAGACCTTGGAGAAAGGACTTTCTTAACCTACTTAACCGTGCAGGCACACGCTCCTCGGGGGCATCCCTTGGGGCGGCTGCTTGGGAAGGCTCCGAGTGTTGGGGATGTCCCTCAGGAGCGCTCCAAGGAGGGACCTCAAGGACACACAAGCAGGCGTTCTCAGGATGCTGTCCTGGGAGCAGGTAGAACACATCACACCCTGCCCTGAGGACAGTGGGACAGCATGGAGCTGTCCCCAGTACAGTGTCCTCTCTCTGGCATGGCTCATGTCCTGCAGCTCTGGGTCACAGCCCCGTTACTTGGTGAGATGCTCATGATGTGCTGCACATCCCCTGCTTTGCCCAGACTGCAGAATCCTCCCTGTTCCACAGTGCTTCAGGGCTTCTGACACCACCACTGGATTTCCCTGTCCCAGACACCCCAGCTCAGAGCCCAAACAAGTCATGGACCAGCATCCAGGCCTTACAACAGCTACGGGTGACCTTATCTTGTTTTTCTTAGTTCTGTATTTCTCCTCTCTGCGGGTGCCCCCCAACTGTGCTGTCCCCACACAGGGCAGCAGGCGCGTCCTTGCCTTGCCTGTGCACCCTGGGCTGGTGGCTCCATTCTCCGCCGCCTCTTCAGAGGCACATCTGTTCCTCCCGAGCAAAGGCCTTGGCCAGTGATAAACACTCTCCTCTTGGCGCCGTTTGAAGAGCTGCAGGGTGAGAGGTGCAGCACGGGCGCTGCAGGGATGTGATGTCTGTCACACTGAACGGGGCTTGGGCTCCCTCTTGGTTCGTGTTCTAGGGGGGCTCTTCCTTAGTCTGGGGCAGAGAGGATCACCAGGCAGCCGGTGCCTGTGCCCCCACTTTCCTCCCCAGATCAAGCACCCCCATCTAAAGCAGAGAGCAGGGTGAGCCCCACAGCGTGTCCCTTGCCTGGGAGGGCTACAGAGCCCAGTGGCTTGGTGACAGAACCGCTCTGCCCTGCCCGAAGGACGGGGTGGGCAGCAGGGTCTCCCTGGTGGCAGGTCCGTGCTGCAGGCACCAGCTCCGTGTGGATCCTGCCCAAAGCCACCAAACCCGTTTGCTTGGCGTGGGGAGAGGCAGTGCCCGGGCAGCGCAGGGCTGTGGCCGGTCCCCTCCCTGCGGCAGGATCCGGGTGGCTGCCAGCCGCGGTGGCACAAGGAGGGGCTTGGTCTGCACCTTGTCCTTCCTCACCGAGGTGAGGGCCGGGTCCTGGCTCCGGCACCGCTGGAGCAGCGAGGTGTCCAGAGGAGCGGTGGCAGCAGGGATGGGGGTCAGGAGGACAGGGGACAACCAAGTGACCACGTGTTTGTGGCAGGGCTGTTTCTGCAGCGGGGGCTGATGAGCTTTGGTGCAGGAGAAGGTGCCCATTGCGGGGCTGTGGTGAGGTCCCGGGGCCGGCCGGAGCTGCGGCTCCCTCGGGCTGGGCAGCGGCGCTGGGGGGAGACGGCACCGGGGGGCACCGTTGATGGCGAGGAGGGGGGGCGGCCGCACAGCGCTGCCTTGTCCAGCCGAGCACACACATTGTGTCTTGCGGGGCCAGATGTCTGCCTGGTCCCGGGCAATGGGCGAAGGCAGGGAGCCGGGGAGGGAGCGCAGAGGGTGGGCGCTGTGTCTGGGACATAACGAGGTTTGCACTAACGAAGGAAGACAGGAAATAGAGCGTCTTAACTGGATACCGGCCAGCCCCACCGCCCCGCGGCCCCCGGCAGCACTGCTGCTGCTTTCAGACTGCATCTTGGAGGCCACGGGCTGGAGGGAACAGGCTCCATGCTCCAGCCCTGTGAGCCATGCCCGGCCACAGTGGCCAGCACAGCCGGGGCCTCTCCTGCTCACTGCCCAGCTGTGGGTGCAGGAGCCCTGGGGTGCTGCTCCCTCACAGTGAATGCAGCACTGCGGCCCAGCCATGCCCCCCGCAGGGCTCCCATTCCCACTTGGTCTGTCCAATTTGTATCAAGTGTCCCTTCCTCGCAGGCTTTCCTCCTCCCCTTCTTCCCCTTTCTCATCTCTTTTGTGAGTGAATAATTTATGGCACTTTTCGTCTTCCTGGCTGTTGTTGCAGGCGGGCGGTGGTGGGATGCTCCAGCCCGTGCCGGTGCCACGGCGGGGTGGAAACAGGGCAGGATCCTCCTGGCTGTGATGGGGACTCTCAGGTGGGAGCAGCAGCCTCTGCCATCACCCCACTGGCCATGGGCAGGCCAAGCAGAGCTGGTGTCTCCGTGGTGGTCCATGGGACCAAGGGACACCGGTGGGACCCGGTGGTGGCTGCAGCACCCAAGGACACGCTGGCAATGGCCAAGATGTGCCATGGCGGTGCTGGGCAGGGGGTCCCACACTGGCAGGGCGTGGGCAGGACCGGGCAGCCCCCGGCCCACCGCATGGTGCGGGGCTGCGGCGAGGCTCCCGTGGGCCGCGGTCTCTTACACAAGCTCATTGTTTGTGAGTCAAAAGAGGTTTTGTGTCCGCTCTGGAGATGTGACAGGAGGAGGAACAATTTGCCCCATTCATCTTGAACCCTGCCTTTGGAGAGCCGGGCCGTGGCCTTCGCCTGTTAAACCCCACCACTTCCCTGCCGTGAAAACCTCCTGGGGAGCAGGTGTTGGGAATCGCCCCTTCCCCTCCTGATCCCCTCGGATCCAGCACCACAGAAATCGAGGATAATCCCGCGGCCTCTTCAAAATGAAAACGCTGAGCCCTGATTAATTCATTTAATAAGTGACTGATCCCCTCCTCCCCGGCGCCAACGACCAAGAAGCCATTTTGCTTCTTGCTCTTGGGGCCGGGCACCGCCGGCGATGCCGAGGGGATGCTGAGGAGATGGTGAGGGGATGCCGATGGAATGCTGAGGCTGATGCAGATGTGGTGTCCCCGTGGCCTCCTCCCAGCCTTGCTGCTCACCCGGCCATGGCCTTGGAGGGCAGCGCTCGGGGCCTTGGGACCAGGCAGTCTCCATTGGGCTCTGCAGCCTCACCAGCATCCCCCACACGGTGCCGAGGTCTCCTCTGCCTCCAGCCGATGGAGGGGATTAGAAGGAAGGACGAAATACTCCGTTTTCCAACGCAAAGATCAAACCGGTTGGGAAGTGACATTGTTTTTACAGTTCCATCTGCTTCAATTAGGGCACGGGGGTGGAGCAGGGGGGCTCCCAATTATCCTCATTAGAGGGGCTCCTCGTGCAGCCAAGCTCCAGCCGCGAGCAGGGAGCTCACCGGGCTCGTGCTGGTTGCTAATGAACACAGTGATGGCTGCACAGCCTGGCCTCGCTCCCCGCTGCTCCGGAGCCCTGCTCCGTACGTGGGGTTTGGGACTCCACAGAAACCCGCCGGGCTCGGAAGCTGGGTGGGTTTTACTGCAATGGGATTCTCTGGGAGCGTGGCCAATGCTGCCATCAGCAGAGCAGGAGCTGAAACCCAGCATCCAAAGCAGGAGGGCTCCTGCTCCGTCTCTCCAGGTCCTGCTTTGCTGGGGGGTGCCCCAGCCGCTGCTCAGGGCTGGTGGGGGCTGGATACCCCAGTGAAGCTGCCTGGGGAGCAGCAGCAGCACTGGCATCATCCCATCAGCACCAACCAGAGCACACCGGTGCTCTCAGATTGCTGAGGCCATTTCCGTTCAGACCCAAGGACCTCAGCAGGGTGGATTTGTGGTCATTTCCCTGCTCACACAGGACTGAATTAATCCACCACTTTGTGTGCTGTAAAACTATAGAAATAAGACAATTACCTGTAGCGAGTGAGTTTGCAGACCTTGTTGTTTGTTCATCCTTGCATTGAACTGAACTGTTCTTTTAGTAGATGCTGGTCCCTTACTTTAGATTCCTATTTCGTTTTCTTATTCCACTTGGACAGATAGAGACATCTCCTTTGTTAGCTATACCTTTTGGCTGTAGCAAACCCAGTATCAGTAAATGCAGCAGGGTCAGGTAGAAACCTGATTTGTGTGTGTTTTGTGCAACACAGAAGAAAAGCTGAGATCTTGAGAAGTCGGGGGCCCAGATCTCATCTCCAGCATCCTGCTGGTGTGGGACTGGCACTGCAATGGGGATGGGAGCTGCAGGGACTGGGACAGAGCTTGGGGCTGCAGGTGGATGGGCAAGAGTACAGAGGGGATGCTCAGAGCAATGCAGGGATGCCCAGGGCAGGTTGGGGATGCTCAGTCTTCTCTTAGGTGATGCCTCTCTTGGTGCCCTTGTCTGGCAGCGCTTTGGTGGTATGGGGGAGGCCGTGCTGGGGGCTGCCTGCACCCCAAAGAGCAGGCAGGAGGTCGCTGCCATTGGCTTGCAGGACGGGTGCTGATTGGCGCTGCGCTGTTGCTGTGCTGTGCCCGGGCTGATGGCTGGGTCTGGTGTGCAGCTCGTGCCTCCGAACATGGGAATAATTCTCCTTAATCCTTGCGGGAGGCATCGCTGGATGCGGCTGGAGCCTCCCTCTGGGAGCCCCGTCAACGAGCCCCGTCAACCCTGGCGCAGAGCAGGGGGAGGGACAGGACCTGCCGCCATCCTGTGCACTCGGTGCCCCTGGCCACCTGCATGGGGACACGGCTGAGCCACCACTGCGCCTGCGCCCGTGCTGAGGGCACCGGGTGCCAGTGGGGGGGCTGGCTCTGTGCCCCAGCAAGGCGCGTGTGGGGCAGAGCCCCGAGGAGCACGCACTGGTGCAGGGCTGAGCCATCGCATCGTGCTGGAGAGCAGCACCCACGGTGCACGGGGGCAGGAGAGGTTTCAACCTAACCTGAGCTGTGGCTGAGCCAGCAGCAGCCCTGTGCTGTGGTCAGGCTGCAGAGCTATGGCAGGAGACCAGAGCTGGTCCTGGGGGGTTGCCTGGGGGGTGCCCCATGTAGTGCTGGCTGCTGGGCTCCCACGAGCCCCATGCTGGGAGCAAGAGCTGCTGCCTGGAGCCAGCCCCATGCTGGGGAGGTGATGGCTGCCGCTGGCCCAAGCGCCTGGCACACAGACACCAACCCAGGGACTGGGTCAGTTCTGGTCAGTGCTCAAACAAGTGACTGCATCAGTGCAAGGGAAAGGAGGGGGACGGCGCCCTGCAGAGTGGGGACCTCCTCATTTAGAGGCTCACGGGGTGAGGAGCAGCCTGGGCATGAGGCCGGGCAGCGAGTGCTGGCAGCGGGGCCGGGGTGCCCGGGGACGCGCGGCGCCGCCCCGCGGTGGGGTCGGGTCCCTCGTGTCCTCAAGTGCGTTTGTCCGAGGGGACACAAAGTCCTGGGCAGCCGCAGGGTCACGGGAGCGCGCCCGGCGCCGCTCGGTGCAGTTTGTGGTGCGTGGCGCGCAGGAGGCGGCAGCAGCCGGGCACCGGCCCCGCGCCCCTTTGGCCCCGGTGCCCGTGCGCCGGGGCTGCCCCACGGCCCGGCCCCATTGTGCTGCGGCGCGGGCCGGGCTCGGAGCCGCCATCTGCTCCCCGCTGCCGGCGGCTTCTTTGTTCGGCGCAGGCTGGCGCAGGAAGCGGCTCCCCACGTGCTTCGTGCGCCCTTTTCCTCTCGCGGAGGCACCTCATGAAATAAAGGATTGACTGCAGCGGGGGGGCAGGGGAAGAAACGGGCTGAGCCCTGGGAAATGTCGTGCCTGGCCCCAGGGCTGGGCTGCCCGGCCGAGTGCAGGCAGGGCTGGGTGCAGGCAGGGCTGGGCTCTCTGCTGCGGTTGGGCTGCTCTTTGGAGCAGGAGGCTGCCATGGTGGGAGCTGTTCATGGGCAGAGGGATGGTGCCAGGAGCTGGGGGTGTGAATGCAAGCAGGAGCTGGACTGTGCTTTGCTGTCACCAGGCCATGGGTCTGCCTGGTTTGGGTGGTGGGAGAAAGGGATGGCGCTGGGGAAACAGGGGAGCAGGAGTGTCCATGCAGGGTGCAGGAGGTTACTTGGGCTTTGGGTGGGACAGGAGGGACATCGTGCATCCCCTGCCCCTCCTGCAGCATCGTGATGAGGAGCCTTGCCCGGCGGCCTGGCCACTGCAAACAGAGCTCCCAGCACTGTGTCCATTCAGCACCAGCTCAGAGCTTTCCCACCCGGTTGGGCCCGTCCTCATGTGCTGTCCCCTTGCCCCAGCGCCCTGCGATGCAGCCTGTCCCTGAGCTGCTGGTGCTGGAGCTCCTCGCCTCCCAGAGCCCCAGACGGGGCCAGGAGGACGCGCGGGGAGGCGAAGGACCTGGCGGGGAGCGGCAATGCCCCTTTCTCCTCCCTGCAATGCAAACAGAAACCGAAAAGGACCAAATTCCAAAGTTCTTATTCAAGCCCGGGCGCCGCAGCCCCGGGTGGAGGCGGAGGGACCGTCCCCTGCGGGAGGGACGGGCGGCCCTGGTCAGGGTATGGCAGGGTCCGGTGTGCTCTGAGGGACCAGGGAGCGGAGCCGTGTGATGATGGTGTCTGTGCTCCCGGCTGCTGCATCCTGGTGCCCGAAGCACGGCCCTGCCGGCCTGGTTCCTGGCAGCACATGTGATGATCCTAAGTGAGTCCAGGGCAGCCCTGGGGCTTCCAAAGCAGGGGCGCATCCATGCTGCATGTGCTGGTGGGCTCAGGGGAGGTTGGCACCGTGGTGGCAGAGCTGCTCGCCCGCCTCGGGAGGTGGTCTCGGGGCACCATGGAGTGAGCACACGTCCTTCCTTGCAGATGACTCCTCATCAGAGAGCTGCAGCGGGAATGGCTCCTCCACCCTGAACCCCTCGACCTCGAGCAGCACGCAGGGCGACAGCGCCTTCCCCGAGATGAATGGGAATGGCCCCGCGGCACCCATGGACTTTACGGCCGCGGCCGACGAGCAGCCCATCAACCTATGTGACAAGCTGGCCCCGGCACACGGCACCCCCTCCTACCAGGCGGACGGCTGCAGCACCGAGGGGCTGCGCAGCAGGGGCAAGTACGGCGTGAAGAGCACGGCAGAGGTACGGCCAGGCTGCGCTGGGGCTGCTGTGGCTGGGGAAGATGGGATGGGACACGATGGCCATGGCCCTGGTGTCCCTGGCCAGGGCTGGTCACGGGGCATGGCACACTGGGAGCAACCAGGCCGGGATGTGGCTCCTTCCCCAGCACCAGGATAGCACAAAGGGGGGCAACTGGGTTGGGAGCCTTTCCCTTGTAGGGACACAAGGATGCACAAACTGTGCCTGGCCAAACCCCAGCCCTGGGCTGCTGCTGCTCAGCAGAATTCAGCCCAGGCATTGAGCAAGCAGTTGGCAGAGAGGAGGAGGGAGGGTTTGAGAGAGCTGGGGGCACCCCTCACATCCCAGCTGCCCCAGAGCCGGGGCTCTGCAGTGGGCTCATCTCACCCCAGCCCGTGCAAGGAGGAACCTGTTTGGTCCAGGCAGTGTTTTCCACAGGGTCAGGCAGAGCCGCGCTGCCTGCACTTTGGGCCATCACAGGCTGCCTGAGGGCACCATGTCCCCTCCTGCCCCATGCAGGCAGGAGCTGGAGCTTGGGGAAGCCCAGTCATGGGTTCATCTTCCCAGGTTGCAGGGACATCAGGAAAGGGGGCAGAAGCAGTGAAGCAAGGAGAAAGGGTTTTTCCTTGTGACCCCAGGCAGAGGCAGGCAGGCAAGGGATGCTCATGGTAATTCCTGTGTCCTCTCAGTCCCCTCCATACAGCTCTGGCAGCTACGACTCCATCAAGACAGAGGTCAGCGGTTGCCCCGAGGACCTGACCGTCGGCAGGGCCCCCACGGCCGACGAAGATGATGATGACCACGACGACCATGAAGACAACGATAAGATCAATGACTCGGAGGGGATGGACCCAGAGAGGCTAAAGGCCTTCAATGTAAGGAGGGCTCCATGGGGAGGGTGAGCCCTGCTGCCTCCATCTTGGTGTTCCACCATCTCCCTTCTTCTTTGCAGATGTTTGTGCGCCTTTTCGTGGATGAGAACCTGGACCGGATGGTTCCCATCTCCAAGCAGCCCAAGGAGAAGATCCAGGCCATCATCGAGTCCTGCAGCCGGCAGTTCCCCGAGTTCCAGGAGCGGGCACGCAAGCGCATCCGCACCTACCTCAAGTCCTGCCGCCGCATGAAGAAGAACGGGATGGAGATGGTGAGCGGCCACCCCACTTCCCCCCCCTGCACCACTGCTCCTGGTGCAGCAGGTTCCTGAGGGTCTTCTCTGCTTGTGTCCCTGCAGACCAGGCCCACGCCACCACACCTGACCTCAGCCATGGCAGAGAACATCCTGGCTGCTGCCTGTGAGAGCGAGACACGGAAAGCAGCCAAGAGGATGCGGCTGGAGATCTACCAGACCTCCCAGGTACGGTGCTGGCGGCTGGAGGTGGGCGAGGGAATGGAGCCAGCAGCATCCTGTGGTGGTGGGGAAAAGGAGAGACATTTCTGAGTGATGACAAGGCTTTTTAAAAGTCTTTCTGAAATGAGAGGGCTGCAGGGCAGGGCCCTGTGGTGTGTCCTGAGACTCAGGCCAGCAGGGATGGGGAGCTGGACCAGGCATCCCTGTGCTGCAGAGGAGAGCTGGGCTCCTCACTGGACTCAGTCTGTGTTTCCCCCACACAGGACGAGCCGATCGCTCTTGATAAACAGCACTCCAGAGACTCCACAGCCATCACCCACTCCTCCTACTCACTGCCAGCTTCATCTTACTCCCAAGACCCAGTCTACATCAATGGAAGCCTCAACTACAGCTACCGTGGCTACGGGTCCCTGGGGGGCAGCCTGCAGCCGCCTGCCTCCCTCCAGACGGGCAACCACAGTAACGGTGAGTGACCACACACTGCACTGGGAGCCCCCCGGCATTGCCTCCATCCTAGGCTCCAGATCCCTGCAGCTGGTGCTGGGCAGCCAAGCTGGGCAGAGGAGTTCAGGGCTGCTCCCAAACCTCCTCTGCTCCTGCAGCTGACCTGCATTGCCCAGCTGCTCTGCTTGCCTCATCAGCAAGTGCTAACTGCTGAGCTGAACGTGGAGGGACGCTGGAGGTGGCACTGGGAGGGAGGGAGCGTCACAAAATAACAGGAGAATCTGCACCAGCTGTTAATGATTAACAGGAGCGGGCGCCTATCACTGCCCTCATCTTGGGGCTGGTACGAGCCCGTCCTTCCCCAGCCTGCTTTGGTGGCTCTGGGAGACCAGGACGGGGCTGGTGCAGTTGGGGCTCCTGCTGCAGCTCGGGAGGGTGGTTGGGGGCTGGCTGGGAAAACAGGACCGATGCTGCAGGGCAGGAAGGCAGGAGGAGGGTACAGGGGGTTGACTGGGTTAGGAGCAGGTGAACAGAGCCCATGCTGGTCCTTGGCCAGTCCTGTGGCAATCTCCAGGCTTTTGCTTGCCCTGGTGCACACTGTGCTCCTGCCCTGCCCCTGCCCACCCCAACAGGAGTGAGGATTTGGAAGGATGTGATTTCCGGAGCCCTGAGAGATGCCTGTCTGGGATTAACTCTTATCATCCCTTCCTAATGCTTCTTAACCCTGAATAAAGAGCCCGCCCCGGCCTCCAGCTGCTGAGACCTAATCCATGGAGCCGAAGCGATGGGTCCTGCCCAGGGCAACACCAGCACCCCTGGCCCTGCGCTGGCTCCTGGGGGTGAGACACCGACCACCCCAGAGCAGCCCCAGGGAGCAGCCAGGCCCTGCTCAGCACAGCAGCACGGGGCTCCTTTTGAATGCATTCTAAACCTCTGCTTCACCCGTATTAACTTCCCCTTTGCCCAAGCTCCTGCCCAGCCCTTCAGAGGCAGGATTGTGCTGCCATGGCAGGAGCGCTGCAGGGAGCTGCCCATCTCCCTCGCTGAGCAGGAAGCCTGCAGGGTTTGCTGCCCATAAGTGTCTTCTCCCTCCATCCCCCACCTGAGGCGATTCCTGCTCAAACCACGGCCCCACCGGAGCAACTTCCCCCTCGGTGAGCCAGGAAATGGCTCCGTTTACTGCTGCCTTTTCTGTCCAGTGAAATTGCTTTCATTTGAGAGCCACCTCCTCCTCCTCCTCCTCCTCCTCCTCCTCCCTTAGCAGGCTGATTACCCTGGTGTGCAAGTCCTCTGCTGGGGCTGCTCCTCCCACAACATTTCTGCTCCAGCGCAGTGTTCCCTGGATGCTTTCCCTCCTGCCCTCAGCAATGGGCTCCCCTCTCTGCCACTGTCACCAGCGGGATCCCCCAGTCTCGGGGGGCTGCTGAACTCCTCCATCCTGGTGGTTTGCAAATCACTGCAGCCCAGTCCCTGCTCAGTGTCCCTCATGTCCCATGGCAGTGCCAGGCCACTCAGCGGGAGCTCAGCCCTCCTGGAGCCTTTCTCCAGCATCACCAGGTGCTCGGTCAGCCCGCAGCGCTCCAGCTCACAGCTCTTAGCCCAACACTTTGCAGGGAGAGGTCCGGGAGCAGGGGCTTCCCATGGGGATCTCCTCGTGGCAGGATGGACACGGACAAAGCTCCTCTGCCTGAGCTTGCCTCTTGCTTTCCCCCGGCAGGTCCGACGGATCTCAGCATGAAAGGTGGGGCCTCGAGCACAGCCCCGTCCAACAGCACCAGCAGGGGAATGCAGGCTGCGCAGCTGAGCCCCACGGAGATCAGCGCCGTGCGGCAGCTCATCGCTGGCTACCGGGAGTCCGCGGCCTTCCTGCTCCGCTCGGCAGACGAACTGGAAAACCTCATTTTACAGCAGAACTGACTCCTGCGGCTGCGCGCTCCTCTCTCGAGAAGACAATTCCGACCTGCTGGCAAGAGGCTCCCGGCGCGTCCTGCTCAGGACCACCACCGCCCTCCCGTCCGGGTACCTGTAGTTTTAGAAGGTGGAATCCAAAAGACCTCTTTTCTTTTACACTCCGAGCACCTGGGACTTGAGGCACAAGGACATGTTTGTAACCGTACCAACAGCCAAACCCGCGGCTCGGGAGGATGTGGGAATTCCAGGGCAGAAGGGAGCCTGGGGAGGTCTGGGGCTGCAGATGTATTTAGAATAACCTTTGTGGACCCAAATGGTAGATTCCCGTCCCCAGATAATTTCCGAGTCTTAGGTGAGCTGAATCACATATTTATTGAGAAATGGACCCTCCTCTCCCCTTAGTAATTTATTTTTCTGAAAATGGATTCTTTTTGAGTTTGTACGGATTGCCAGGTTTTTGTCTGTCCGATCAGAAGGGATTTATTCCTGTGAAATAACACATTCCATATCACCACACTACTGATTCCCAGGCAGCTCTGCCTGTTTCTCTGGGGAGCCCTTGCCTCGCAGGGAGCACGGCTGCCATCCAGCCCTAGACATCGAGGCTGCTCGGCCTCCAGTGCATGGAGCTGGCAGCGGACCCACGGAGCAACGTCCTGCTTAGCCCTCTGCTCCGAGCGGCCCCGTAGCAGAGACTCGGCAAAGCTCCACAGCCTCCGGCTGGAAGCACGTCTGGCACTCACTGAAGTCATGGCAGATAAGAGAAGGAAGGAAGGAAAGAACGTGAGAAGCACGGTCTGGCGGGCACCATCCGTACTCTACCTCAGCCTCCGTTGTGGGCTTCTTCCAGGGCTGGCGGCGCCGGTCCTGGGGGGACGGTGAGTGTCGCAGCTGCGTGGATCGCGCCGAGGAGGCTGGAAGCGGCCGGGGCCCTGCTGCTGGGCGGCAGCTCCTCACACCCGGCCCCACCTGAACCCAGCCCTGGGGTGGCACCGGGAGCATGAACCCCTTAGGAACCGCACGGGTGTAATAAAGCTGATGCCGGGTCTCTGCCTGGGGAGCAAGCGCAGGTGGAAGATGGAGACAGGCAACGCTCGGCAGCAGCACTGACAAAGTCCTCTCTGGGGCCCAGGATCCTCCCCCCTCCCTGCTCACAGTCCTGGAACAAGCCCACAATGCCCAAAGTGTGGAAACCCGATAATCCGATGACCATTCTGCCCCATTACCACCCCTCCCTACCCCCCCAATAATGCACTTCGTTTTGCTCAGTGCAATACCTACTACCAGTGCTGCTAAACCCAGGGACTTCGCTCAGGCCGGGGGTGCTGAGCCGAGCTCAAGCAATGCAATGTGCTGTGGAGCCATGGAGAGAGCAGCGCCTGCTTGCAGCCCGGGCAGGAGTCCTCACCCCGGGGCAGACATTCCATAAGTGCAAACCCCATTCGAAAGGCTGAGGCTTTCTCTCTTTGGAGCCAGCTTTGGTCTTTTGGGGCCCCTCTCTCCTGCTCCGGGGCTGATGCCGCTGGCACAGGCTCGAGCAGTCAGGTGGCAGCAGCTGGACCCGGCCCGTTCACTCTGTAGCCTTTATACCTGATCGTAGTCCCCACACACTGGAAGAGAAGCAAAGCCTCTGCCCTGGTTTAGCCTCAGCACAGCAGGGGCAGCACCGGGCTGAGGCTGCGCTTGCAGGGCAGCAGGAGGGAGCTCCTGTTGCCCCTTGACCGCTCTCCCCAAACCTGAAACTTCCCATAGCACCTGGAGAAAAGGGACCGGCCCCCCGTGTCCGTGCAGGGATGGGGGGGCCTGGTGAGACCTGAGCCTGTCCCCAGCCCCCTGAGCCCGGGCTCAGGCTCATTCCTCCCCATCACTTCCCTGCCCGGTGTGGCCGCCACATCCTCCCCTCGGCATCCATGTAAATAGTGATTCTTGTGTGAATGCCACGAAGCCCCAAAGCTCTGACGCAGACGTGAACCCGCAGCCTCCTGGGACAGGCTGAACGTCAGGGGAGCAGAGGCAGAGACAATCGCTGTCCCGGAATTCTCCCTCTGCCCCATCCCACCCCAGCCGGTGCCTCCCTTGGCAGAGGCCATCGGGAACCTTTAGCCATAACTTTGCCATCCCGTTTCCTGCACGTGGGGACCCCGGAGAGGCCTCCATCAGCTGCAGCCTGGTTGAAGTTTGATTTAGACACGGTTTAGCTGGCGTTCCCAGATCACCTTTGAACTTGTCTTAGCACGTAGTGAAGTAGCTCTTACACTTTGTTCCACTGCTGTAGAAGGCGGCCGAGGCTCGTGGTTCCATAGGAAGGTACCCGACGGTCCTGTCCTGCCAACTGATGCTCAGAATTTGGAGCTGAATGGTACAGGCTCAGATTCCCCAAGCCCCAGTGACAGCCTCGTCTGTGATGAGTTCCGACTCCAATGGGATTGACTGTGAATTCCTGTCAGGGATCTTTTCCTTTCTTTCTTCTTTCGTTTCCTTTGGGGGGAGCTGCGGCTTCCGAGCCTCTTGGCACGAGCTCCACACACACCTTGGTGCTCTTCAGCTCGGTTGCGGCTCCTCCGTGCTCCAGGACTGTTTCACAGCCACATTCCTGCACTCCCACCAGGCAGGACGGGGTCAGGAATCTCTTGTCCGGGTTTCCCAAGGCGAAGGAATGAGCGGGAGCAGAACCCACTGGCTCTGCAGATCTGAGAGGTGGAAGGAGAATGCGGGGTTAGCAAATGGTCCGGATGTGCTGGGCTTTTCCTTAGGAGCTTATCACTGCTTGAGAAAATAGATTCTGATTTCTTGCATTTGAGTTGAACCTCGACCACCCCTGTCCCGGCTGCGCCCCGTGCCGGGTTGCTCCGTGGGGCTGTGAGCAGACGGAACTCGGACCTCCCCGACCCCGTGCGCGGCCGTCGGCTCTCGTACCGGTTCATGACCACCAGATGCTGCTGCTTTGACCTCAGAGGGTTGATAGACTTTTCCTTTGTAAGTTTTTGTAAGAGTTTTTACAAGGTAGCGTAGCCCCCCCCGGACCCAACGCCCTGCCCCTGCTCTGGTTTTTATATCATTTAGTGGTGCTTTAGGACCTTCTGTTTGGTTGTGTCGGAGCCGCAGGGCTCCGCTCTTCGCCTGTATCTACCTAAGACCAATGTGAACCTTTGTAATTTTGCTCCTCTTTTGGACTCAGTGAAAGTGTCCTGTTTACATGTACAGAACTCCCGGCCCCTGTGTGTTCCGCAAGCCCTGCTCGTGAAGAGGAAGATGCACCTCACCCAGTTCGTCTGCTTAACCCAGCCACAGCCTCACTCACCCCAACACGCACCCGCCCCGAGGAAGACCCCCCCAAACCTGAACCCCCCGGCGGCAGCGGTGGGGTTTGCACAAGGGGTCCTCTTGTCCCCCAGAGCCAGTTCAGGATCGGTTCAGGATGATCCCGCTGCTCCCTGTCCCCATCCGAGAGCTGCCGAGCTCAGAGCAGGGCTCACCACTACACAGGGGGGGACTCGCGGGGAAGCGGGAGGGATCAACCCCCCCCCCCCCAGGATCGGGAACAGCCTTTCCCAAACCATGGGATCGGCCAAGCTGAGCTCGGGTTGTGAGGGGGGGAGCGCATCCCATGGGAGGCTCCCAAAGGAAGCGGCTCTTTGGAAAGCCGGCGCTTTCCCGAGGCTCGGGTAGAAGCATATGGCACTTAACCCGGCTTTGAAGGTGACACTTTATGGCTTAATCAATGGATTCCTTTTGAAACGATATTTTTGCAGATAGGCACCTATGCAACTTAATGTGGCTCTTAAGCAGATGAGCACTTCCTCCTCGACGAGCTTGCTAAGAGTTATTTGTGTTCTATACTGTGGATTTTTCCAGTAAATGTGGCTTAATATTTTAATTCTTAGGATGTGTGTCTATTATATATGTGATGCAACTGAATTCTGTTCTGTTCGTGGAATGATTAGCACAGGCCAACTCCCTGTTCCCCTCACTTAACAAAGACCAATGAGCTGTTAATCAAGCTGTTATCTCCATGGTATTACTTGCTAAATGCACTGATTTCATAAGTATGTGGAATCCGTTTTGGGGTTTTTTTCTTTCTTTTTTTTTTTTTTCTTTTGAATCTGTATATCATATATAAGACTGAATCTACTTAATAAACACTGTATAACAAGAAGGGCTTTCTCCTCCACTGTCGAGCCCATGGGTGCTGCCAGCACCGGGTGCGCCCCAGGCCCACAGTGTGAGGCGTCGGTGGCAGCGGCCACCAAAGCAGGGCCTAAATTTAGGTGTTAAAGGTAAAAAACCAGCTCCACGTGTCGGTACTTTTGGCATAAGCCGGTGCGGGTACCAGAGCAGCGTCAGCACTCACCCATGGGGCCGGGCACAGATTTGATGCGTAACTCCTCTTTTGACAGTTAATTTGTGAAGTGTCTGGGTTTGGTGAGTTAAAAAAGGAGTTTTCACTGAAGTCTGTGGAAAGTTTCTCCCTCTCATGGGAAAACCTGAGTTTTCATTATCAGCTTTATTCACCAAGTGTAATAAACCTTTGCATCCATAAAATGTTCATCTCAAAGCGCTGTGTAGATAAAACCTCCCTGGTTGGAGCAGTGGCTGCCCCGCTCCTTCCACAGTAGCACAGAATCCCAGACTTAAAGCTCCTCCAGCCCCAACCTCTGCCACAGGCAGGGACACCTTCCACTGGAGCAGCTTGCTCCAAGCCCCTGTGTCCAACCTGGCCTTGAACACTGCCAGGGATGGGGCAGCCACAGCTTCTCTGGGCACCCTGTGCCAGCGCCTCAGCACCCTCACAGGGAAGAGCTTCTGCCTAAGAGCTCATCTCAGTCTCCCCTCTGGCAGGTTAAAGCCATTCCCCTTGGCCTGTCCCTACAGGCCCTTGTCCAAAGCCCTTCTTTTGTTCTCTTATGTTCAGTAACTTACGGGTGTACAGACCCAAAGCGATGGCTCTGCAGCACACGTGGGTGCAGCATCTCCTGTGTGTCTGTGATGCAGCCGGGTTCAGCAGCAGCCGAGCCTCCGGATGAGCTCCGATCCCATTTCAGATGGCAGCTGGAAGCCATGGGGATTGGTGGTGCGCGGTCACAGCAGAGCGCAGAACCACTTCCTTTGCAATTACCTGGTGTTGCTGCCTCATCCCCACGGCACAGGCGCCTGGACAGTCTCCTCCATCCACAGGCAGCTCTGCCACGGAGCTGGATCCAAAGAGCAGAACCTCTGAGAGAGCAGAGCTGCTGCTTGTCAGAGCCACAGCAGGGAGGAAATCACTGTGTTTCTCTGGGGGGGAATTCGGACGTGAACAGGGTTTAACT
This sequence comes from Psittacula echo, assembly GCF_963264785.1. Classification (NCBI taxonomy): domain Eukaryota; kingdom Metazoa; phylum Chordata; class Aves; order Psittaciformes; family Psittacidae; genus Psittacula; species Psittacula echo. The sequence continues at coordinate 9,586,464 of NC_137747.1, read as the reverse complement.
CTTGAGAGCTCCAAGCTCCCCCTCTAGAGGGAGCGGATCCTGACCTCACCTCCAGCACCCCAATAAGACAGAGACGGGTTGGTTGTTTAGGTTTAAATCTTCCCTAAGTAACAACTCCACTTTTTGCATGCCTTATTTTTAGTGTGTTTTGATGACCTGGGCATCTCCAGCCCCTGTTTGCAGACGCCCTGCCAGAGTCAGGGGCTGCAGCCAGGGCCGACGTTCACACACACATAAATCCTGACTCCCCATGGGAGCGATGCCATAAAACCATGAAGCCACGCTTGGGCCAGTGCTTCCTTTGCACTCAGATGCAGCAGTTCTTGGCTTTGACCCCTTACCATGAATAGTAATTGAAGCTGCTGCACTCCTGCACCACCGCCAGCATCAGTGACCGGGAGGGACCATCGCTGCTGTTCTGCCATGCTGCAGCACTGCGGAGCACAGGGAAGTCAGAGATTATCAGATGGATCCAACCACTCGCCCAGCCCCGCTGCCCAAGCCACCAGATCTCCTCTGCCTTATGCAAGATCCAGACGATGAGATCAGAACCCAGATGTGTAATGTAGTAATTCACGTTGTTCTTACTACCTGGAAAAGAGAGAAAGAGAAGGGACGTACCAATACAGTGCACTTACAGGTAGTTTCAACAGTGTAATCAGTGTCACATTGTTATCCTCCTTCAAAACCCTTTTCAGACCTATTTATCCAGCAACTGAGTGCGATGGCAGCACAAAAGCTGTGACAGCAGCAGCATGGGCTGCCCAGTGACACTGGGCCGGTCTCGGTGCTGCTGCCCCCAGGCACCTCCCCAGCCAGGCCAGTACCATTCATCACCACCACCCCATCACCGCGAGGGCTCCCGCAGCCACAGCCTTCACTCCTGCAGCATCCCACGGCCCCTCTGCAGCTTCTGGAGCCTTCGGGGGAGCTGGTTCTCAAGAGCCTCTCTGTGTCCGCAGCATCCTCGGTCACCTGCAAGTGTGTAACATCCATGCAATGAAGCTGAGGCAGCTCCCCCCGTGCCTGAGCTGGGCTCTGCAGCCTCCCTGCTAAGGAAGAGGAGAGGAGCAGCAGTGACTGCCTCGGGGAGCAGGGGATGGCTGCAGAAGAAGAGGATTGAAACCACAAGAGCAGCTTTTACAGAGTGTTTATTTTCCATACCACAAGGGACAGACATGAGCAGACCCGAGGGCCCTGCAAACCAGACACTGCCATGGGGACACAGCCGAGCCAGCCCCAGCTCTGCTCCCATCTTTGGTAAGCCCTCAGCACCTCCATGCTCCCGGCCATCCCCCAGCCTTCATCTCTCCCCATCCCACAATATGAGGCTGATAAAACCATTCTGGAGACTGAACTTGTTGCATCCCTCTGGCTCGCATCTCATACAGGGACTTGCACTGTTCAAACCCAAGTGCATGGTCAAGGGAGGTAGCACGGAGCTAGAAAAGGGACCAGAAGGAAAAAGAAAAAGAAACCCCCTACAATTCTTCTATAACACTGCTTGAACGGAACAAGAGACTGCTCCCTGCACTGAGGCAATTCTCTCTTAATAGGTAAGTGCTCCAAAGAGGAAGAGTCCCAGGTCTGCTCTCAGTGGGGACAGGAGGTGTTCCCCTTTGTTCAGCTACAGCCAAGCTCCAGATCAGTCACAGCAACAACCAGCACCGCGCTGGAGGCGGCACCGGGCACCCTGTGGTCTGTCTGCACGGCCCAGCACAGCACAGCCACCTGGCCCAGAGAGAGCCCAGGGCCACCTCCACGTGTTGAGCCTCACGCCAGGGGACAGCACACAGCGGCTCCGACTCCAGGGGCAGGTTAATAACTAACACCACTTTAATGCAATACTGCCGAGAGCCTGGAAATCCAAGGAAAACAAAAAGAACCTTTTATGTTCTATGTACATTACATCCATTTACAGAGTTGCCCAGTACTGTGTACAACATATAAATACATGATCAAACAGATGCATAGAGGGTACTTACAGGAGCCAAAGAATTCACTTTATACATCCAAGAATGAAAATATATAAAAAAAGGAAACCAAGGAAACCCCACTGCTTTCCTTGCTGATGGAGCTCACACAGATCACGGGGGCGCCTGCAAGGGCTCACATGTTCAGGGCCTCAACGCAGAGCCCGCAGGACCGAGCTGCTGGGAACCTCCACGGCTTCACACCAGTTCAGGGCACAGCCACAGCACCAGGACACGAGTTCAGCCCCGCAGACCAGAGGCGTTCAATTGGCGCCTAATGCTTTTACTTCTTTCTTTTCCCCCCTCTTCTTGCACCCTCCATGGGCTCCGTGCAGTGCTTGGTTACTGCGCAGCCGCCTGCAGCATCCTTTTGTGGGCACCACGCTCTGCTGTAGCACCTAAAGACCACTGAGGACTGTCCCTGCAGAGCAGCTCTGCTTGCACCAAGGGCCCAGTGGTGCTTCCCAGCACACTGAGAATGGAGAGGGCAGAAGGGGACAACAGAAGACTGCAGGGCCTCACCTGGCGCAGCCCCGAAACAGAAACATCCTGTTCCAGTTCCTCTGGATGCAACGAGTTCCTCAATGGAGGGCTCACGGGTTGCTGCAAACTGCCTCTCACTTGGGTGTTCGCCTCAGCACAGGGGCATCAGGACACAGTCGGTATCTCCACGACAGCAGGAAGCAGGAGGATGGATCCAATGGGACGCAGCCCACCGAGACCGGAGTGTAACCATGAGCCAAAGGGTTCTGCACTGGAGATCTTCGTGGGAAGGCAAGTCAACGTTCCTCACTGCAACAAAGTGTAGTAGCATTTCTACTATAAACAGAATAGTACTTTGTGTACAGGCTTTAGCATCAGTCGTTATCAAAATACACACACTGAATATACAATCTGTCCCATGGCCATAATTCATTATCTCACCACAAGGCACAATACACACAGCTTAGAGGGTCCTATACAGTCGTCGTGACAGAAGGCGCCGCAGCCCTTGCACATGATCATGGCTTTCAGGCTGCAGGAGCACTTGAAGGAGATCTCGTCAACGCTGCTGCTGTCAGCAAACATCTGCACGGACAGGGCCGGGTTCCGGCTCGCAGCAAAGTTCGCTTTGTGGCTCAGCTGCATCACGCTTCCAGCGAGACTTCTGGGAAACGCTGGAGCGTTGGATGAATAATTAAAGCTGGTGGGATTGAGCTGCAGCTTAGAAAGCTTCCCATAAAATGCTTGTTTGATATTGAGCTGGGAGGGGATGGAAGAAGGCTCCAAAGGGTGACTGTGGCCTTTTCCTGCTTCCCTTGAAAACCTGAAGAACGGCAAGTCTGTTCCCAGCGGGACACTCGGCAAGGGCTCACTCAGCTCCTTCTGGTTCTCTGCGTTCCCCTTGCCTGGGCTGCCACCCACCACGTTCTCATTCCTCCTTCCCCCCAGGGTGCTGGGGTGCTGCTGCTTTGAAGCCCACTCCTCCCTTGCACCTGGCATTTCCTCTCCTGGAGCACAGCTCCTATCCAGAGTCTGTTTGCTGGGGGACAAGGTTCCTATGGCTGAAGCTTGATCCAAAGCCCTGGGATGGTGCAGTCGAACACTGGCGTTGCAAGGGAAACCAGAACCAAAGAGCTTTTTGCCTTGAACTCCAGCATAGTTTGCATTGGCCAAGGCACCTCCTGTCTGATTTGGACCCAGAGAAGTTACAGTTGGAGACAAAAACCGAGGCTCGGTGGAGGTGTTCAACCCCTCCGGACTTGTAGTGATGCTTGCTAATGGGCTGTGCTGTGCCACCCGATGGACCTTGGGCAACTCCTTTTGCTCCTCAAAGCTACAGGAAGAAAAGGTTCTTTCCTGAGGGCCCAGATCTTCAGGCTTCTGAGAGGCACTTCCCACAGTTGCCCGCTGCTCTTGGCAGCTTAAAGCTGAGCCAGCTTCGGAATGTTTCTCTGGAACAGACTGAACCTCCACATCCTCTACTCCAGGCACTGGTGCCCCTGATCCACAGTTGTTCTCCTGGGGATCTATGGAAGATCTCACTGAGTAGAAGTCATCGCTCCTGCTCAGGGCACTCGTCTTCATTTCTATATCTGGAGCAGATTCTGCTCCAAAACAGCAACTGCCACCTCTCTCCACCTTCAGGGAGAGGGCTTCTGATGGCTTGTCCAGGGGTGGCTGTGCAGCTTCCAGCTTGACACTGGTGTGAGATACTGGGAGAACTTCCTCCAAAGGAAGGTTCCCCTTAAGCAGCTGCGTCACCAAAGGGTTGTTGGTTTCAACAGAGGACACGGGCCGAGCAGAAGCTGCTTTCTGAGGCAGTGGGGTGTGTGGTCCCTCTCTCTGGAATGGAGATGCAGTGCCCATCGCTGTCACTGCCGGCAGGTCCACGACACAGGCCGGGTTCTCTGCCCCCGATTTTGATCTAACCCCATGGCAGGAGGAGTCTTCCCCAGCCACCTCCCTACAGCTGGTGCTTCTGAAGCATCCATCCATCTCCTCGCTCTCATCAGCTACGTCACCTTCAAAGTCTGAAGCAGTGTCTGTTGTTTCACTGTGTGTACTCTGCACTTCCTCATCTCCGCTTGTCTTGAACTGCTGGGTCTCTCTCAATGGCTGAAGTGCATTTTCTGGTCCTGCTGGGGGGATCCTCTCTCTCGGCTGCTCAGGTGTTTCAGAGGTGTCTATCCTGTTCTGAGAAACAAAGTCACCGTGTAAAGAGGCTCTCACCACAGACTCTGCATTCTGCTCTCCATTGCTCACTTTGCCATCGCTGCCTTCCTCTGCCTGCAGATGTGCCAAGTCACCCAGCGCAGGGCTGGCCTCCTCCACTCCAGCAGTCCCTGCTTTGGAGCTAGCTCGATCAGTGATACATTTCTTCACAAACGTTTCAGAGCCATTAAATCTAAATGTGGAGACCATTCCTGGCTCATGGCGCTCGCTGCCGCCCGAGGATGATGCTGGCGGATGAGCAGGACAACTGGAGTAATTTTCCTTTACGTCAGAATGATAACCCAGCTGCAAGGCAGGGGCAGCAACACCCCCGAGTCCTGACACAGCCCCATCTCCTGCAGGGCTGATCACAGCTCCCTGCACCTGAGAACAGGACAGACCGTTCACTGGAGGAGCCACGCTTTTCAACTTTGCACTCTGCCTCTCCTGTGATGCAACACAAGATGGGGTTTCGGTCCGTGGGTCACAGAGGGGCTGCTCTGGGCTTTCCTCCTTCAAGGATGACCCAGTCAAAGCACCATAGAACTGCCCCTTGGGTGAACCATCCCCAGGCTGAGCATCTCCTGAGCGAGCACAACTGCCCTCGCTCTCTGAGGAGAAGGAGTCTTGTCTTGAAGAGAGGAGGGGATCGGCAGCAGCCCCCCCAGGGTCCGCCTTCTCCCCACTCACACGGGCAGACGGCAGTAGTTGTGCTCGCTGTAGATCTGCCGAGCGCTTTCCATGAGTTCTCTTTGACCTCCTGTGTCCGGCGCGGCCGCCGGCTTCTCCTCCTCCACCTCCTTCATCGGGGCCTTTCCCCCCACCGGGGCCCCCTCCACCCCCGATGGCGGCGGCGGCTTCGCGCTGGGCTCGGGCGTGCAGGGCCCGGGCTTTAATGTCTGCGAGTGTCCGGGCCCCGGCCCTGCCGCGGCTGGAGGGCTCCGTGCTGGGGATGATCCGGGGGCATATCTGGTAAGTGGGCTGACCTTTAACCACCCAGGGTGGTTTAATACGTGAAAGTTGAATCTGAAAGAAAGGGAAAAGCAGTCAGCCCCAACACTCACACATCTCCACTCACTGAACTGCATTTCATTAGCACCTGTTTGTCATCAGTCTTACTGCAAGAATTCAATAAAAGTTTAGAATTCCAGCTTAAAAACTGATTTTGGGAGAGAAGCACCACAGTCCCCATAATCTCTGCATGTATGCTCTGCCCTGTGCTGTGTAAAGCTCAGTACTACACTGTTTTACTAGAGCCCACAGACAAATAAGTGATTCTTCAGGAATCAAAACGGTCCTTTCTACATCAGGATGACCCTGAGGCTAAGGAGATGGATACCTCCAATCAGAACAGGGGAAGTCAGAGGGAACATGAAGATTTTGCCCAAAGAAGAGGAACTATGCAGGATAAAGAACATATCTGAAGGTCTCTCTTGTAGCAAGTCAGCTAGCTTCAGGAAAAGCAATTTCTGCATCCACAGAAACGCAAACTAACAGAGCAAGTCAAGGTTATACTGTGCTCTTGTGCAAAGACCTTGGAACGATTTCCCATTCTTTGCCTGTCTAAATAAGATAACAGACTGTGGCAATCAGGGGTACTTAGGCAGCTCTACCAATGAAACCCTTCCACTTCTCCTCCCAGGATGACAACACTTGACATTTTAATAATGTTTTGATGGTACTGAGCATGACAGCCCTGGGATAGCAAGCAGCTATAACCCTCCTTCCTACCCGGATGGGTGGGACCTTTGGCTCCTCTTTAGTAGGCTGTGGCTTTTCTGGGTGAACACTTTCAATTGTGTTACGAAAGGACTGACGATCTTCAAGCCGGGGCTTCTTTTCGGGGAAGGACGCGGAGGCAGCCTCCTCAAAGCATTTCCTCTTCTGGTCCTTGGGCTCCCGAGCAGAGTTCTCCTGGGGCAAGGTGGGAATTCTGTTGGCAGCTGCCAACGATGAATCTTCCGATTTACTCTGTAACTTGGAAGTCTCTGGAGAGAGGGGCAGTTGGGAGCTCTCTGGCTTCAGCGCTGCAGGCGAAGGGCTCCTCTCGTCTTTTTTCAGGTTTACCTCAGGCTTTGTCTCTTTCTGGGCTGAGGGCTCCTGTCCCACAGCCGCAGTCTCTTTGGAAGCCTCCATTTGCTCCGGCTCCCGCAGTTTGTAGAGGCTCCTCCTGGCCCGGCACCGCAGGTCAGCCCGGGAGCGCTTCCTGAAGTGCCCGTCCCTCTGCCGCGCCGAGGGCCTGCGTGGCAGCCGCACCTCCTCTTTAGCAGAGAGCCCTGTCCTGTTCTCAGCATCCTCCTGCACCAGACTCTGCTCCTGGGATTCCTCCTGCGTCAAGCCCAACCTATGAGGTAAACATAAAACCGAGGTAAAACCTAAAGCCCGTCCCGATTTAAGCATTCCATCCTTTACGAAGAGTTGTACTCTAGGCCACTCGTATATGTACAGATTACAAAGCAGAGACTCATCAAAATCTCATTATGTCACTCTGCAACGACATAACCCACATGCTCACTATCCCACATTACTATTACTGGGAATAATAAGAAAATGTAAAGATTGGTGAGGGAAAACAAGTAAAATTAACTTGGAAACAAAATAGATGGGCTACAAACTTCTGCTGTGTCTCAGCCAATGCCAATAAGGATTTCCTGGGGCAATGGCCTGAACAATTCACCACATAAAACCTGCATCTTTCAAGGACTTTATGCTGCACCTTCTCAGCAAAGCAGAAACAAGCTCTGCTACCTGTATAATAAACAGATAAAACAGGACAGATCAGGTAGTTTCTCACTTTTGTCCATAGTAGTCCTCAAAGAACTTCTCTTTCCATTGCTCCACTCTCTTTTCCTTTTCCATTTCCTGCCGAATTCGAACTTGCATTTCATGGGTGAATTCACCTGCAAGGAAGCAAGAGGCTGAAATTGAGTTGCAAACAAAACCAATTCTGCAAATGCAACCTTCTGAGTTTTCACAAGACAGTAGCTACATATCTGAAGGACAGGTTTGCTGTCATCACCCTGCTCTCCACCCTGCCATGGGTCCACAAGCTGCCTGCAACTCCTTAAGGGCAATGATCACACAGCCTCAAGCAAGCCTGAAAAATACCATGCTTTACCAGACAGAGGGCACCATCTGAGGAAGAGATAACCCTGGCACTACTTTACAGCCCCACCACTTCATTCTGAAGGTCCCAAAGCACCAAAGGAAATCACATCTTTGATTTTAATGGGAAAAAAAGAAGAAAAGTTGGGGGCAACATGGGCAGACACTGCCAGGCTGGGCAAAACTGGTCATTAACTGTGAAAGAAAACTCATAAATCCCACTAGATGAGTGCCTCTCCTCCACCCTGCAGGCAAGCAGAGCCGCTCACCATCAGCCAGGCGCTCCCTCCAGCTCTGTGCCGCGTGGGTGAAGAACTCGTTGTTGAGCGCGCTGCCGCTGAGCCGCATCAGCCCATCAGCCCCAACCTAATGGATACACAGAACATGCTTGTTCCAGCAATTCCACAGCCAAGGGGCACATGAATGTGGATGGGAGACCCCCACATGCTGCACCCTTGTACCTGTCTGTCAACTTCTGGAAGGAGGTAGAGAAGCTGCTGCTGGAAGTGTGATGGGAGCGCATTGAAGGTTCTGGAGTTTATCAGAGCTCGCAGGTTTGTGTTGACAAGAATGGACCCAGGTGTTTCAAAGTCAATGTCCTCTCCCCTGTTGCGTTTCATTTGCCCTGGAGTTTAAAAACAAGCAAATAAAACAACCATTGTTGTACAAGAGGATTTCAGCATTGTGGGCAAGAGATTCGTGTCAAACTACTAGAGCAAAAGGAGCAAGATATGTGAGGAAAGACTGTGGTATTCAAGTGTGAAGAAAGACTCTCAATCACACTAATTAATAGATCTGCATCTGGAAGTTTGATAGGAGGTCACAATTGTGTCATATTCAAGTAGAACTCTCCATGCTGCTCATCACACCAGACAAACTTTAAACAATTATCTCACTCACGTTCCGGGAGGAACAGCTGAGAGCCTTAAGGTCATCAGATGCTTTCTGAAGGAGAAGCTTCACTTTCTTTTCTCAGACATACACAACTTCAGCATTGCCTGTTTTTACAGCCAATGGTTCTTGTAAGGTCCATCAGAAGCACTTACCAGCCGTGGGCTTCCTGATCCCCCTCAGAAGCTGTGGAGGGTCCCTGTTTATTTCTGTTCTACTGCGCAAGGTGGCTTTGCACAGGGCCAGAGAGCTGCTGCTGCTGCTGGATGTGCTGCTGCTCTCCCCGTCAGCGTGCCTCCCCGTGAAGCCTACAAGCAAAACAATCTCATAAAGACATGCAAAGAACAGCAGAAGCCCAACTTGGAGAATGGTTTTACATACAAGAATTATCTGCGATTACCCCTATTACCGGGTATTGCACAGTTACCAAGTACTTTGATGGAGCTAAACATATCCACAGCTCTCTCCAGTCACATGCATTCTCATGAAGCACTAAGGAAACCCTCAGGCGAGCTTACAGATAAGCAGGGAGTACTGACTGAAAGCCTGCTGGGCAGTCATGAGAAAACCACCCCCAAAAGCAATGCTTACCGGAGGCAGACTCCATGTGTGCCCCATTTACTTTCAGTGGTGTTAAGACAACACGTGGCAGCATTACACCAGTCTTTTTCTTTTGCTTGGTTGTCTTCAGCCCAGAAAGAAACCAAAGGAACAAAGATGTTATAGAGGGGTAAAATAAACTTCTAAACAGAATGTTCCTTAGTTAAAGATCTACCTAGCTCCTAGGTAAACCTCCAGGTGTATTTATGAATAGCAGAGAATTCAAAATTACCTTCCATAGTATCATAGAATCCCAGGTTGGTTTGGGTTGGAAGGGACCTTAAAGCTCATCCAGCTCCAACTCCCTGCCACAGCCAGGGACACCTTCCACCAGAGCAGCTTGCTCCAAGCCCCTGCCAGGGATGGGGCAGCCACAGCTTCTCTGGGCACCCTGTGCCAGCGCCTCAGCATCCTTACAGGGAAAAGCTTCTGCCTAATGTACAATCTAAATCTCTCCTCTGTCAGTTTAAAACCATTCCCCCTTGTCCTATAACTAGCTACATGCTAGTGGACTCTTCAGCACGGGTTGCAGAAGCTAGTTTGGCTGCAATGACCAATGATCCTCCCTGTACTGCAAACTCCTCACCTAAGGACAATTTCTGTTCCCCATAATTGAGGCACTTGTGCCCACCCAGTCCCTGTAACACTAACCCAGCTACCAGGCAGCACTGAAAGCTCCCTGTGCTTCCAGTCAGTTCCACTTTCTCCTACCTGGGATGCAGTTCGGTGGCTGTCCCTGGTTGTAGCGGGTCCCTTGCTCTGAGATTCGGTGGAACACGAGGCATTAGAGGAGGTTTCATCAAGAGATACTGAAAGAGATGGGCCCTCAGTCAGACACAGAAGTAGATGCCATGGTTTAAGATGAACATCCTTCGACACTTACCATCATTGTCACCACTCACAGTGCTTGCTTCATTGGACTCACAACTTTCTGCGTCTGCTGTATCCTCCAGCTCCTCTCCTTCCGGCACAGACAGATTCCGAGACCACTGCAAGGCATCCTTCTGAAGGGGCAAACAGAACAGGGATGGCTTCACTCCCTGCCAGCCTCAAGGCATACACCAACCAACAGGGATGGATATTTAGCGGATATAGTTCTTCAGCTTCATTTTTTTCACCTTCCCTATTTTTATCCTTGATGCAGAAAGGTATTTTAAAGTGTATTTGGGCTCACAGTGGAACAGAAGTCATCTGAACTACTAGAACACTTCATAGACACCTCCTCAACAAATAACTTGAACATAGCCAACATACACAGGGTTAATAATTCATCACAATTTTCTGCAAGCAAGCAGTTTCTATTAAAGAGAAGTATCTCATTCTTACTATAAAACAACAGGGAGCATCAGAGTAGCCAATATTGAAATAGTAAGCTTAAGAGAGATATTTACTACCTGTATAGAACAAAGGCATTTCAATGCCATCTATTTTCAGCAAAATATGGCAATTCAACATTTTCTGACAGCAGGAAAAAAAGATGCCAATGAAATAGCTGAGGTACCTGTTATCTGTCAAGCTGATATTTATCAGTGGATCCAACAGTACAAAACAATACAAAGAAAGACCAGAAACGTTTTCAACATTTAAGATTACTGGGACAATAAATTAAATGTTCCAGATTCAGATCTACCTCAAGATCTGAGGAAAACGGTGATGCTAAATACACACAGAATGCAGCTGAACACAAAACAAGCCGCCAGAAGAATGAATATGCATTTTCCTATCAAGGTCTTACTTGTAGCTACAAGGTCTCAGACCAATTTAAGTTACTGGTTGAGTGTGTTCCCTTGTGGCTGGTAGAAAAAGAGCACATGGGCTGTTCTGATAAGCACCTACCTGAGGTGGGCACAAAACACTGGAACAAGAGGATTTATCCTGCTTATGCAATTCAAGAAATAGTTCATTTTAAAATGGATTTATCATATAAATATAGCTGAAAGGTACAAGCTCCAATGAAATAACAAATTCCAGACACTCTCACATGATGAGCTCACATGCAGCACATTCAGCTCCTATGATGCTCAGTGACAGCTTAACACTCAGCTCTATGTAACAAGCACAACTCACACCTTGTCTCCCAGTTAAGCGCAGGAACTCCACAGGGTAAAGAGCACTCACCTTGAGGGTGAAAAGGCTGATGCGTCCAGGCAGCTTGTAGAAGAGCCCATCACCTCCTCGGGAGTTGGAGTGGAGCATGGCGTTGAGGCAGGCCAGGGGAGAGGTGCCACTAGGACACAGAAAGAACAGCTCAGTTTCAAGAAATGGCCTTAGCAAGCAAACAGCCTGAAGGATCTGTTGAAATGGGCATCTTTAAGGTTAACAGAGATGATGCTGATTAACTTCAGGGGATGGGCACTCCAACCAGAACAGCATTATGTCTTCCTTTGTGACCATCAGCCTCCGAGAGCACAGCAAAGCAATCAAACAGGAAGCACGATGCCAGTTTAAAGTCACTCTGAGCCATTTTTAGATGTTTCCAACGTTCATGACCCATTTCCTCCCTTCCTCTGCTTGAAACTTTCAGGCTTCAACTGACTTTACAAAAACTCCAGATTTATTCAGCCCAAACCCACATGGGTTGTACCCAGACGTGTTTCTGGTATATCCTCCCTGACAAGCCACAGACAGAACTGCGCTACCAGTTAGGTATAAAAGGTCTGATGCCCTAATTTGTCACGTCCTGCGTAACGCCCTCATTAAAGCAACCATCCTACACTCACTGATGGAACTTCTGTAATCTCATGGTTTCCAATACATCACACACAGGCAGAGAGTCACCTGGCAGAGCCATCAGAGCAGTATCGATTCCGTTGTTATTAGAAGTGAAACTGAACCCTGGCCTGAGACAACCTATTTCAAAGAAAATCATTCTCAAATCGAACCCTTACAACAATTTCTGTTCCCACCCTGACTGTGCTTGGGGTTTTGGACGTTTCTTCACAAGCTTTGGCGGCAGACAGAAATACCCTCTATCTGTGGTACTAGGACAAAATTCCCAGCCTTCTGTCCTGTTAGACAGTGCTTTCCCTTCTGTGTTGAACAGACGTTCCAAGCACGCGGCAACCAGCCAGAACACACTTCCTTCAGATAGCAAAACAAGGACTTTTCCCCAAAATGAGGAAAAACCAAAGAGTTCATATTCTCCTCGGAGCCAGGACTCAGTAATGGTGCTGGGCCCAAGTGTCCTGGCTCAAGCATCAGCCACACAGGACCATCAGTGTCCCCTATAAGGAATACAGCCCCTTCCCAACAGACCAGTGTGACCCCCAACCACGGAATGCTGCCTCGGTATTGATTCAAAGGGAGAAACATCTCAAGCCACCAAGCTATTTCCTTCAGGAAATGGAGTTTCAGGAAGGGTTTCTATACAAGGCCCAGGGAAGCCTGAGCATGTTTAGCTAGGCAGGATCACTGCCTTTATCCTGTGAACAATTGTGCTGTGAAGAAAACAGTCTTTTCTTAAAGCAGAGAATTAATGACCAGGGAAGTAAAAGCAGATATCCCAAGGGAAAACCACTGACCTTTAAAGGAGCGATTTAGTTCTGTGGGATTCAACTTGACACATGCTCCAAAGTCTGATCTTTACTATGACAGGCCACTTGTCAGAACTGGGAGAGCACCAAGGTAATTTATGTGTGTGAGAAGAGACCTGCTATCACCTTTAGCAGAGGACAGCCTATGCTTGTAGATCTTCAACTATCCACTGAAGTAACAGAACTGATGCAGGAAAGGTGCAGAGCCTCACTGAAGCAAAGCTCTGCGGAGGTCTGCATTAAAGCCTGTCTGAATTCTGCTCAGAGCTGTGAAACCACCACCCACATCCAAACCAGTGAGGATCTCCTGGGCAAGGACCACCAGTGTTCCAACAGCTCCCCCACTAATGCAGCAACACACATCGGCATCACCCCTCTCCAAACAATACCAGCTCCTACATGACACCTCTGTGGGCATCACTAGTTTTCACGATTCAAACAATCCCAGCTGTACCCTGATTTCAGACACACGTAAGGAGCAGAAACAAGCCAATGTTTTGAGCTGTTAGGTCCCAGAAAAATGAGTTTACCTTCTGGAGCTGGGTAAAGCACAGGTTCCAGAGATGCAGACACCAGGGTGGAAAACAGTGCACAGAATCAAGGTGAGTGGAAAGCAAGACTGGAAACAGTTCATGCATCTGGGTCTCCCAGAAGTCAATCAATGGGCAGCAGCCAAGAGACTGCTTTTACCGTCTTTTTTTGCCATGCAGCACTAACTGAGACACTTGGACTATCACAGTTACCCACTTTCTTCAATCTGTAAGACACTGTATTTCTCTTCTACTACTGTCACAGAAACAGATGGGTGCTCACAGGAAGTTAATCAAGGAAGAGTCTCCCACTCCTCTCATTTCCAAGGCTCCATTATCAGGTTCTTTTCTATATGAAGCCCACATTGAGATGGGCATCTCTTCCATACAATGTCAAGAGCCACAAAAGGGCGAGTTGCACTACCATGGTGCCCGAAACTCTGAGCAGAGACCAGTATAGTAATATAAAGATGACTTATTTGAGTCTCCTAAAACATGATGCCTGCTCTAGAAATGAAGCATCAGAGGAGACAAAAACTGTTCTCAAACTAGGCCCAATGGCAGAAACTATTGGGAGGTATTTATGAGAGAACCATACAAGTCATTAAGTACAACACAACACAGGAGCCTGACCTGCTACAGGCACCTATTTTACAATAGATGGATAAAGGGGACTCTATGTTACAAAAAAACCCCAAGTACAGCTTCCAGTTATTGTCAAAGAAAAACCACCCCACAACCTGTATGGAAGTGTCTGTGGTGTCATCTGAAATGACTGTGCTGGAAAGAGGAAGAAATGGAAGAAGAAAAGTGGGCTGGAGATGAGGGAGAATTGCACAAAGCAACACAAGGCTTCATACGCAGCCTCCCCCATGCTCCACACTGTGTTCTAGACAAGATCATCAATACTAACCTCATTTCCTTTAGTCCTTCAGCCTCGATGACCTGTAGAATCTGTTTTGGGGTCATAGGAGCATCAGAGTAATTTTCCAGCACCTGAAAAGACAAAAAGACCACGTGTCCGTACAGAATGTGCTTCTGCATCCACAGACCCACTCCAGAAGCCACTGTTCAAATCCAGCAATATCCCCCTTAAACCTCCACTCATCTGCAAAAGCCACACTAAAAGTTTCAGGCTACCTCCCAGTCAGATCACAGTAAACACCACAAAGGGCTCATCTTCATCTGGTCCCTGATTAACTGAAACACAAAGGAGAGGAAAAGCAGCAGAATTTGGCCTTGACCCCACAGCAGGAAACCAGTGGAAGCTTTTTGACCAACTTCCATGTATGTTAGACCAAGCTGCTGCCACATGCAACCTTCCACACTGTGCAGTGGTCAGTGACCTTTAATGATGTGAGATGTTCTCCCTAACACACACTTTCCTACCTTGCAGTGAAGCAGCCACTGTTTTTCTGCCCACAAAAGTATAACTACAACTGTATAACACAACAGCGCTCCCTCCTTGGGCGACTGCTTTCATTCCATCTCCACTCCATCTCAAGAGAGGTACCACAGGTAAGAGCCTGAATTCTTGTCAGAGAAGGACAACAATAACAGCAAAGGATGTGGGGAAAATACAGCTAGAGATTTGGAGTGCTTGCCTTTGACAGAAAATGAGCAAAATCAGATATTAGAAACGCAATACAGTACCAACTCATCCTTTCACGTATGATATGAATAGATTTGTCACTTATGTGCAAAGAACTAAGGCGGCTATTACAGTTTTTAATCTTTCTTTTTTTAAAGCCTGTGGAACTTCTTGCTTCTGGACATTTTGGAGCACAAACTCGAGGATTCAAAGAGAGGACCGGACATGTCTGTGGACAAGAAGATTACCCACATAAACAGGAAACAATGAACCAAAATAAGCTGCAGTAGATGTAAACCACGACGTTTCTGTGGGAGCAGATTACCCTACAGCTGCTCACCACGCGCCTCCTGCTGAAGCAGACAGCGCTGCTCTCTGAATGCAAAAGACTCTGAGCTCAAACTCTGGGTCTGATGGAGCAAATAAGCTGTGACATGGGCACAGGACGTGGCCTGAGGCCTCCAGGACAAGCAGCAATGGGCACTTAGATCGTGACTGTAGTTTAAGTTCCCCTAACGTAACAGCCAAAGTAATGCACCACCCTGACTAAATCCATCACCATGCTTTAGAGGAGCAACACGATGCTGCCTTTCAGTCTGACTTGTGTGAGGAGCTGGTGGAGGAACCCAAATGCCCCATTTGTATCAGCAACATCTAGGACTGAGTCACTGCAGCCCCGTGGCAGGGCACAAACCCCGCACTCTGCTTTCTGGAGCAGCATGAGCGGGATGTTTGTGAGAAAACAAGTGTTGTGCAGGGCACCATTTGCATCTCCGTACCACGTCCAACCTCCACAGGCAGAGATAAACCCAACCCATGCCATTGTGGTTCTGCACTTCAGTTAAGTTTGGTGATAAAAGGAATGTCCTACATCACATCCACCCAACAGGGCTTCTCAGATGCTTGAAGATCACAAACATGAGTGGTGCAACCTGGATGGGGACGGAAACTTGAGAGCTACCTAGCCTGAAATAAAACAAAACGAAAGCACAAAGAGCTGAAAGATCAAAGTGATAAACCCTAATCAGTGAGAATGAACAATCTGAACCCCCAGTCAATACAGTTTCATCACACTTTTCCCTCCAGTGATCAAAAAGCCTCCCCAGGTTGTGCGGTTTCTGTGCCTTCCTCATGAACTGTCACCCTGTCAGTCAAAGGGAGCAGACGCTGACAAGGGGAACACATCACTGGAGGCGAGTGCAAGAGCCACCAAATAGAACATGCCTCCTCAGAAAAACAAGGAATTCTTCACAGCTTCTGAAGCCTCTCTTGTGACAGTCAGAGCCGGTGAAATACAGCCCAAAACTGAGCACAAAGCAGCATTTACATAAAGATAAAAGACTCGACACTCAGGGGAACAATTCCCAATCAACAGCTACATTAAGTGTACAGACTGCTTAAGGGGAGAACTGGGGAGAGAAGATCATAGAATCCCAGACTGGTTTGGGTTGGAAGGGACCTTAAAGCTCACCCAGCTCCAACCCCTGCCACAGGCAGGGACCCCTTCCACTGGAGCAGGTTGCTCCAAGCCCCTGTGTCCAACCTGGCCTTGAACACTGCCAGGGATGGGGCAGCCACAGCTTCTCTGGGCACCCTGTGCCAGCGCCTCAGCACCCTCACAGGGAAGAGCTTCTGCCCAAGAGCTCATCTCAGTCCCACAGTTTAGCCACTAAACCCCATCTCCAGCACTGATCTCCCATCCCAACAGTCCTGGTGCCGTATCAACCTCCCATCAGGAGCTACAACTCAGACATTAGCTACTCCTTAACCCAAATAAGACTTCCCCCACATCTCTGCTATTTATAACACTGGTGGTCAAGGGCTCCTACGCCCCTAACTGTGGAATCTGCCAGCACTTCCCAATACTAGTTTACTAGTCACCCAGCTCTGACAGCACTTGTGGAACAGTCCTGTGGCTCTGGGTGTTAAAATGAATCGTTAAAGGCTTACTGCATGGAACGTGCATTAGCTCTGCAGGAGCACCAACACTGAAAAGCACTTTTGCCTCCAGTTCTCAGAAACATCGAGAGGAATATGAAACAATAGTGCACATCAGAGGGGAAAATTAAAAGCATTTTGACAGGGAGCATGTGTAAGACTAGTGTTAAATAAAGATCTATTTTTAGTGGATTTACAATCAGTCCTGCGAGCTGGAAGTGCAGCTACACAACCGTAGGTCTCTCTAAGTGGATAATCCAGCATGAGACCGTTCTATTTCTGGTTCTCAATGGCTCTAAGATGCTGCTGAGGCTCAGACATCTCATGCACCTGAGGCTCTGGCCAAAAGGCAGGTGAGAGGGTCTGTGTGGAGAGATCCCTGTCCCACGATGTGGAGGTGAGGAGGTCCACAAGGATCTGCTTTAGTCACAGCCTCACATCCTGCTTTGAGCAGACTAAATACTGCTTTTCTTCCCCTGTTAGCGCCCTTTAGGATGAGGTGACTTTATGCAAGGTCACCTCACGCTGCCTCTGCCCCTGAGGTCACCTACCAGGAGCATCCCTGTCACCCGCAGTGACAGGACCTCAAAGAGAAGCACTCAGTGAGGTGCTCGGCCACCCCATTCCCGCTGTGCCTGGCTCTGACCTTCTGCAGTTCTTCAAGCAAAGTCATGTGGGTCTAGGATATCACCATTTACACACAAAAGCTGGTGCAGGCTGCTGGGAGGAGATGCTTCCCTGCTTAGGTTTCCTCCTGGCATGCAGTAAGAAAACACTCTGAGAGCCAACCAAATCTTCCTCAGAAGGAGCACCGAGACCCATCCTGATCACCCTCAGCACCAGACCCGAGTCTCAGCTGGAGTCACCACACTGCTCCTGCTGAAGCTGACGTGCTCCACTGCACAACCTGGCCAGGCAAACCCAGAATAAACACACACAGAGGAAAAGCAGGGAAACAAAACACTCTAGAGCCCCGCAAACCTGTTCCTGCTGAGAGCCATGTGCAGGGCTCTGTGCATGCCAAGCACAGGGACCTGGGTCACCCCTTGCTCTGTGTGCTGGTCCTCCTGCACCTGCACAGGTCCATGTCATTAACCAGCTCCACGGCAGAGAGTGAAGGGAGCGAGCTCCTTCCAAGCAGCCACAGGCAGCGGTGACCACTGGCACAGAGCAAGGCTGGACACCTCCATGAGCACCCCTCACATCAAACTTCACACTCACTGCCTGCAAGATGCTTCAGTTATTTCTCCTAGCTCCTAAGCGGGGGTCAAGACACAAAAACACTCCATGGAGGGCAACAGCCCCCTCCTGCAACAGTCAAACCACAGCAGTGTTCCAGCAGAGCCACAGGAACCGGAGCAGTCCCAGCCCTGGAGCTGAAGCCTTCAGCAAGCAGAGTCTCAAAGCCAAGAGGACCAGGACAGGCCCTGATCTGCACCTCCCAAAGCTGGAGGGCCCGGACGCTGCCCGGTGCTGCAGCTGCCCCGGGCTCAGCACCGCTCCCACAGCCCGAGGCCAGGGCGCTGCTGGGGCAGGGAAAACCCGCTCCCCGGGCATTAAACCGGGACCTGCTGCCGGCAGCAATGCCCGCAGGTCGGGCCGGGCCGGGCCGCCAGTTCCCCATAACGAGCCTTAACGGCGGCTGAACAGAGGGGGATGACCCGTCCCCACAGCGAGCGGCGCCCACCCTGCCCCAGCCGGGCTGCGGGGAGCACCCGGGGCAGCGAATCCCGGGACCCGCCACAGCCCCGCGGTAGGAGCCGGCGGCCCCGGGACCCTCTTCCCCGCCCCCCCGGGGCTCTCCCCCTCCCAGCCGGCTCGCGAAGGAAAACAACCGCTGTGGGGGGGGTGCCACCGGTGCAGAGCCCGTGCCCGCAGGGAAGACCTGCCCCCCCCCGCCCCGTTACTCTAGGAGGGGCCGGCGGCGAGCGGAGCCCCGGGGCGGAGGAGGCCCCTCAGGCCCGGCTCAGAGCCCGCACTCCCACCCCGGGTCCGCCCCAGGCCCCTGGGCCCCGGCGGCCCCCCCGCCCCTCACCAGGCGGGCGGCCTCGGCCCACGTGCGCTCCTTCTTCCTCCGCTGCTTCATCTCCTTCATCCTCCTCCCGCGCGGGGCGGCGGCGCGGCGGGCGCGGACCGTTAGGCGCGCGCAGGCGGGAGGGCGGCGGGTGGCGGCGGCGGAGGAGGGGGGGGACGGGGCGGGGCGCGCGCGGGCGGGGCGGGCGGGGCGCGAGGCAGGGGCGGCTCCGGGCGCTACCGGAGGAAGAGGCGGCGGCGGCGGCTCGGGCCCGACATAACACCGGGGTCAAAGGGCTGGGAGCGGGGGGGAAGGAGGCGGGGCTCGGCGACGGTGGCCGCGGCGGGACACGGCGGGACCCGCGCGCCGCGACCGAAAGGGGAGGGGCCGGGAGCGCGAGGCGCGCGGAGGGGCCTGGGCCTCGTTTGAAGGAAAACAAACCGCAAGGATTGCTGGGAGCTGTAGTCCGCGGTTCCGAGAGCCCATGCTTTGTGTCTCCCTGCGGACTACAGCTCCCGGCGGGCGCCGCGCGCACCGAGCGGCATGCTGGGACCGGCCGCGGCCTCCCCTCACAGCCCCGGGGCCCCATATCCTGGGCTGTGGCAGAGGGAGCGGCACCGCCCGGGCCCGCGGAGCGGGCTCCGGTTAAAGCGGGGGTTGTCCCGCAAACAGCCTCCTGCCGCCGCGAGGAGCGTAGATGAGGGAGACAGGGTCGGCCCCGGTCGCCTTTCAGGACCCCGGTTGTGCCCTGCAGCTGCTTCTCCACACGGAGCCGGCCTTGCCGGGGTAAAGGACGCCGGTTGCTGGGAGTTCCTTCAGCGCCATTAATAATAATACAGATTGCCCAAATATTTACTTTTTTGAAGCAAAATACCACAGGCTTTGTAAACCATGAAGTCAGATCCCGAAGTGACTGTAAGTCACTGAGCTCTGCCATTGCTCACAAACTAAGAATGAACAACTGCTGCGTTTTGATAGATGCGATAAATCTCATTGACTTTTATTACACGTTGTATCTTAGGCTCACTTTACATTCCTAGACAAAAGAGATGATACAAATAAATACAAGCTGTAAAACTATGGACAGAACTATTGACAGGTTGTCTACAGATCACCTAAAGGAGGTGGAGATGGGCAGATCTCCAAGGAGCTGGGAGTTCTCACATGGACACTGCCTGCGGCTCCTGCTTCAGGCTGAGAGGGGCTGGAGATGGTACCTGGACCACAGGCACAGCACAGGCAGGACCCATTTTCTCATTGCAGTTCTATTTCCACATCAATCACACGGTTTGCAGGTTATCTGTTCCAATCTGTGCTTGAACACAGCAGAAACAGCCACAGGAGTCGCTCTGAGCCATTACATAGAGGAGAGGACGGATCCAGGTTTGCAGGTGTCTCACTGAAACCCTGCAGCACTCAGTGCTCAGCAAAGGCAGACTGACACCTAAAACCCCACTGAGCACAGCTCTGATCTGCCAGCCCAAGCTGCTGGACGGACGTGTGTGGTTTAGGGGGTTCGAGCAGCATGCAAATGTTTTAAAAAGGCTTTAGAGCTACATAAAGGACTTCAAGAAAGTGCTTTAATTCCTATGCCTGACCGTGATGTGCCTGTGCCCAGAGCTACAGGCTGACTCCTCCATGGTGCTGTTTAAAAAAGATCCCATTCTACAGATCAGAGCAAAGAGGAGGATGTGAAACATTCCTATGAAGAAATGGAGGGCACAGAGTGTCCGAGGGCCCCTTCCAGGAGGCAGCTGATTTCCTGCCTTTGGCCGTTAAGCTGCAGGAAGCCCAGATGGTTCAGATAACACCCGGAGCGGGGCAAATGCTCAGGAATGCTTCCTAAAAACTTCAACCCAGAGCTCAGCATGTTCCCTACAGCTTAAGACAATGTCTCTATTTTGGTGTCAGTGCCACTGAGGGCACCCACACAGAGAAGGTTGAGGGCGAGCCCATCAGAGTGAGAGTAAAAGCTCATGTGAGGATCTGCCTATGAACACACTAACCAAACCTCCAGCCCCAGCCTCAGTTTAAATACAGTGACTAAATATCCAGGTTTATTCTTTTCCCATCCTTGCTAATGAATTTCTACAGAATTAAAAGCAGAGCCTGTCTGATGTACCAACCAGCTAAACACTACAACAGACCAGTGGGGTTTGCACTGCCATTTCCACTGACCCGGCCCTGCCACAAGCGGAGTTTCCAGCATGTGAGTTGAATATGGAATTCCCCACGGAAAAGCAGCAACTGAGGAAGTGTGTGCGCATGTGCAGGCACAGATTTGCCTGGGTATCCATGAGTCACATAAAACATACATGTACACAGGTATGTACACGTACGTGGTTATGTATTTTGTTGCTATTTCAGGTTTTGGACCCTTTTGTTTCATCCTCTGAGCACTTACACCATACAATCATCTTTTAAAATGTCCAAGCACAGACAAGGATGTGCTGGAGAGAAAGAGGGGGGAGAGGGAAAAGAAGGTGACATTACATTATGCAACAAGAGCCAAATAAAAGGCCCTGTACCTAAACAGTGCTTTATAAAAAAGGAAGATTATGTCAGGTTTCCATGTTGAAAGACATTTGTCAGATGCCTGCTGTCACAATTACAAGCAAACTCCTCTTTCTTCCATCAAAACTAATATACATATTAATCTTGAGGTCCAGAAAAGCACTCCACAAATCCAAGCAGTGTTACACGGGGGCAGCTCACCGAGGCACCATGCCCGCAGGATGCGAGGTGAGCTGTGCCAAGTGTTCGGTCCTTCTGCCCCTGAGGCTCTGCAGCCTGGGTGAAGTGGCTCAGCAGACACCCAGCACCCGAGACAGAGCCCACACCTCAGAGCATGTCTAAAACCAGGCAAGTCCTCGTACACTCGCACGTGTCAGTCTGGAGGAAGTCATCAGTCAGGGAGAGGAAATGGGTAAATGCGTTTGTAGAATGACAGCCAACAGCAACCAGAAAAAGCAACATCCCAAGTCGCAATATACAGTGAACTAAAACTTACACATGAGCTGTGAGACACTAGACAGGGACACCTTAACTCTCCTTAGTGTGGCAGCTGCATCTCCCTCGACTCTGCCACACGAGCCTGCAGCACCACAGGAGCCTGCTTTACTCATAGGGCAGCTTTGCAAAGAGACCATCAAAAGCAGGAGTTCTCCCTCCCTTGTTTCCAAAGTAAAACCCCTGGAATTGGTACCAGATTCCAATACCCAGACTTGTGCTTTTGCTCCCGGTGGGCTCTGCATGGGCTGGGAGGTGCAAAGGCAAAGCTGCTAACATGGAATAGGTGAGGCACAAGAGGTACCGAACGCTGAACCTCCTTGGGCACAAGAGAAGGGACTGTACTTACAAGGAGAGTGCGCTCAAAGGCAGCTCCACATCTCAGTGCTCTGCCCAGCTCACTGGGAAGAGCAGAGTCAGCTCCAAGAGCCTGCTGGAAGCCAGCTCTGAGCCAATGCTACATTTCCCACGAAGAGATATTTCATGTGGGAGACGTGAGAAAATGGCTGTTTGCCACCCCACAGCTTAGAGACTTCATATGGACACAGGTTTCAAATGCCAGGGGTATGGATGGAGGCAAGAGAGAGGAAGAGCTGCAAAGCTGGCACTGGTATGCAGATGTGTTCTCTGACAAGGTGGTTCCTGTTGGTAGGGGTGAGGTCTGCAGGAGGTCAGTTTAGAGGAGCTCTTACTTATGTCTGTAAACAAGGAAGGGACTTCAGTTTCTACTGCTTCCCTTCTAGAGAGCACAAAGTTGCTTTCAAGACCCCTTTTTTGTCGTACAGCTCTAAGGGAAGCACAGCCATCTGGTGGTGAGCATAGGCTGAGCGCTGCCAACCCCCCTGGCCAGACCTGCTGCTTAACCCCAAATGCTGATGCCAGTCTTTCAAGCAGGAAAATGGAAAAACTAAGCACCTCGTCAAATTTGAACAGATCCTCTGCTTTTTAGCCTCCTTTGGTTCTCACTACGGAGCTCTGGTGCTTGTTAAGATGACTTTCAACTCTTCTTATTGCCCAACAGCAAAAAAGCCCAGTGCAGCAAGAGGGCGAGTGCAGGAGGAGAGATGGTGATGCTGTGAGGTGATCCACATGCTTCCCATTGCTTCTAATACACTTTAACGTACCTCATGCAGTTCTGATTTCCTAACTAAAGTCTGTTTCCCACAGAGGCCAAAAGCCGAATTGCAAGCACAGATCTTCCTGCAGGGCTCAGTGCCCCTGGACTGGCACAAGTCAGTTTAGCAGCAGAGGACATCTCCAGGGGAGGGGGCTGGAGGCTGCCTGGGAGTTCTCTGCAGTCTGTACTTGTCTCTGCTCTCAGAAGGCAAAGGCAGTTCGTGCCCTGGAGAGGAACTGCTGGTTTTACTTGGGAACCAGCCCCCGGGACTGTGGGTACAGCTGAGAACTGTGGGGCCCCGCTGACGAGGGTCCCCCCGATCTCCTTCCAGTTTTAGGCCTGAAGAAATCAAAATGAAAACATAAGCAAAAAGCCCCAACAATGTCACCTGTCACTTGTCAAAAAAGTCTTCCAAAAGCTGATTTGCTTTTTTACTGGATTTATTCTCTAATCAGCCTCAGCTTTCTCTTCTGTCCTGCATCCCTTTCTCTGCTCTACACCTGAGCCTTCACTTCACTGATGGGCAGTGCTGACAAACAGCAACCGTACCTGTGTTCTGCTCCTGTCAGCCTGCTTGTGAGAGTCCAACTCACCTGGGTTTTGATTTTTTATTGGAAGTGCTCTCAAAGGTTGAAGCATCCACCTGTATCTCATCCTCATCCTGCAGAGCTGCTTCTAGAGCTGCCTGAACTTTGGGAGCGATGGCTGGCCCCTCGTAGTCTCTCGTTGTTCGGTTGGGCATGTCCAGTTCCAGCAACACGATGTTCTCTGCCTGAGACAGTGAAAGCACAAAGTCTGCATGTTTTCAGACCAATTGTTTCTTTTCCCTCCAGAAGCTTACCCTGAAGTACTTCAACACTGTACAAATACACATCCCATATAAAAACTAACGATCCTCTGACATTCCCATTCTCCTGATGAGGAAGGTGAACACGTGAACTTTGTGACCACATCTGGGCTTACCCTGTACCGTGCCTCAGGACGAATCATCATGGATGTTCTGGCATATTGGCTCAGTGGCCTTTTGTATCCTACAGCAGATACTGGTCTTTTCATCATCTGCTGGTTACTAGAGAAAACCAGATATTCAGTCTATTATACACCAAAGCCAAAGGCTCCTCTTGGAGATTATGAGCTCAAACATCTACAAATTCCACACAGAAATTAGTTTCGAGAGCAGAAACAACCTGGGCTGCACTTGCAGGCACAGCGCTACAGAGAGAACAAGGTCAGGTACTCATCCTGTGTCATCTGATGCCAGGGGCGGATTTCTATGTATTTTTACTACACAGGCTGCAGGTGCACTCAGCTGCACCCAGCTTTCTATATTTGCTGTAGAGAACTTGCTGTGTAGAGAGGCAGGATGTAGCCACAGCTCTCATCATAATAATTATGATTATTTTTGAGAGCTTTCCTGCCTAAACCAGGAAAGAAATGTGATGGGAATTCACTGCTAGGAAGTTTAGAGGGCCATTTTAAATCCCCAATTTGATCCCTCCACTGGGGTACCTTGTTCTTGATGGATAGAGGGTTTTCTATGGCCTATAATTCCATCCCAAGGCAAGACCAGAAGTGCACTCACTCCAGCCGGGTTATGGGATGCAGTTTCCACTGGTCTTCCTCTTCATCAAAGAATGATCTGTTCATGATCTTGTTCTTTTCTTCCAAGGGAATAAAATTTTCAATAATGAGGTGCCTGCATGCAGCCATACAAACAAGTAGAGCACAAGAAACATGATTAGCACATGAGTTTCTCCACTGTTCCTCTCCCCCTGACTTAATACAGCCCTGGAAAAGGAGGAATGGTTTAGGTTTCTCTCATTTAAATCTTGTTCCACAAACACGTGCAATACAGTCCCTCCACTCCCCACCCAAAGAAACCACCTCTGTTACAGGTTACAGCAGGCAATGAGGGACTTACTTAAGCTTCAGTTCCCTGGTAAGTTCATTCTGGGTCTGTTCCAGTTCCTGGCGCTCCTTGATGTGCTCTTCTTGGAGATCATGGATCTCTGCCTTCACAGCTTGCAGCTTGGAAAACAACTGCAATGGACAACAACAGCCAAAGTCATCACTTGTTAACATTCCTTTCACCTTCACACACCAGCTGACTTTATTCCTGACCCAGGGAATCATTTTCTTTTACCTTTTTGAGCTTTTTGGTCTTTATGTCCACCTCTTGCTGAAGAGAACTATAGGTCTCCTTCAGCTCCAGTGTTTCCTCGTCCCGGCTTTCCATCTGCTGCTGGATTTCTCGCTCCCGACGTTTCTTAAGAACATGACACATGACATTAAACACCACAATCACACTGTCACCTCTGGGGGGCACACATGAAACCAGCACTAAACCACTGCAATAAACTGGGTTTTACTTTCCTGGGTTCCAGGGCTCTTGCTTTAGCTTCTGATTCTTCCTGTCTCTTGCCTTAGAAATACCAGAAGCATTAACTCTCCTTTGTCCTTATTTTGCTACTAAAATCAGGTGAATAAATGCTCAAGCTTCAATGAAAGGAATCAAACATAATGTTTAGATTCTTTTCTCATTTTTATCCATTTGTACTGGTCATTGCACTTGAAGGAAACTATTACAAATCTTCTTTTCATACAATGACAAACAGGGCACGAGGCCTTCCCCCTTCTTTGAGATAAACTATTGCCATTGAATCGATTTTAGGGTTCACCCTGGGAAAATGTTCTTACCATTTCTCCTGACACAACGTCTTAGAGGAACTCTGCCCAAGGCTTTTGATACAAAACAACCAATGGTCTTCCTCGTACCTGCTCTGCAATTTCCTGTCGTTTCTGTTCCAGGATTTTCTGCTGTTCGTTTGTGTGATCCACGATGTTTTTCCCTCCCACCAGAAGCTTGCTTTCCATGGCCTGAAAGGGAGAACCAAGGTCAGAGGCTGCTCTCCATGACCACAGAATGTAACCCGCTCCTCAGGGCAGCTCCCTCCTTTAACGTTCTCTTTCGAGGCAGCTGCTATAACAACCGCTATTGCTTAAAATTCCCATCAAACTAGGGGATTAAGGAATCTGTAACTGCTCAGAATGGAGCACTGCTGCAACGTGTGGCAAAGCAAAGGCTGGAAAACCAAACCCTGTGCTCTCCTGTGAAGATCTTGTTACTGATCTGTGACACTGAAGCATTTTTTATGCTACAGCTTGTGAAAAGGCGCATCATCTCATTCCACCCTGCTGACTGCTTAAGATCCTACAAGATCAGCACAGAAGAACAATTGAAATGACTCATGAATATGGAAATGTGTAATTAATGGTGGAATTTTCAATTTCGGGCTAGAAATAGTTTGTTTTAAAACCTTCCAACCCAGACACAAATCTCTACCCTGGAAACTTAGGAAATATCTTTTCAAATTGGGAAACCTTCCATCCTCCCCACAGCCTAAACAAATGGCTTTCAGTAAGCGTGACAAGGGAGAACTCCACCTTGATTTTAGCACTCAGCATTTCTGTGGCTTCCTTCTCTCGCCTCAGGTCCTCCATTTTCTTCTCCTTCTCTTTCAGCAGCTTCATCTTTTCCTCTGCCACCAAGCTGTGATCCTCAACTATGGCTTTCTTCTCAATCTCCAGCTTTTCCTGTTGCTCCCTCCAATAGTCATCTTTGTCATCACCTTCATCTTCACCCTCTTCGGTGTCCTCCTCCTCTTCCCCACCTTCTCTCCTCCTCTCCCTCCTCTTTCTTTTGCCAATAGACCGTTTTTCCAACTGTGCCTTGAGTCGAGCAATCTCTTCCTGGAACTCTCGCAGCAGAGCATCCTTGGGATCCTCATTCACTCGTGGCTTGTTCTTGATGTTCTTGGCACGATTGGCATACCTCAGTGTCGTCAGAGTCTCCTCGACATTGTAAGAGGCAGGGCCTATATTGGCCACCATCACCGTTTTGGCATTGCCACCTAAGGAGTCTTGAAGCAATCTCGTCAGCTTCGAGTCCCGGTACGGAATGTGTGTGCTTTTGCCATCTACTAGGGCAGAGATAACATTGCCCAAAGCTGAGAGAGAGAGATTGATTTTGGTAGCTTCCTTCAACCTTTCCCCTTGGGCTCCGGTCTTTGCTTGCCGCTCGCTGCCCGCGAGGTCAACCAGGTTGAGCTTCCCCACCCGGATGTGGTTCTCCCCATCAAGTCCCAGCTCGCTGCACTCGATGGTGATGACGAAAATGGCATGAGAGCGGGAGCTGTGCTCGTTCATGTTGGTGGCTCCCACGGAGCGGTTCTGGTTCCCCACGTTCATCACATGCTCGATCTCTTTGACACTTTTCGTAACAAAGGAGGACAGGTCCTTGACGTACACACCCGTGTCTGGCCTCTCCTTTAACTCCAGCCGCTTGGACTGATCCTTTGATAACAAGTCTCTGATTTCTTCCTGGTAGATCTCCAGGTAAGACGCTCTCACTAGGTATTGCTGATTTTGGGATCTAGAGATGTGGGTGAAGATGTGATCGAAGGAGTTGGGGATGACCCCTCTTTTTTCAGGATCACCCCGCACCCCTTCCATCGTGTACGTTTTCCCTGTCCCAGTCTGCCCATAGGCAAAGATTGTCCCATTAAACCCTTGCAGGACAGAGTCCACCAGAGGTCTGAAGGTCTCATCATAGAGCTCGACCTGTTTGGAATTCCAGTCATATACAGCATCGAAGGTGAAGGTTTTAGGCAGTTCATGAGCTGTTCCCCGTGGATTCTTCACCGAGACCTGCCCTAGCTTGACGTCCACGTTAACAACTCTTTCATATGAGGCTGTCTTCTCCTTGCTGTTCATCGGCCGGCATCGCACCACCACCCTCACGGACTCGGAGCTCTTCAGCTTCGACATGGCAGCAGGGCTGTGCCTGGTGGGACCTGACTGGCAGAAGATCCCAGGCCAGAAACCTGGAACAAAGCGGGAATACATGAGGGCAGTTTTGATTTTTCCACAAAGGAAAAGATTCAACTCATCTATTTGAGCAGCATTTTGCATGCTTAGGTTGTGAAGGGATTTTGAACAATAAAATCAATGTACAACATGGAAACTGTAACGAGCCCTGAACTGAGACAGAATTGTTCTACCACAGCCTGTCCAGCCAATGGCATCATTCCTACAAGCTCTGCTGCAAAAAATCATCAAATCACACCTTCACAGTTGGTAGAGATCCTTTCCGTTACCCTTAAAAATAGTCATAATGCTTTTTAAATGATTTCTCAAAATAACGTATTTATTACTTATAAAAATACTATAATACGTTGCTGTTCATTTGCTTTGCAGTCAGGCTTCTTGGTTTAAATCTGCTGTTTTGAATATCTAGTACAGGCTTGCTCTGTCCATACTGCTCAGGCTCTTGGAAGGGGATCAGTCAGGTGCTTTCATTGCTTCACCTACCTGCCAAAACTCCAGAGGAGTTGCCAATTCTTACACCTCCCAGGTACTGACAAAACCTTCCCGTATTTTGAGACATTCATACTACAATCCCCTCACGTGTGATGTGTCACCGGGACCATCCTGCCCCAGGAGGTTTAAACTCATCCTGGGTTTTCTTAACTGACAGTGGCTCCTGGGATGCCATTCAAATGCTTTTTCCTCTTGTGCATTACACTTTAAAGTTGCTTTCTAGGAGCTGCTTACAGAATAGCACATCTTTAATGCAGCAGCTGTGAGGATCCAAGATAAAACCATTAAATAGTTTGTCCACTTCCAGGCATCACATTCCCTGGATATTCTGCACTTCCACACTTGGGAAAACTGACGGCACCTTTCCTTTCTGTGCAGAATCGAGTGAAAAGAGTTGTAACAGAGACACTGATATCACTGTGGCCCTGTGCCCCAACGCTGGATGGCTGCCCTCAGTGCACCTGCAGCCCCAGAACTCCTCATCTGCCTGTTCCAATTCCAAACTTCCCAGTCAATGCTGACCTTTCATTTGTATTTTTTTCTCCAGCAGCGCCTGGACACTTATTCCAGGCAGCAGCATTCCCGCCTGTGTTCAGCAGGGAGCAGCATTCCCGCCTGTGTTCAGCAGGGAGCAGGAGGAAAAGCTATGAAGGTGGAGTCATCTACATTATGCCTCATCTAATGCTCAAGTAACCAGAGGATCTTGAGGCAGACACCTGCCAGGATTTGCCCTTCTCAGGCTTCTGAAGGTGAGTTTAAGCTCCTTTCATATCACTTCTCATAAGAATTCTGTAAAGCCTCAGGCCTTGGAGCTCACATTCCTCTTTCAGGGATGGGGCTGCCCTCTGTGAAAGGATCCTGCAATGGAGCATGAGTGTCCTTCTCAGTCCTCCTTGTGCTCCTATTGTTACAGAGGAAGTCAAGACAACCAAGGCTGCTTTGGATATTTCAAGCACAACCCCCCTCACAGATCTCTGCTGTTATTTTTGCCTCTGGCAATATACTTTTACCAGGGTTTCCCACCAAAGCCAGCTCTGTCCAAGCACCTACTGAAACACCCCAGGGTCCTACTCCAGTGTTCCCGCTGGATCAGGTATACAGGATTCAGCATCCATCTAAATTCAGGTTGCATAAACCCAGCTCACAGATCTGAGTCCCTCCTGACTCTCTGTACAGAGGGAGAAACACGCTGTTGCCTCCCCCAGCCATTAGCACAAGCAGCTGCCATTTACAAGAGAACACAAAGACTGTTCCTGCTAAAGCGACTACAAGGAAGATCCAAGTGGCACAGCTTCTGGAATGCCGCGGGATTTCTAATTCCTTTCAAAATTATCTTTCAGGGAGAGCTCCGAGATGCTTCTAACAAGTGGAAGTAAATGTGAGACCAATACACCCTGAAACCCCCAGGCAAGCATCAGCTCCGGCCTCCTCAGGACATTCTCACTATTCTACTGCCCGTAGATTTTGTCTACTTGTTCTTTCCTCAGTAATTGCACATCTCAGGAGCTTCTCCAGGAAGAGAGCAGAGAACTCCCGGAGCAGAGCTGGAGCACTAGGAAAGGAAATGTAACATTTCTGGCCCAAGATCTGACTGCCAGCCTGTACTACAAAAACCAATGTGAGAAAAACACATAAACACACTTCAGAATTGTCCAGAAACCTCACTGGGGCCTTTGGAATTTCCCTGGTTTGTGAGCAGAAGCGCCTGGCTCCTCACTATTCCCAGGAATAGCATAGTAGCTATCAGGAGGAAGATGAGGCACATGCACTGAACTGCCCAAATGGGACAATCTTCTAGAAGCAGCACTTCACAACCTGCCCAGTGAATTCAAACCACTACTGGAATTTTGGATTGCTATGGAACACAAACATTTGCTCCCCAATTTCCAGTCCCAAATAAGGGTGACTGTGCTGTCTGGCCCACAAGGAATACATATTCCAGAACACCAGCACAGGAAGGACACGTGGAACAGGAACAAGTCTTACAGAATCACAAAGAGCAGCTCCCCCTCTACTCAGCACAAGCAGCTGAACATACAAACACACATTTCTCCTTCCGTATCTACTGGAGATATTCCTGAAGCTCAGGTGCACAAGAGACAATTTTATAGGACAAGATCCTGTAACAACCCTGCTTCATTTATCTGCATTGGCAAATACTCAATTAGGCATCAATTCTGCAAAGCAGAGCCTTGATTTATTTTATGTTATTAATATCCAAACTACAGTTTTGATGAACAGCACCACTTTCATAATCTACTGTGACCAACCCTAAATGATCAGAATCAAGCTAGTCCTCACCCAGACTGGTTTTGGACAGGAGTACAGGGAATAAAACTTACACTGTGAATTTGCTGTTCTTCTGGGTATTAGAACTCATCAACATGAGCTTGCTAATCCTCTAACTCCTTTCTCCATTGCACTTGTAAGTATCTTTTTATAGTCACAAAGAACTTATCTTCCCTGATTTTGGCTGGTTTCAGAACAAGCCATGAGGAACCACCTCCAATTATTGTAGCTACCACTCAGAAGTCTCCTGGAAGAAACAAATGCTGTTTCTTCTCAGACTCACCCAACTGGGTAACTGGAAAATGAACTCAATTAGTCGGTGGTGTTTGCATTCCCCAGAAACTCCAAGGTTGGAGCTGCCTGGCACAGCCAGACAGGAACAGGCAGTGGAGTTGGGATGGCCCCTGGGCCATCTGCTCCTCTGCTATGGGGAGAGGACTTTGCTCAGGACATTACTCCAGCCTAAAGCAACCTGGACCAGGTCCCTATGAGTCAAAGTCAAGCCTGAGATGAATGCATCTGAAGACGTGCTCCAGATGACCAAGAGAGGATGAACAGAAATCAAAGCACAAGTCACAAGGTTGTGCCTGGAACACCAAACCCTGCCACACCCGGAGGTAAGCAGGGGTAACTGTGTCAAGTCTGGGTGAACTGGCCATGCCCCAGGCACACTGCACTCACCCCAGCCACCCCTCACTCAACCTCCTGGAAAGATCCCTGGCAGATTTCCACAGTGCGGTGCCTAAACCCTCCCCTCCCATCCCTGCACATCCCTAGGTACCACTTCAACAGCTCTGTTGCCTTCTTGCAGTTTAAACCTTGCACATATTTGGGGTTCACGATGTCCTAGCTTCACCGCTTGTGTCTTACTCCTTCCCCAGCAGCCGCCTCTTCCGCTGCTGTTCTCCTCTCCCCTCCCTGCCCAGCACACCCCAGACCCCCGGCTGCTGCTGCTGGAGCAGCCCTGATTTCACTCAGTGCCCGCGGTCACCTCGGTGCGGCACCCACGGGTGTGCCCTGCCCCGGGGGGCTGCGGGGGCGGTACTGGATCCCCGAGTCCGTGCCCGGTTACCGGTTCACCCGAGCATCGCCCACCGCCGCCACAGCGGGCAGAGCAGGGCAGGACCCGACGGCACCCGGACACACAACCCGAGGGTCGGGGATCGCGGGCCAAGCCCAGGCGGGGCGCAGGGAACGGGGACCACCCGCCCGCGGCCTCGCCCCAGGCAGCCCAGCAACGGGCAGGCCCCGCCGCCTCCCGCGCGGGCGAGGCCGAGCGCACGGCGGCGGCCGCTCGGCAGCAGGTGCGCGGGGCTGTCACAGCCGCGTCACAGCGGGACACGGCGGCTGCTCGGGGCGGGCCCCGCCGCTCCCCGACACGGGCCGGGCCGGACTCACCTGCGCCGTCACCATGGAGCCGCTCGGCCGCCTCCTCCCGCCGCGCCGGAAGCGGCGGCGCGGCCCCGCCCCCGGCTCTGACGCACTTCCTTGTCAACAGGTGCGGCCGCCCCCACGCCGCCCCTTCCCTAGCGACCGGCCGCGGGCGCCGCCTCCCGCCGGGCCCGGATGGAGCCGGGACAAAGGGACCGGGACAAAGGGACTGACATCACCCTCGGCACCAGCCTGGCGGATGGAGGAAGTGCGGGGCACAGCAGTGAATACAAAATCAAGGCTTTATTGGTACAAAAAATACCCTTTTTTTTTTTTTTTTTTTTTTTACCTAAAAAACCCTAAATATTTTCCCTTGGAACCTTGGTTTCCCCCCCAGCACATGGAAGGGTGGCCCTGGCTCTGTGAGGAGGCAAAGCAGCCCTGAAAGCACCAACCAAGATGACCGAGCTGAGAGAAGCCCCAAGGAGCAGCAGGGACTGAACACCCAGTGCCCAAACCCACCGAATCCCACCATTCCCAGGAGCCGGCACAGAGGACAAAGTGAAAAGAGCCTCTGCTGCCTCCGACACCTCCTCGTTCAGCCCCCTCGTGCCTTCAGATCCCTGCAAAGCCCAGGAACCATTCCCAAGGAGGAAACAACTCCATACCCAAAGGACACCGAGGGTCACCCCCAGTGGCAGCCCTGTGAGTGCACAGGAGCACCGGCACCACAGACTCACCTCAGCAGCATTTAGAAAGGAACAGCAATGTCTGTGCTCAGCCTCTGGACCGAAAATAAAGCTACAGGCGCACCAAAGGTGTTGGCTGAGTCTCACCACATTGGGGTCATGGGTGCTACCAACACTGACACATAACCAGGCCAAACCAAGGGGTTCACCATCAGTGAACACTGCCCACAGCCCTCCAAGACAGGGCTCTGTGTCGGGGGGCTACTTCACAAAGTACAAAACCAAGACCACAGAAACCATTACCACAGACCAAGATACAACCTTCACCAACCCCGCTACAGCTACACTACAAGTCTCAGCTCAAAACCAGCTTCACTCTGAGCATGGATTTCCACCTGACAACAGCTACAGAGGTCCCATGGGGCTTGTAGCTCTAACACTCAGCTGGCTATGGAAGCTCTCCCACCCAGGTCTCTGCCAACACCTTCTCCCCAGTTCAGTACAGAGGTGGGCTGAACAGCTATCATGTCAAAACACCCTGCTCTGACTGCAGAGAGGTGCACCCAGCACCAGCACGCATGGGTGTGAAGTCCCCTTTGACAGGGGAATGGAAACAGAGGCACTGCAGTGACACGGGGCTAGTGAGGCCACCGCAGTCCTTGGTAAAACCCAGAGCTCATCTCCAGTCCTAAGCTTTGTCCTGTGCCCACTTTCCAGGGACTGGGATGTGCCTGGCAATACTCTGCAGTTAAAAAGAAGTTCTGGTCCCTTTTGGAGAGGAGCTTCACAACATCTCCAGGAAAAATTAACGGAATAAAATACTGAAGCAGCAGCAACCTGAGTGCTGGTGAGCCCTGAAGAGCAAGGACAGATTGCTCTATAACTACATCATAAAAACTACATCAAATTGATAGTTTCCTACAAACTATGTGATTTAAAATCCCTTTTCTGTCTGACCTCACACTGGAAATCCAGGAGAAGTCAGACAGAACAGTCTGGAAGCAACTGTGAGGAGGAGCAGAGGGTGCAGCAGCCCTGCAGCATGGCCTGCACGCAGGAGAGCACCTGCAGCATCCAGGCAAGGCACCGAACTCAGCACCCCGAGAACCACGAAGCCCGTTCCAATTCCAGTCAGAACTCATCCCGTAACCTCGGTGGGTGATCCATGCCAAAGAACGAGGAGGGTTTTCCATGCACATCTCGCTCCCTTTTCACAAAAGCTGTAAAGGAGGAGACGCAGTTCCCAATGAAATGATCGGACTGGCCAAGAATGTACAAATCAACCTGAGGCACCTCTGGCTGCAAGCTCACAACCTTGACCTGCAGAGAAAGGAGGAACAGAGTGGACTCCAGTCAGCTATGATTACAACCAAAACACCTTGCCATAATATTAGTAATGGGAAGATACAACAGAATGGATTCTCTCTTAAGTTGACCTAGAATTCATTTATGAATGGATAAATGTCAAAACATTTCTGAAAATTACTTTGGTTTATTTAACCAAAGTCTTTTACAAGAAGAAATTTCCTACATGCAGGACAATGCTCTTCAACCTTTAAGAAGGGAAGTTTCACAATCTGATTTTAATTGCTATGAACAAAATTCACTCTGAGATGTCAGTATGTGCCTGGGAATACCACATCACACAACCCCCTGCCTGCTGCCCACAGCAGTGACGGGCCAGGATCCAAGGGTGGGTTTATTAAAGCCCTCCAGCTGTGGGGGTTCAGACTCACCTTTCCCTGGAAGAACTGCTCTATTTCTCTTGTGTAGGGCTCTGAATCAGTAGCAATATAAACAGATTTAGCTTCTGTCTTCTTCACCCAGAGCTTGAGGGCACGCTTGATCTCCGTGAGGTCAGGCAGGCACATGTCCATGGTGAGAGGTGCTGCAGTGCTCCGGTCATAGCCCACACACTGTGGGGAAGCCATGAAGTGTGGCCCGGCTGTCCCATCCTTCAGCATATTGCAAGCGTTTTTCTGTGGGAAGAGGAGAAAACACCACGTTTGAATGGCAAATGTGAGAAAGCTGCATCCCCAGCTCCACCAGCAGCACTACAGCCCACTGGAAGGAGGAATCCCAATGGCTTTGCTAATGCACAGAGCATTAATGCAGCGAGGCTCAGGCTGTGGCTCCCAGAGCACATCCTCCTCAAGCAGCAATTCCCACAGGGCGTTCCCAGTGGTCACAGCAGCACAGGATCCGTACCCAGTCCGAGCCGATCCTCAGGTGAATTCCCACGTAGGGCCGGAGCAGCAGGGACTGAATGTAGGAGTCTCCTTTCTTCGCCATCTCATCGGACCACACCATGTACTTGTGGAGTGGCCGGTGCTCCTCTAAGACTGGGAACTGAGCTGGAGCTCCAGGCAGGGCAAGTACAGGGTGCTCAGAGGGGGGAAACCTAAGGAAAAAAACCCAAACCATGACATAACCCTGCCTGCATCCCTAGCACAACTACTGTCATGGCTGGACAGGAACTGTGAACCCCTGGAACACGTAGCACCTCCTGCTCCAAATTTAGATCCATTTGAACTGTTCTGCCATCTGAACATACCACTGAAGGAAACAGGTACTACAGTTTACCTCAGGCTTTATCTTTGACAAGCAAAGACTCTCACACAGCTCGTAGTGCTGAGCTTATGTTTTCACCCCAGCCCAGAGCAATTCCACCTAAACTTACTGAGAGCACTGCCCACAGGACGAGCATGCCATGTACTGGAAAAAACATGAAGATATTTAATCATATCACTAACCACTTCAGTCTCTCCCCTAAAACACAGAGGTTTTTTGCCATGATGAGCACAACTGTTTTCCTGAGGTGCTCAGTGGCCTGTGAGCACTCTTCCACCTTCTCACTACCTTTGGATCCAGTGGTCCTTGTACGCAGGACTGAAGGAAATTCCCTTGAAGAGCTCAGACTTATCGAAATCCACTTGGAACTGATCCCAGAAAGGGCCAAACGGGTTCCCATCCTGCAAGGAGAAGACAAGTGTTTGTTCAGCAGAGCCTGGAAGAGCACCAAGCTGAAGAGCTGTTCTGTCACAGGAG
This sequence comes from Psittacula echo, assembly GCF_963264785.1. Taxonomy (NCBI): domain Eukaryota; kingdom Metazoa; phylum Chordata; class Aves; order Psittaciformes; family Psittacidae; genus Psittacula; species Psittacula echo. The sequence goes on along the minus strand of NC_137747.1, from coordinate 9,550,693 downwards.
GGAAGGGGAGGAATGCTGCAGTTTGTCACGAATCAGCCCCACAGGAAGGACTTGAACAGCTTAAAGAAACTTAACCAAGAACTAATGCAAAAGCTGCTCAAAAAAGTGAGACCACCACAGTTCCCGAGCTTGTGTTTTAAAGGTGCTTTAAAACCAGCTGAGCTGGACCATAGATGGGAAACAGGCAGAGAGGAGGGGATAAGCTGCAGATCTGTTCTTACAGCCACAGTCAAGCCTCAGGCGATAAAACCTACTTATGCAGCCAGAGCTGCTGACAAAGCAAAGCAGGAAGGCTCGGCCAAGGAATGCAGCACAGGTTTGGGGGAGTACTGCCTCAATTCCCCAGCCAACAATGCCTCGGATGAGGCAGCCCTTCCCTTGGGCCCAGCGGCTGCAGGGGCCCGGGGAGGTGCTCACCTTCATGGGACAAGTGGCTTTGTCCACGCTCCTCTGCGCCGCTGCCTCGAAGCAATAGGCCACCCGCCTGCCCGGCGGCCAGTGCGCGGGCGCCAGCTCTGCCATGAACTGCTCCAGGGCCACGACGCGGTGGTACCGGCGCAGCGGCTCCAGCCGGAACAGCTCCGCGTAGGGAACGTGCAGCTGCAGAGACACGGCCCCGATCACTCACGGGGCAGTGGTGGGGACCCCCCACCCTCCCGCCCTGGATACCGCCGCAGCGCCCCCCCCCCGCCCACTCCCCACGGGGCTCACGTTAGTGTAGGGCGGCCGGTGGTGGCGGTACTCGATCCACGGCGGCACGGCCAGGGTCCGGTTGAGGGCGCGAGCGAAGGCCAGGGCTCCGAGGAAGTGCTCGGCCTGGTTCCCGAACCGGCCTGCAAGAGGAGCAAGAGCAGGGCTGAGCGGGGACTCCAGCGGGGCTCACCGGGGTATCCACCGGGCCCGCCGCGGCGGGAGGGCCTCACCCATGCAGGGACAGTAGAGCAGGTAACCGGCCTCGTCCCATGCGGGCGCCACGCCGCCTCCCGCCGCCGCCGCCGCCATCACCGCCGGGAGAAAGAGCAGGATGAGGAGAGCGACCGGCAGCGCCGCCATGGCTGCTCGGCGGAGGCCAACGAGGGGCGGCCCCGTCCCGGCATGCCCCGGGGCCCGCCGGAATGGCCCCTCTAGCGCGCCGCGGCCGCCATCGAGGCGGAAGCGGGAGAGCGACGTCACTCCCACAATGCCCCGCACAATGGGGCCGCCAGGGCCTGGGCCGGAGCCGCGCCTGGCGGGGCCCGGGGGAACGGGGTGAGTGCGGGGGGGGGGCGTGCGGGGGGCGGCGTCACGGCGGCCCCGGCCCGCGGCGGCGGGGTCCCCACAGGGAGAGGGCGGCCTGGGAGGAGGAGGAGGAGGAGGTGGCGGGGGGCGTAGGCCGGGCCCGCCTCTCCCCTCCCTCCCCTCAGGGCTGCGCCATGGTAACGAGGCGGGGGGGGGGGGCACCGAGGCAGAGGGAGCTCCCTTTCCCCTCCCGGTGCACACGGCACGGCCGCGCTCTGTGCTGATGCCTTTGCAGCCACTTCGGGGCTGAGCGGGTGCTAAAAGCGGGTTTTTGTAGCACAGATAAAACGTCCCGAGCCGTGCCGGTGTGTGCGGCTCTGCCCGTGCTGCGGGAAGGGCTCGGGGCTGTTGTCGTGTCAGGGAAGCGGGGGGTGAAAGCGGGGCTCCGTCAGGTGCGAAAGTGACCCCGCGGGGCCGCTGCGGCCGGTTACACCGATAGAGAAGGTGCCGCGGCTGCTCCGGGGCTTTACAAGTAAACGCACGTTAAACACAGTTTTCCCTATATCTGTAAGTGATCGAGTGGTGGAAACTGATACCGGGTCTCAAGCAGCTCAACGAGTAAATAGTGGGTTTAGTAGGGAAAATCAGGGAATAGTAACAACGGGTGAGTCAGTGTTTGTGCTTGTAGGAAAACTGTAATGAAAGGGTCATTGCAAGAAGTGCAGAGTGGTGGGAGAGTGGGTTTGCCATCAGGTGTGGATTGGCCAGGCTGGTGCTGTGTGTCTGGGTCTGGTGGCCACTTCCCTCCCTTCTAATTAAAAGAAATTATATTGGAAAATGACAGAAGATGCAGAAAAGCCACCAAGTGACCCCGAGGTGTGGAAGCAGAGCCTTTATGTCACGGGTTGGGGCTGGACTCGGTCAGAATTCCCTTGAATGTAGTGAGTGGTTTTGTTAATGCTGCTTTGAAAGACCTGCTCCAAGGGCTGCTGCTGCAGTGGCTGAAGGTGTTGTGGTCACCGGCCAGTGTGTAATGTAAGTAAGGAATGAGGGAGTCTGTGCTGCCCACAGCTGGGATCACTGCAGAAGCTGGGATGGAGGTGGGACAGGGTCTGAGGCTCTGCTCTCTGCCTTGGAACTGGTACCTTCTGCTTGAGCAAATTGCTGCTTTAACAACTTAAAATAAGCCTAACAAACCTGAGGGGGCACTGACCTGCCTAGGAGAGGAAAAACTGAAGAAGAAGTAACTTTTCAGCTGGGTGGGTTCCTTCAGCCACAGTCATGCAGCTGGAGAACAGTGGGGCCCGTGCGGAACAGAAGTGGGAGTGAGGGCTGAGGGAACACAGGAGTCCCCAGGCCAAGACTCTGTCCCTGCAGGAAGAAAAGTGACAGCACTGGAGCAGCTCCTGGCAAAGGGACTGCAGGACGCAGCAGGTAGAAGCTGGGGCAGCCAAATCCAAGTCAGGCACAGGAGATCCCTTTAGGAAAGGGAAAACACAGCTCTGTGATGCTGGGGCTGGGCAGGATCCCTGCCAGGCTGTGTCCCTGCCTCCTGCTGCTGCTGTTCCCGCTTTGCTCAGGAGCTCATCCAGGCTCCTTTGTAGTTTTCCCCCTGGTTATTTTTAACCTGGCAGTTCCCTGCTCTGGTTCCAGCCTGGGTCACCAGGTTTTCCCTGCAGCTGAGGAATGCTGCTCTGTGTCACCAGAGTGACTCCGAGGGGCAGGAGCTGTGCAGAAGTGCTCTATCATTGACCCACACTGTGGGACAAGCTGCGAAAGCAGGACTCAGTGCCAGGGACTTGCTTTGGAACCTGAGAGCTTTCTTGTACCAAGTACCAGCACAGTCACCTCATTGCTTTCTGTGCAATGACAAGTGGCTGGAATCTCATACATACAATCCAGCAGCCTATACAAGCTCTTGTAGCTGCAATTTGCATAACCCTGATGACTGTAGAAACATTTCATGTAAGTGGGCAGCCGGTGGGCATGCAGATAAATTGAGGTGGATTGAACTGTTTGCTGGTAGCAGTCTCCTGAGGTACAAGATGTTCTTTGAACGCTTGGGGGTGAAGTGTTGGTGATTGTTCCTCTCTGGTGGCTACTGAGTTCCAGTGAACAGGAGCACATTGGAAATGTTCTTTGGGAAAAGGTTACTAAGAAAACAAATCGACTTTCTTACAACTGTAACTACACAGCTCAGGCAGAGAGATTTCCAGCCAAGTGTGAATTACGTTGTTAACCTTCCGCAGCTACTGTATGTCACTGATAGGGTGCAAGACCCTCACCTTGGTTTTCTAATTCTGGAGCTGTCAGGGTGTTCTAGGACATGCATTTAGACTTAGAAATGATCCTAAATAGGTAGAGAAGGTCCTTTCTGTTGCTAGACCCTTACAGTTTTAGAGGGAAGATGATGAAACTTTACAATAATCAGTTAGAGATTACCATATCTGAACTCATTTGTGTTTGGGTTTGTGCTCTGAAGGCGTTGGCTTATGCATCTCACTATTCAAGACAGCAAAACTCAAACTCTGTCTTCTTCCAGGTAGTTTTGAAGCTGGCACAGATGGCTGGGCTCTTTCAGAGGGGAAGCAGCAACTACCTGGTGAAGGCAGCAGAGGCTCCTGGAACGTGTGTGCAGCTCTGAAGCAGGAGGTAGAGAACAGTTATCTCTTCCAACACACATCTTGTACACAGGTGACATTCATAGCTGTAGACACCTACAGAAGAAGACTGTTTTGAGCCACAACACTCCTGCACCAGAGGGGCAGGAGTCCCATCCCATCCCACATTGTTGTACCCAATTCTGTTCTGAGTGGATATTTCCAAACCTCATAGTGATGCATTTTCTCAGAGTCATCCAGTTTTCCCATGTTTCTGTCCCGAGTGAACCCCTCCCAGCACTGCGAGGGATGGTGCAGTCACAGTCATTGTCGTTTCAGCTCCTCACAACGTTCAGTGGTGCAGGTTCCTACCAGGGTCGGTTTGTTCCCTCGCAGTTGCACATCCTGCCCACAACTGGCACTCGTGCTGCTATGCAGGCAGGAAGTTCCTCCTTCTGAAGCAATCATGGAGTGAGAAAGAGCTCAAGGGTTTGATGCTATTTTAAGAGCTTCTCTGGCAGCTAGGTTCAGTGGCAGAGCTCTTCTCTGAGGTTACCGGGTTAGGTGTTGGTAGGACCCTTTAGAACTGCAGTACTTTACCAGCAAGGCAAACGCAGCTCAAGAAGAGCCTGCTAAGAGAGATTAACATAGACCGCCATCAGCAGAGGATACAGGGGGTAGGTGCTGTTGAAGAGGAAACGATTTGAGCTTCCATTAGCAATGGGTGAGTGTAAAAATGGCTTATTACTGTAGAAAAGTGTAATGCCTCTTCCCCACAGCAGACAAGTGAGACTAGAATGACTAATCACACCCTGGAGAGAAGCAGCATCTGTTGCCTTCCTGAAAGAGGTGCAGAGTTGCTGATAACAGCAAGTTTTCTTCCCCAGCCCCGCTGACACACGTGTGGTAGGTCAGATTGGCTTGCTAAGAGATGGTCTCACCAGTGTGTCGGGCTGGTAGAAGAGTGGGTGGAAAAAAACCCATACAAGAGAACCATGGTTTCTCTGAGAAGCTCTAGAAGGAAATTCCATGTAAGGAAAGATAAAGAACGAGTAAGAATAGACTCGTGAATATGAAAAAGGGAATGAGAAGCAATCCACAAAAGACAAGGGGGGAAGGTGAGGTATTTAGAGCTGTAAAGAGACACCCATCTGCAACATTTCAGGAGGAGATGCATGTAACAGGTAACACTGGCTCTTAATAGTTGCAGAAGTGTAATTCAGAAAAGGTTTAACGTCATTTATTCAGGTAACAGGTTAAGGGAGAAAAGAGCCAAAGGCTTTCAGGGGATGGGAGTTGCCGTGTCTCTGAACACACATCTCCATACGTTTATGGTGCTTGCTGAATGCTCACCCCTGTTTGTGTGCAGGGGTGAAGGAGGCAGAGTCTTATCACCAGCCCTTCTGTGATTTCAGGTGGAGATGTTTTGCTATTAAGGGTGTTTGGTCACAGAGGGATCCAACAGGAAACTGCACTGGGACAACATCACAGCAAGACACCCGCAGGCTCGAGTTCTGCTGGACATGGCCATGTTCTACTAGACCTGCCATGACGGCATTTTTTCCCAGTGTTCCCAACTGGATTCAAGATGCAAAGCAGGAGGAGGAAGAGACAGGCTGGAAATTAGTCCCCAGACCAAGAGGTGAAGAGACGGAAAGTCAGGGAAAATGCCAGTGTGAAATATCAGAGGCCTCCTTCACGACCGTGGACAAGCTGAGAACTCACACGCTTCCTCACAGCGAGCAGAGGCCGTACAACTGCCCGCAGCTGCACTGTGGCAAAGCCTTTGCTTCCAAGTACAAGCTCTATAGGTAGGTGACTGCTGGGTGCCTCTCTGAACTGCGCTGCCCTGCCAGAGCAGGGGAAAGCCCCCCATCATGGGCTTTGCTTGAATTTCTGAGAAGGAGGAGGAGGGGGAATGCCCTGGTTACCTTGAGAAGCAGCCGAGTCCCAGATGTTACTGCAGTTGGCATTTCTTTAAGTGCCTTCCTGAGAACCTCAGATAATACTTTATCCTGAGCTCAAGCTGTTTTCTGTTTTACTAAGGAGGAAATTGAAGCAGAAAGTGAAGTTTTCAGAAGTGAAGTGCCCAGATTAAAAACAAGATGAAAAGCAAGAACAGCACTTTCATAAGCTCTTGCCTTTAATGGCAGGAATATTTCTGTGGCAGCTGTTATTCTAGCATGAAGAGTAGAATTCTCATTTCTGTACTGAAATACAGCGTAGAATAATTCAACTGTGTGATCATGAGGAACTTGAAACTAGATGAACCACAGTGTCAGAGAGGGCAAGATACCAAAGTGAAATCAGCCCACAGTGGCTGTGGACACAGGCACCACCAGTCTGATGCCTCCTGGTGACATGAGGCTGCCTCAGCAGCAGATGAGCATTCTTGTCATAAACTCCCAAGTTTTCCTTTGTCCTTCCCCCTTTGACAGCCTCAGCAGTGAGAACAGGGGCTGAGCAGGTGACTGAAGTGTCTGTGCGTGGAGGTGATGCGGGGGGGGGGGGCTCTGTACCTGTTCCTTGCAACGTTCTGTGTCTCTGCACAGTGTTCAGTGGCAGCAGCTTGGGATTTGTGTAGAGAACAAGGTAATATGTTGAGGATGTAGCGCGTGGTCTCTTGGGGATCAGACACTGGCCTGAACTTTCCTGCTTTTCCCCCTAAAGGCACATGGCCACGCACTCTGCTCAGAAGCCTCATCAGTGCATGTACTGTGAGAAGATGTTTCACCGGAAGGATCACCTCCGGAACCACCTCCAGACCCACGACCCCAACAAGGAGGCTCTTCACTGCCCTGAGTGTGGCAAGAACTACAACACCAAGCTGGGCTTCAGGCGGCACCTGGCCATGCATGCAGCGGCCAGTGGGGACCTCAGCTGCAAGGTGTGCCTCCAGACCTTCGAGAGCACCCAGGTCCTGCTGGAGCACCTCAAGGCACATTCGAGGCGGGCTTCTGGTGGAGCCAAGGAGAAGAAGCATCCGTGTGACCACTGTGACAGGCGCTTCTACACCCGCAAGGATGTGCGGAGACACTTGGTGGTGCATACAGGGCGGAAGGACTTCTTGTGCCAGTACTGTGCCCAGAGGTTTGGCAGGAAGGATCATCTCACCAGGCACATGAAGAAAAGCCACTCCCAGGAACTGCTGAAGATTAAGACGGAGCCAGTTGACATGTTGGGTCTCCTGAGCTGTAGCTCCTCTGTTGCAGTGAAAGAGGAGCTGAGTCCTGTCCTGTGCATGGCATCCAGAGACATGATAGGTGGTAAGAGCTTCCCAGGCATGCTGCCCGTGGGCATGTACAGCACTCATCTCCAAACCATGCCGAGCTCAGGGATGCCCCATTCTTTGGTTCCTAACTCTCTTCCAATGGGAGTGAGCTATCCTCTGGAGTCGTCTTCCCCCATCTCTTCCCCACCGCAACCTCCTCCAAAGTATCAGCTTGGATCTACCTCATATTTGCCTGAGAAACTACCCAAAGTAGAGGTGGACAGCTTCTTGTCAGACTTCCCTGGCAGCCTGTCTCTCTCATCTGGTGAGCCTCAGTCCTCTTCACCTCAGCCACCCCCTCTGGATGAGGCTTTGCTTTCCAAGAGCCCTGCGAACCTTTCAGAGGCTCTCTGTGCTGCTAACATGGACTTCTCTCATCTTCTTGGCTTCCTCCCCCTAAATCTTCCTCCTTGCAATCCACCTGTGTCCTCAGGGGGATTGGTCATGGGCTACTCACAGGGGGAGACGCAGCCACTGCTTACCACTTTGCAACACCAACCTCAAGAATCTCCTGGAGCCTCACTGAACTTTGGGCCCCTTCATTCACTGCCCCCTGTCTTCACCTCCAGCTTGAGCACAACCACGCTGCCACGTTTCCACCAGGCATTCCAATAAGCTGGAAACAGCACTGGAGAACAGATCTTTCAGTCACCCTTCAGCGGAGAGCCTTAAAAACGCACAACTCTTACTCCCCTTTGGGGTGTGGAAGCTTTGCAAAGCTGTTTCCGACGGGAGGTTTCTGATCTCTGGAGGAAGCACTTGTAGACTGGAACAGGAGATACCCCCCTGCGAGTCCCAGTCCTGTACAGTGAAAAGATTTCAGCTCAGAGACTGGATCTATTTGATGTAATTGTTAATCTGTGAATCAGGAGCCGCGCTTAGCACTGACCTTCCCCTAGCCCCCGGAGCTGCCGTGTTCCTCCTGGGGAAGGGACTGTCCCTGAGAAGGAGTTGAGACTCTTTCATCAGGGGCTAAACTTCTGAAGAGTCCAGCTTCCATTTCATGGTCCCACACTGCAGTTCTGGCCCAAAAGCCAGCACCTCCACACAGAGAAGTCAGGATACCCGCCCTGTATGAAGCCATGGGGAAGAGGCCAACCTTCCCCACTACCTCTCACCCATCACCTAACAGCTTACTCCCCCCAATGCCGCTTACTCCACATCAGTGTTAAGCAACGAGACCGTTTACACGGTGACTTCAGAGCCGTCACCTCATTCTCCTCCGCGGAGCCCTTAGGTTAAACTCAGCACAGCGCCATTGTTTACACAACTCGGATCTCTTCCTGCCATTACAAAAATAGGAGGCACCAGAATACACCAGGATTATCCCTGGTGGAAGTAGAACACTGTTTACACGACGAAGTCAGGTTGCACTGATTTCTCTTCACTGCTCATGTTCTTCCCCCATGGGGAAACCCTCTGCTTCTGGACCACTGCAGCCCCTGCACCGCCGCTTCCCGCGTGTCCCTCTGGCTGTCCACATCTCGAGGGGATGGAGCAGCGCTCGCAGCTGAGCTTGTTCACGTGGGGTGTGGGTAGAGCCCTTGAAACCTCTCCCACAGGCAGACAGATGGTGCATCTGTTCTGGAAACCAAAGCTGGGGGGGGGAAAGCTGGGTTGGGGCTTGGGGCATTGAGTATTGTCAGTGAGAACAGGCTGCAGGGCCCCGCAAGAGGAGGAGCAGAGGAGGAGTTTCTGTGTGGGCTTTTTACCGCAGCAGTTCAGTGAGGTCAGAACCCTTTTGGCTTATCCATGAGGCAGTCTCGAGGTGTGATTTACCTCAGTCCCAGGGTGATAACATCCAGGAATCAGGAGGAAAAATTGGTCCCAACTTCACATACGCTCTGTCAGTGTATTTGAAGCATCCTCCCCAACACTAATACTGTAACAAAGGCTGAGGGTTTGGCTGCAGTCAGCCACCCTCTCACTTAGGATTCGATTCCATCAGCCTTTTTGTTCTCTCCCTCCCCAGCCTTGCCTTCTGAAGTTAAAGCCCTGCTCCTTGCCCCTTTTCATACCTTCTCCCACGGCCTGCCTACTGCCAAGAGTTACACTGGAAAGTGCCAGCCCCACTGCTGGTGCCATTCAGCATCTGCATCATCTCCTGCTCTCATTTCCCTGGGCACAGTTCCTGCAGATGGTAACACACAGAGGTCGATCCCACTATGTATTAGTGCAAATCTTCACACCTCAGCGTGGAGGAACCATTGTAGGCCAACATCAACCAGGAAATCGGTCACTATTGTTCTCTATAAATGTAGAAAATGCAAAATCTACCTCTGCTATGTCTCTCAGCTCCTCGGGTGAAGCTGATGCTGCCTACCCCAGAGAACATCCCTTCTCCCTGCCATGGAGCCCTCAGTGGGACGTTGGCCGTGCCCCGACTGCCCCTTGGCTTCTCACCTTCTGCTCCAGAATGTTATTTTGAATTTAGCTTAGTAACTCTTCCCAGAATGACTGTTTAGTGATCCACTGCTCTCCAACCATCCAGCAGGTGTGTTAGGTTAGCCAGCAATGCTGCAAATACTACTTTTGTATCAAAATGTAATATAAGATTTATTTACCTCAGCAATATCCTGTGGCAATGATCCCCCGAGTCAAATGCAGTACTTCCTTCTCTCCACTGGAAAACGTTGCCTTTGAAGTTCAACGAGTGCCTTCTTGTTCTCTAACAGAAAAGGTAAATGGGGCATTTCAACCAGTCTTCTGTTTACCACCACTGAATACCTCAGGCCTGCCTCCTGTTGCTTTTCTCTTTGCAAAGTGAAGAGTCCCACACTGTTCCCAGATATATGCAAACCTTCTGCCTGCCTCCGGGCCAGAGGATTAGTAGTATTTTTCTTTTGTAAAGTAATGAATGGTGAGAACTGATCCCTTCCTGCAAGGGAGGAGTCCCAGATTTATGCAATGCCACCACACACCTTCCCCTGTTCTGGAACATCCAGCTCGCTTGCTTGGTGCCTGCATTGTACCCTGACAGATGTCAGCACTGGAATTCCTTTAGCAGAGGTAGCTGAATTAGAGCCAGGCAGCTTTTTCCTACCAGTAGTCTGTCAAAGAATAAATGGATTTCATTTTGCTATTATTTGCACGTGTGATTTGCTTTCCCAGCTATTCCAACAGCAGAACCTCACCAATGGGTCAGTGCAGGGAAAGGCCAGGCCAGCAAAGGGAGCAGCATGTCTGGAGGTGGCAGACTAGAGCTAATGCCAAGTGTTCAGGCTGGGAAGTGGATTCCAAGTGTCCATTCCACAGCAGTTTACAACCTGTAAGTATCTTGTCAGCAGGTCTAGAGCTATTGAGGCTGCTCCCATTGGAAACACCAAATACACAATTCACAACTGATTTCCTGAGGCTGATCAGTGAGCTCTTACCTGCTCATAGAAAATACTTGGAGCATCTCAGCCCTACCTGGAACTGTGTCCATCAGGAAGCACATTCCAAGTGTCCATTAGGAAATACATCCTGAGCCATGAGGAGAATCAGGAGTCGGCTGAGACAAGCTCCTGCCAGTGGGACTGGGGGTGAGACACAGCGGGAAGCTGCTGCAGTGCAGCCAGGAAAGCTCCTGTGGAGGGGGGGTGCATGTGTGCATGAGGGGATGGAGCCAGGAGGCTCCTCCTGTGCTTTGAAGGGTTACTTTGAAGTAAAGACAGGATCCTGAGGCCAAAGGTCCAGGTCCCTCCATGAATCCAGAGATTAAGTTTCTTTCAAGCAAAGAATTAGACCCAAAACCAGACTCAGTGCCCTGCTGGGGACACAGGGACAGCAGAGACTGTCACCTCCTGTCAGGGAGAGCCATGTTTGGTAGACAGGCTCACTGGGGTTACCGGCCATGTGGCAGCGTTTCTCTTGCAGACTGTTCCAGTGATTGCTGAGCTTTCATTCAGGTATTTGCCACTCCCAGCCCCAGCAGCAACACACAAGCTCTGGGAAAGGAATCAAGCTGGAAGCCAACACCGAAGATCCAGCTCCCACAGCACCAGCACACCTCCAGAATGCTCCGGCTCCCATCCTACCCCCGCTCTCACCTCTGTGCTGTCACCTCCCTTTGCTCAGCACCACCAGCCTGTTGCTGTCCCAGTCCAGCTGCTCTGGCCATTGGCACTACATGAGTCAAACAACATATTTCACATATGGGGGACGGGTTGCTGAAGTCCCACAGGCAGCCCACGAGAGCAGCCCAGCGAGACACAGATCCAAGTGCTTGATCCAGGTGCACAGCAGCACACAGGATGTGCCACACAGGGAGAGGCCTAGAGCTCAGCCAAGTTTACCAGGAAAAAAGAGAGAACCAGGCTCATTGCAGGCTCTGCTGCTGCTGAAGCCACACGTCAAAGACCACGTGGGTGCTGATGAAAAGGCAATCCCCAGAGGTGGTTTAGGAGAAGGCAGAGAGCAGGACAACAGGACAATGGCAGATTTATTTACAATAGGACACAGAGAATACATACATTAATTAAAAATTACAAAGAATACAGAGAAAACACTTTGGGGAAGGGAGAGAAATGAAATCGCTGCTTGCAGAGCCCCTCCACTGGGGCAGGGTGGAAAAGGGGGAAAGAAAAATCAACCAAAAGCTAGAGAGGGATCTCAAATCAGAACCGACACAGACTCCACAGCACAGTTGGCTCAGGCATCCCCTGCTCCCTCTTCCCATCCTTGCTTCCTGATGGATTAGGCTTTGGCACAATGGAGGCCAAAGAAGCCATCAGGGAAGGCTGGAAGAGTCGGTGCCGAGGACTTGGCTCCCCAGCAGTGAGAGATGGGTACCTGAGGGGACCTGGTGGAACCTTCTGGCAACTGGGGTTCAAAAAGCCCCCGAGCCCTCACCAGGGCACATCAGTGCTGGGAACAGGGGGCTCAGGACAGCTCTGGTTGGGTGTCACCTGGTTGGTTGGAGACCCTGCTGCTCACAACAGCAAGGAGCACAATGTTTATAGATGTCACTACACCTCCCCTGCAGCCCGGTGTGAACCAGCTGCTCTGGGCTGGAGGGAGCCTTTGCTGTGACCTGGGACCTTTCACAGGTAAAGAGCATTTACGTGACCAAAATAACAGAAACCACCTTTCACCTCTTTCAGAAAGAGCTTCCCATGGATTGGTTCGGGCACGGAGCCATGGGAAGAGAGGAGCTGCAGGAGAGCGCAGGACAGCCCGCACTGGCCATCCTGAGCCCTGCATCACTTGTGGAGAAGGACAAAGCACAGCTGAGGGGAGCCCGCGTTTCTGTTCCCTGGAGGTAGAGAATCTAAGAGGAGGAGGAGGGAGCAGCAAGGGCAGGCAGGGAGCCAGCCCACCCCTGGCCACGGGAGTGCTCCTGGGGCCCTTCCCTGCACACACCTCAGGCCCAATACTGCATCATTGCTTGGCACTGACGTGACAGCAGCGGCGCAGCCGTGTCTCTGCAGGGCTCTGCAGGGGCTCCCAGGAAGGAAACCTCCCGAAGCAGAGCCATGGACAGAACAAACCCTTGTAGTTACCTCGTGCTTCCTCCCAGTCCTTGGCTCCAGCACCAGCACAACCATGTCACTTCCGTCCTACTGCAGCGGCTGCGCCACCCGAGCGAGGGGAATCCCAGCAGTGGAGCATCCGAAGTGGCCTTTGCCAGCCCAGGCTGGAGGGAGGGAAAAGTGATGCTGAAGGCTGCAGTTCCCAAGTGCTCCCAGGGTGAAATTGCACTTCCCAGGCTCCAAATGGCACCTCCATTCAATTGTAAACAAGCCAAAGGCCCGGCTCTGGAGCCTTCAGGCTCCTTGGATTTTGCCATAGTCAAGCTCCCTCTTCTGTGCAGACACAAAGGCAGGAAAGAAACCCAGTCTGGTGTTTGTCTGAAGAGTCTCCCTGAATCCTAGAGTACCCATGGGGCTGGAAGAAAACGGCTTCACAAGTGTTTCCATTGCTGTCCCGAATCCATTCGTCATCAACATAAAAAAAAAGGATGAATTAGCAAAAAAAGGGGTTTACTTATACAGAGGGATATTTCTCTGCTAAAAAACTCCCTCAAATATGGAACAGGATAATAAAGTTAAAATGTAAGGTATCTACAGACCCCTCTTCCCCCCAGAAGTAGCCCAGAATCCATGTACACTGTGCCAAAGTTACATTCCAAAAACGAAGAGTTATTTATTTCTCTTGTCACTCTCCCATGGGATTTTGTTTCCTTAAAAGAGCTGGGAGAAGATGTCCCCTTGGCTCCTAGGACACACGTTCAGGTGTCTGCTTCCTGCTGGGTCTCTGCACCTTCAGTCTATTTTCACTGCGGCGTAGATCTTCCGGACAAACATGTAGGCTGCATAGAAGCCAATGGTGCCAGTGAGGAGCCAGAAGGACAGGACCATGAGGGTGGTGTAGCCGAAGTATAGTAGGGAGGGAATGAACTCAACGATATCCAGCTAAAACAAGAGGAAGAAACACACAAAATCAAGCAGAGGTAACAGGAGTTCTCTCCCCAAACCAGGCAGTGCCCTCTGCAAGGGGACAACAGGAGGAATCCCTCCACTTTGATGGGAACTGAAAAGAGATTCCCTCAAGGCAGGGATTGGGAACGCCCACAGGCAGGGATCCCAGGCACTACAACCCTCTCCCCCCTCTGGAAGGACTCTGTTTGTCCTTTCCCAAATCCAACAGTCTCCTCTAGAAAGGCGGCACTTTCGTACAAGGAGAAGGACAATACCTTGTTCACAAAGTAGAAGACCGCATAGATCAGCACGTAGAAGGCAGAGCCTCCAGACACCAGGAAGGTTCTCCACCACCAGCGGTAATCCTGACAGGGCAGAAAGCATCATTACCCCTCAGGCTGCCTTCTGTGCCACTGCCCCAGGGAGCTGGGCCCTTTCTGGGGCAGGCAGAACACCCATTTCCTTCAAGGCCAGGTTGGACACAGGGGCTTGGAGCAAGCTGCTCCAGTGGAAGGTGTCCCTGCCCGTGGCAGGGGTTGGAACCAGATGAGCTTTAACCCTCCCAACCCAAACCATTCTATGATTCCCTGACTCAAAGGAAACCCAGTTTGGAGCTGGGGAACTGTTGTGTCACAGAAGTGTTTCCAAACAGAGAGCACAAAAAACTGGCAGTGAAGATCACAGCTACTGAGGAACACTGCTCACTTGTGGCCATGCATTTCTTTTTCTATGTGGATAGAATAAAATAGTTCCTTTGGGAAGAGACGTCAGCTCAAAACACCCCACTCCCAGCAGAATTCCTGGGATGAAGCCACAGTTTCCAGCCTAGCAGGTATCAAGTAGCTTCAGTTCTCCCTCCTTGAGGTCCAAAGGGGTTAACAACAACCCCACTTGGGAGGCCGGGCTGCACCGGCTTTCTGTGGAGCAGCAGCACTAACGTGAGCTGAGCGACTGAACCTACAAACACGGAGCTCTCACCTCAGCACAGAGCTGGAAGTACACCATGACAATGCTGATCTGGGAGCACGATACCACCAGGATTATAAACACCAGGAAGAGAAAGCCAAAAAGGTAATAGAACTGGTTCTCCCAGATTGCCTGGAACAAAAACACAAGATTTGTTTCCACACTACTGAGATTAAGCAGCAAACATGAGACTAACACTAGTAGTTAACCCAAGGCAAAACAAGGCCTCATGGAGCTGCAGGTTTAATGCATTTCACAACGTTAATTCAGAGGAATCTGGCTGCAAAAAGGTGCCCAAAGACAGCTCTGGGGTAAATTGTTCATTCCCTCCGTCCCCCAGCAATGGAACAGCAAATTCCTCCCTGTCCATAAAAAAGCAGCAGCTGGAACAGCTCAGGGAATGCCTCCAGACCAGGACCCCTCCCTGCCATAATGTTACAGCACCTTTCAGCCCTCCCATTGTCCTTCACAGCACCAAGGAGTGTCCTGAGACACCTCCAGGTGCCTTCAGCAAGAAAACACTCCAGAGACCCACAGCCCAGCTCTCTCCGAAACAGCCTGAAAGGAACCTGCTGCTGCCCTATTCCAGGGCAGGAACTGGAGACTACTCCAGGAGAAACCCCCTCCCTTCAAAAGCTTTGGCACAAGACGGATCCTGAATAGGAGCAGAGAGGGTTAAACGCTTACACTGAAGATGAAGAACAGCTCAATGAACATTGCTCCAAAAGGCAGAATTCCAGCCATGAGAATCCTACAGAACAAGAGAGAAAGATCATGAGCAGCACAATACGACTGTCCGGCCATTGCGAGTCCCCTGTGACCACACAGAGCACTTCCAGCAGAAGCTCTGCAGCCCCAGGGCACCAGAAGAAGTTTCACACCATAACTGGCACAGCTGAGCACGTACCACTGCCAGAAGCACCAGTCCTGCCCATGGCTCTGGTATCACATTGCTCAAGGAAACCCATCTGCCATCTGGCTGTGCCCAGAGACCAGCAGAAGGCGACATTCAGCAGCACAAGCAGACCGAGGGGAGGAGCCTGAACTCACCAGCCGCTACTCACTCACCCCACGAATTTATTCATGTACCACCGCTGCTCCGGGATCTGCCTGGGAATCTGGTTTGTCCGAACAGGGTTGTCATAGGGCTGTTTGCGAAACCCGAAGTAGTAACCCAGGTAGACTAAGGGCAAGGAGATGCCAAACCACATGCAGAGCAAGGCCACCATGGTCGGGAAAGGCACCTGGAACCACACCAAGAGTCACAACGTGTGGCTGAGAGCTCAACCTGCCCTGGAGACTGAAGTTACCACAGCCAGACCAATCCTCTGGTCACCCGCTGCACTGACAGCCGCATCAGGGGAAATGCGGTGACACCAAGGGATCCCTGACAGCCCAGTCACCCTCCTCCCACTCCGCAGGGTGCAGGTACCCACCGCTCCAGAGGAGTGCTTCCCCCAGATGAAGCAGTTCAGGATGAAGCAGATCCCAAAGACGACGCCGGGATACAGGGTGGCTGTCTGCAAGAGCAACACAGGGTCAGAGAAAGCCCTGATGGAGCAGATGTTTCTCTTTAATGGCCCATTGGTGGGACAAGGCACACACGGAGGAAGCAGCCCTTTTCCTTAGCACTAAGGGGCAGTGGAAGGGCTGCAGGGGGGATCTCACACAATCCTCCTGCTGTGCTGTAGTACGTGCTCTGGTGTTTGCCCTTTCACGTAAAGCTACAAGGACTTGACCCACACCACATCTCTGCAGTACAGCCAGGCCGTGCCCAGATACCCACAGGTACACGTGGAGCTTACCCACAGATCAGCAAACCTGGGTAAACAGCACAGAGCACCACAAGACTCACACAAAAAGCTCCCTTCTTCCATCGATGTCCTTTCAGAGTCCGGTATAAGCGGCCAGCAAAGAACCCTCCAAAAACCCTGGACAGCAACAATTCAAGACAGAGAAAATCAGTGTTCATTGCTGGGGAGAAGGGCAGGCAGGACAGCACTGCTGGGGGAAGCAGGGGAAGCACTTACCCCATGAACATGAAGAGGAAGCAGGCTGTAGTCATCAGCGCACCCCGGCTGGAGGGCGACAGCATCCCCAGCATAGCAACAACTGCAGAGGCAGAGGACAAAGAACCGTGGCTCTGATGACTGTGTGCTCACCAGCACCTGGAGAACAGGGGCCTCTCCACATGCAGAACACAGCTGCCTGGAGCCTGCCATCTGCATGGACTCGTTGCCTTTAAAGCACAGCACATCCACAGCCTCCAGCACTGGCCAGAGGGAGGAAGCCCCAGCTTTAGCCTGTTTCCCCAGGGATCTGAGCAGGTGCAGCTCTGGGGTAAAGTGCACACGTGCAGGAGTCTCTCAGCCCACTGTGACCCAGGGTTTGTGTCTTGATTACAGGAAATAGAGAGACAAAAGATGCCTCAGCTGGGAAGTGCCACTGAGAGACTGAGCACAGACCCCGCTCCAGCCCAGGTGAGCATCAATGGGAGCTACACACACCCTCAGGCATCGTTCCTCTTCTTACAGCCACCCCATGCACCTCCTGCCACTTACAGATGACAATCAGGATCATACAGAAGAGCTGAATGCCAGAGCCCAGGAGAGAGCTGAGGATCATAGGATACTGCGGAGGCCTGAAGACATCTCCATGGACAAGTTTCCAACCAGATTCCTCCATCGTATCTTCCTGTAGCAACAACAGGAAAAAGAAGGTTATTCAGGTGCGATATTCCAGTGGAAATTAAGGTCCTACTGCAGCCAGGCTGAGGTTATTTCCCTGTATCTGGTTCTTCTACAGAACTTTATCACTCTGGTTAAGAAACTTCTTTCCTCTTGAGCTTAGAACAGTTAAGACCAGAACTGCCAGTGCCAGGGCACACATTCAGGGACCTGTCTGCAGTCATTGCTTAGGTCTGAAGACACCTGAACCTGAACTGCTGTTGTACACAGACAGCCAGAGGTGTCCTGACCACATGTGACACAACTGTCCCTCCTGTTTCCAGGGCTCAAAGAAACAGGGGCAAAGAAAGAGACAAGACATCCAAGCCTTCATCCTAGATCCCTCCTCATCTGTGCTTCCCACCCTCTCTGCTCCCAGCCCCTGGAACACACACTCACAATGTCATCTTCCTTGTTGTAGTTGGCAATATCCTTCCGGAGCGTGCGGATGATGATCATGCTGAGAATACCTGAAACAAGCACAAAGTGAGGCTGGCTCAGAGGCTCCTGCATGGCTGTGCTGCTCTCATGATGTGCAGCTACACGGTGCCCACCAACACATAGTTCTGGCTAGGACAGGAGGCCTTGAGTCATCACCCATCTCCACAGCCTTCAGAGAGACAGAAACAAACCCCAGGGAGCAGTGGGGTGGTATTCCAGCAGGAATGGGGCACTTCGGGTTTTTTTTCCTTAAATATGGACATGCAACTTGGGCATTAACCACACTCTACTCCCTCACCTGCCCTACTCAGAGAGCAGAAGTGGGTAAAACTGTCTGACTCCAGGGGTGCTGCCTGAACAGGAAGTTTCATCTGCTGATGGTTGTTTCCTGCCCCTTCTGACCAGGTTCACACACAGCCATATCCCCTCAAGGCACCTGCAGCTGAGGCTTACAGGAGGTTCCCTGCACACTAATAAGAAAGGCTTCTCCCTCCCCAGTTCTCACTCACCTGAAAGGAAGAAGACAACCACAACCGAGTTAATGATGGAAAACCAGTGGATCTGCACGTCACTCATGGTCAGGTACGTGTCCCAGCGGGAAGCCCATTTGATGTCACTTTCCTGAAAGAACAGCAAAGTCCTTCTAACACCAGCACATTCCCAGTGTCTCCCACCACACCTCAGACAGACATGTGGAGCAGGGCGCAAGCTGCCAAGCAGCTTCTGTTCCTCACCTCCCAGTGGACAGAGTAAGTAAAGAGCAACTGGTTCTCCTTAGAAGGATCTATTTCCTGAGGGGCAGAGCCTGTAGCTTCAGGCAGGGTGCACATACTCTTCTCATCAGCCTTCAAGTCTGTAAGGGAAAACACGGCACACCGGAGATCCGGAGGCCAGCCCATCCCTCCGGACCACCTCCCGCCTGGCTCATCCTCATCCCAGGCACCCATAATGTGCTCCTTAATTGCTCCAAACAGGGGAAAAACTTCTCTTAACCAAAGCCAGAGGCTCAGAAACCAAGATGTAGACAGGGAACAAATCCCCTATTCCATATGATATGCTGGGAAACAAGACCTGTTCAGCAGAGCTTGCTGCTGCTAGAGGGATGCCACACACTATGAGCAACTTCCCTTCAACACACGTTTCCCATTGAGCTCACTCACGTAGGAGTGTTTTCCTCCCAGCCTTTACTTTTAAATTCAATTTTCTATGGATTCCGTTTCAAGGATCTCTCTCGTTGGCACTTCCTTAATAACAAAGGGCTTTATTTATCCTGTAATTTGGACTCTCTCATTTCTAGGCCTCTGACACACCAGTGGCATTCAGCTCTTGGCCCTACAAGACACTTCTCTCCCTTGTGCCCCTCCTGAAGAGCCTCTTACCTTCTAGTTTAATACTTTGGGGAATGACTTCAAAGCGCACAACCCTGTAGGTGTGCTCCTGGTTCTCTTCCACATCCTCTCTGTGGTAGTAAAGGATGAAGGAGAGGTGGTTGTGCAGGTAGAACTGAAACAGATCAACATTAAATAAGGCGTTAGCACCCCAAGGGAGGAACGGGGAAGGTTTAGAAGGAATGAGTTCAGAAAGCAGCTTCAGTAAAGGAAACTAAAGACTCCAACTGTTCCCAGATACATTGTGCTACAGAGCAACATCAGGCTAATGCTTTTCAAGGCTAAAGGAACAAGAGGAGTGAACAGAGATGTTGAAAAGGTAACACCTCAACCACCCCAAGCACCAGGGACAATGCTTTGGTCTGCTTCTGGCCGGAAAAACATCACTGTATCTCACATCCCAACCACGTGGCAGCCACCCCCTTCTTCCAGTGAGAGACCTCTCTCTCATCTTTCCACTCTTTGTAAGAGCTTCTGGTTGCATTCCCAACTCTGATACTCCCTGGCAGACTTCTAACACCCCCTGACAGACACCCCAATCCCCTCCAGGCATCCCTCAGACAGCATCTGGATTCTCTACCTTGTTACCATCCATAAAGCCAAGCCTGTATCCATGCTCAAACTGCACATCCTTCTCCTTCTTCTTCTCCTCTTCCTCACGGTTGGAATAAAACTCCAGCCGTGTTGCCACAGGGAGGTTATCAGCGATGCTGAAAACAGAGATTCCAGATGAGACTTGGCCACAGCACCGAGTCCCCACAGACACAGACCCACACCTGAGGTAACTCACAGATGGACATAGTAATCCTCCCTGATCCGCTCGGCGATCAGCTTGCTCTGCTCCACTGTCAGAGTGACTGGTTTGTTGGGGAAGTTGCACAGAACTTCACATTTCTTCTCCACGTTCATGGAGACCTGGAAAGGGGTATTTACAATTCGGTCCCCTCGGAGAACCTCACCTGCAAAACACGAAAACAAGAGCAGGGTTGGAGACCACCAGGCTTCTCAGCACGGATCCTGCCCAGGGTGAGCAGTGTAAGCAGGAATGATGGCAGCACGTCTGCTCTGTTAGCACAGATGCAAGGACAAACTGAAGGACAGTTCAGCTGTTGTGTCAGAAGCATCAAGCACTACTTGTGCAGCAGGTTACAAGCCCTCCATGAGGAAAGGCATTGCCCCTTTCCACTACAGCGAAATCCCAGTTTGCAAACAGCCAGCACAGCATGGATTAGAGGAAGCAGGCTCCCCACAGACAGTTTATTAGAGATGACATTTGCAATTGCTTTTAATCCTGTAAACACCCTCACACAGCTCATGAACGGCAGCCCACTGACTGCTGGCAACGCGCTGTTCAGCAGACACATACCCAGGTTCTCAGCCTTGTATGTTATCTTGGTGGGCTGGCAGAAGGGCAGGGAGTAGTACTCATACGGGAGTTGGGTTCGGGAGCTGGTGAGCTTCACAGCCTGCAGGAAGAACAGAAGGATTACCCCCATGAAAGGACCGAGTTCTCTGTCCCCTCTCAGCACCAGCCAGCAGCTGATACAAGACACCTCCCCTAAAGCTCACTTTTGAAGCTGTTCAATAATGGAAAAGGAGACAGATGTTCCTGGGAGAGATCCAACTCCCTTTCCTCTGCACAGTTCCTTGTTGCACATTCTCTACGCTACGGTTTAGTAGCAATTCATTCACAAAGGAACACTTGAAGGAAGAAGCACTGGGGAGTGGCTTCACAAATTTATGACTCAGTGGAGTCCTAGGAAACAACAAAAACCTCAAAAGAGACTCAAGAGCCACATTTCATACGCAAGTGCAGTTAGGTCCTAAGAAACCAACCAGGTCACGCTGGCTGCAGGGGTTGGGCCTCCTGTGATGTGAAGACTCTGGCAGATTTTACCTCCAGAGCCATCAGATCAGGAAGACAAGGGCTGGTGACCAACCCCAGGCATTTCTGAAGAGCTCCCACCAATCACATGCCACAAGGGAAGTGCAGAGAAGCACCACGATAGCCAAGGCCACGGTTGCTCTGAAGACCAGAAGCATCTGTAACGCTGCCAAGCTCACTTATTGGAAGAGCGCTGGCAGTGGCTGACTCGCCTTATCACTTGAGGAAGCATTTGGCTCCTGAAATCCCTTTGGGAACAGCCATTCTAATGCCCCCTCTGCTGGGAAGCTCCCTGTAGCCACAGGCAAGTCTCATTTGCTTAAAAATAGCCTACGTCTGGCAGCCTGTGGCCAAAGAGAAAACTGAGCTGTGCTTCCTGTGGGAGCCCCAGCCTCAGAATTCCCACAGGGGCTGGATTCTGCTGAGGCCAGGCCACAGCTTCAGAGAAATAAATGAAATGGGCTACAAGTTGCTGATGTGTGGAAAGGAAGCCTGGCCTCCTCCTGCTCCATCATTCCCTACCAGCAACACTGCACAGGAACAGCTCTGCAGCCAGCCAGGCCGGCAAGATCTGCTCAAGGACAAACACCTGCACTTGGAAAGGGCTTATCATGGACTTCACTGGACTCGAAGACACAACATGAGCCAAGCAGATAAGCAGGTAGAAGAGGGAACTGAAAAGGTCTGATTCAAACCACTTCTTTATTCTATCATTCCCCTGAAGGTCCACCCTCTAAAAGCACTGAGAGGCAGTACAATGCTGGAGAAAAGCCTCTGATAAATTCACAGCTATGGTGAGAAAGAGGGCTGCCAAAGAGCCACATCTCAAGGACTCTGGTGCAGCTGCTGAAGGAATTGGGTAGATTTCAGAAGTAAGGAAGAGAATCATGTTGTGAACTGCAGGGTAAGATGATGACTGTGAAAAACAGAAAGTACCTGCCCCCAATTTAGAACCAGGATCCCCAAATTTGACTTCCTAGTCCCACTTATCTGCTACGATATAAAGAAGAAAACACAAGAAAACCCCAAAGAGGCAGACTAACAGTTCCATCTGAGTTCATCCTACCTTAATTTCTACAGGGTCATTGCGGCGGAAGTTGATAGGAGCTACCCCAGGTACATAGAAGGAGTCTGTACTGTGCAGCAACAGCAGGAGCAGTGTGTACCTCAGCCTTTCCTGCGAGAGAAGAAACATCAGCACAACAGAAACATGGAAGAACATCAGAGATGGGCAATGGCACCGACCGTGTTCATCCCAGGGCTGGGAAGGCTGCACTCAAGTGATCAAACACAAACTGAATTCAGAAGCGCTATCCTTGACTTGTTTTGTGACTCTCATTGAGTCCCCTTCCACTCTCTGCCTCTTCATCTGAGTTAGGAAAACACTGGCTTTGCTCAGCCACTTCTGTACCACGCTCCATGCAGTGGGCTGTCAGCTGAGTGTTCCACTCCTACCCAGCCAACACGCCTGTGTTAGAAACTCCAGGGATTGCCAGAGAAAGGGGGCACAGCCCTGGGGCTGGATTTCTGCCAGCTCTGCACGTCAGGAGTTAATGCAGGGTAAGCTCTGACACTGAGATAACCACTCGCTGCATCCACAAAGTGGTCACATCACTGCTCCCCTCTTCTTCCCTCTCCCATCCAGGCTAGAGCACAGCTCAGTAACAAGGCAAAACAAGCTTCCACCCCTTTGTCAGGGAGCGAGGAGATGGGTCAGGCTGGAAGGTTCAACTCCATGGGGGCTCCAACACAAACCAGGCCCCGTACACTAGCAGCAGCAAACCCAGTAGCATACTTCGCTGCTTCCTCGGTCCCCCCTGTCACCAGAGGTGACAGCCCCCTCCAGCACAGCAGGAAAGCTGTGAGATGAAAAACAAGCTTTAAAGAGTATTAGACAGCAGTATCCTGGCTGGGTTCAACCAGCAGCTCTGGTGTAATCTCACTGTATTACAGGCTCCAGCCCAGCCTCTTGACCCCCCTGTGTGTACGGCACCATTGGACAACCACAGAAACCCTGAGTCTGGTTTGGGATGCCTCCTGAGCTCATGCTGCAGTCACTGTAAACCCAGCTGCTGCCTTCCCCAGCAGCTCTGTGACCCACTGCCCTCCCACCGACAAGCAGGAGCTCGGCAATCAGGGCTGGAAGACAAATATAGACGGGAAAGGGAGAGGAATCAGCCTGACCAAGCAAAACTGGAACGAGCCACCTCCACCAGCCTCGTGCTTGCTCTGGCTCAGCAGGGCCCAGGGTTCAGCTCTAACCTCCCACCAACCGACACTGTCTGGGCAGGCCAGGAGGGAAGTAAACCTGAGGCTGGCTCATGGATACAAGCTGGATACCACAGGGAGCAGAGAGGAAAGCACACGGAGCTCCAGGATCCCAGCAGCCGCCTGCAGAGCCTATTCCAAATGGATCATCTGTGTTTATTGCCCCACAGCCCCTTCCTCTTCATCACATTCCCTTTGCCTTATTCTGAGGCTGGTAAGGTACAACTGGCCCAGACACCAGCAAGGGTCAACAGAGTATCCAGAGTTACTGCAATGGAGCAGGATGAAAGGAAAAAGTCAGGAATATCAGGGGGTTAAAATGTAAAACGTATCCAAAACGCAAACACGAGGTACCTCCAAAAATGGTTTAGTACTAAATTATCAGATCTGTCTTTTTTTCTTACCAGGGAGGTTTTCAGATCTATTCTAAGCACAGCTTAACAGAATCAGAACCAGCAAAAAGCTTCATCTGGAAAGCAAGTGGGCAGCACTCTTTCAAACTGCTTGGACTTCAGTCCCGCTCTACCTCGGAACACTGTGGAGCTGTTTTGCATGCTCCACTACACTTTGTCTTGTCCCATTCGGTAAAAGGGGACTCTGGGACACTCTGACCAAGCAGGACAAGGTCCCAGGGCAGGTGCAGCACTGGAAGGACACCACAACTCCTGCCCTACATCACGCTCCAGGGCAGCCACTGACCTGCTCCCTCTGTTACTGAAGTGCCAGGCATCCAGCACAGCATCCAATAAAACCACACCAGTGCCACCCCTGTGGGTGACAAGAGCAGGCCAGAGCTCGGGAGGTGCTCAGGAGACCTGCATGCATGGGGAAGATGAGATTTCTGATGAGCTCTGGCAGAAATGAGGCTCCTCGCATGCAGATGACGATGACTCAGGCAGCACCCGGCAACAGAAAAGGCGCGAGGGGGACCATGGAAAGCCTTGCCAGGAAAACATATTCGGTAGCAAGAGATGGGAATGCTGCTGCCGTGCAACAAGTGGGGAGCTCAGGAAGTGGAATCTGAAGGAAATGCCCAGTGCAGGTTCCTAAAACACAGCTCACAGCGCAGGGTGAAGCCAGGGTCCCTCCTTATCAGGGTCTTTGCTTTCATATGGACCGACACGTTTCATCTTCTCCAGATGAAGGCAGCAGCTCAGCAAGGACAACACAGCCCAATGCCAAAACACGCACATACCTCCCGGGCCTGGCCAGGCCATCAGCTCAGCTGGGGGATGCTGCAGGCCAAGTTATCTCCCCTGCAAGGTCACAACTCACAGGGCAGAGCCCCACTTCAGCTCAGCCACAGAGCCCTGGCGAGGCTCCGACCTCAGCAGGCGGGAGGCACCTTCGTGGCCTTCACCAACTACTTCTACCTCAAAACACACCCAGGAGGCTCACAGCTGAGAGTCGCACATCTGACGTGCCAGGAAATCAGACACCAAGCAACAGGTAACACACCAAACGTGCACAACTCTAGATCAAGACAAACCTCGCTGCATGGGGACAAAACAATAGGGGTGGACTAAGCCTGATGATTTTACCATATGAGCAAATGCAGACACAAGCTTGCAAGAGACCCTTATGAGAAAAGAAGCTGAATGAGAGTAGCAACTGCAGAAGCAGGATCAACCTCTCCTGCATCAGCTGCTCTCCCCCTTGGCACACACACTTGTCACATCCAGCCTCCGAGGGCAGCAGCAACCACCCTGGTGTTTGTGGGGTCTCTCGGGGGGGACTTTGAAATCTATTTCTGTGATCAACTTTGGCACTTGGCTCTGAGAAGACGTTAACTCAGCCCTTCCCTGCAGCCATTCTATGGGCAGGGACACCTTCCACTAGCACAGGCTGCTCCAAGCCCCTGGGTCCAACCTGGCCTTGAACACTGCCAGGGATGGGGCAGCCACAGCTTCTCTGGTCACTTACTAGGAGCTTTTACTCTGGTGACAGAAAGGGAAGAAAGACACAACCCACAACTGGGAAACAAAGGACCCATAGGTAATAGAGCAAACGGAAGCTCTCTCCCATGTGTACCATCCATTCTACCCTGAGGCGCACCAAGAGGACACACACAGCACTAATGGCACCTGCTCTGCACTCCCTGAGGACCAGCCTGGTGCTCACCCCCTTTCCCCAGCGCTGCCTCCTCAGATGCTCTCAACTACTTGGACAAACTCATCTTTCTTGTGCCTCTCCCCATTCACCCCTGCACCCAGAGGAGTCCCTGAAAGCTTTGAAAGGAGACAAGTGCTGCATTCACACTGATTTCAGAGAGCTCCTTTGACGCCTCGAGAGCTGGTAACAGC
This sequence comes from Psittacula echo, assembly GCF_963264785.1. Lineage (NCBI taxonomy): Eukaryota > Metazoa > Chordata > Aves > Psittaciformes > Psittacidae > Psittacula > Psittacula echo. Next base: position 9,525,226 of record NC_137747.1, on the reverse strand, counting down.
CTTCTCTGCTTCCACAACAGAGAAGGCCACAGGGAAATTCTCAGCAGGACCATCCCCAGCTCTCCCAGCCCGCTCAGGCTCTCCCTCCTCCCTGCCTGGGAGAAAGCCAGTGGAGTTTGAAGGTGCCTGAAGCAGAATAAATGAAAACCTCCACTCTTCCAACCTCCCTTCCAGTTTCTGCCGATCTTTATGCCACCTCACATCACCTATCGCAGCCAGCAGCGACCCTTGTATCAGCACACATCCTTTATTCATGCGGCTATTTCTGCACCACGACATCAAGGAAACATCTTTCTGTGAAAGCAAGGAGGAAAACCCATTTGTCTACAAGACTTCAGGCAGATAATTAACATCTCAGAGCTCGTTTTCTCCTCTGTGAGGTGGCACCGATGCTCTCCTACCTTAGCAAATCCCCATGGGAAACATCTCCAGCTCACCAAGGACTCAGAATAACTCAATAATAGTAATTGAGATGTGGGGAGGCGAAGCAGCCGCTCTCACTGCCGAACGCTTGTTAAAACCGCACAGCAGCCCTTTGCCTCACACCAACACCCGGTGCAAGCCAACGCTCCCCTTGCAGAGAACCGCACGGGAGCAGAACACGCCCCGGTGCTCGGGGCAGCCAACAGCGCCTGAAGTCCCCACTCCCCCCGCGCCGGGTCCCTCCTGCCCGGACAGCACCGTGAGTGGAGCACACGGAGCCGAGTCTGCCGCCGTGGGGCCGGGCAGGGCTGAGCCGGGCCCCGCTCCGCCCCTGCCCTCCCCCGGTGCCACCGCCGGCCGCCGCCCCTGCCGCGGGGACACCCCCGGGAGAGGCGCGATCGCTGCACGGCCCCGGGCGGACGCGGGAGCGCTCCGCGGCCCGGGCCCAGAGCAGCCCGCGGGGCCGGGCGGGACGAGGCGCGGGGCTGGCGGGGCTGCGGACCTGGAGCCGCGTCCTCCGCCGCGCGGAGCCCGCCCGGCCCGGAGCCCCCGCGCCCAGCGGGCCCCAGGGGAGCCGGGCCCGAGCCGGGCCGCCCGGGCCGCCACACTCACCATCGCCGCCGACGCCGCCATCTTCGATCCACGTGTCGGGATGCACGTGACGTCAGCGGAAGTCAGCCGCGGGGCTCATCGCCATGGCGACAGAGGCCGCGCCGCCCCGGGCCCAGCGGCGGAGTTCCAGGGGCCGGGCCGGGCCCCGCGCTGCCGCCGAGCGGGGCCGGGGCCACAGCTCCGGTGTCCAGCGGGACCAGCCCAGAGGAGCCGGCTGGGGAAGGGCGGGGGGGACAGGGGAGCAGCGCCACCATCTTTGCTGAGGGCAGCGGCCTTCGCGGAGAGAGCGGCCCCGACGCCGCGGGCGCCATGTCCGGTGCGGGCACTGCAGCTGTGGGGCTGGGGGCGGCACCGACCCTGCGGTCCCTCCGCTCCGACCCCTCTGTCCCGCTCCCAGAGGTGCTGAGCGCTCCCAGCGTCGCCGCGTCCGCGGCCCGGGCTGGGGCACGGGAGGAATGGCCACAAGGTGAGGGCTTTATTGATCACTACTTCATTGGTTACAGAAAGCAGCTCCAAAGTGGGCACTAAAGCTCAGAAGCACCGGACTTTGCCTCCATGTAGAAGGAAAACGCAATGACAGGAAAGGCCCTGCTGGAAGGCACACGGGACAATCCCATAGAAACCAAGTGCTGCTCCTCCCCTTTCCCCAGGTAACCCGTTATTAAACACTGAAAGTAACAACATACAGTGAGTGCAAGGGGTGCCCGGCCCGGTGCTGAGGCTGCCAGTCCCTGGCCGATGTTAAATCACAGCTGGGAGTGGAGCAAAGCTCGATCTGGCTTCATCTGCACCAGTGCAGCCTCCCTCCGGCTACCCTGTGCAGAGCAGGCACCATGAGCGGCCCCCCAGGAGGGAGCTGGGGCTCTGCAGCGCTTGGCATTCAAACACCAGGAGCATGGATGAGGAGGAGCTGAGGGGTTCATTGCAACACATCCCATGGGAACGCACTGGGATTCCCCTGACACACAGGGACCAGGGGACATGGGTGCTGAGCAGCGCACCCGGAGCGTAGGAGCGATGCACTGGGCCAGTGCAGCTGAAGAACCTACTTCTGCAAACAGCCTGGTAAGATTAATGATAACAACTTGTGTTTGTCTCTTTGCAACTGGAACAGGCCCAGTCTTGGCCCTCCTTGTGTGATGCCACTGGTGCAGGCACCCACTGTCCAGCCAGTGCTTCCCGGAGCAGCGGCGCTGAGGCCACTGAGGCACGTGTGAAAGGCACAAGGTGCATGCCTGGGTCACATCTCCCTTCATCTGGCTTCCTCCTTCCCCGCTTCCAGCCCAACCACAGCAGGAAGGCTCCAGCTCCTGGGCCAGGCTGACAGAGGAGGGTGGGAGCAGGCAGATCACAAGTAGGATGGGAAGAGCAGAGAGCCTGTGTTCACTGCCATCAGTGCAGCGTGCATAGTGAGGGGGATCCCCTGCCTTCCCCAGGCTCCTTGCGTTACGGCTGCTGCTGATACTGGCTCTCTGTGGCAGTGAAGAAATCCTCCAGAATGCTCTGCACGTACTCGAAGGTGGGACGATCCTTAGGTTTGGTCCTCCAGCACCTCATCATAACATCATAGAGCTCCTCAGGGCAGTTCTCAGTGCGGGGCATCCGGTACCCATGCTCCAGCGCCCTGATCACCTCCACGCTCGTCATCCCTGGAGGAACAGGGCAGGTTGGTGAATGGAGCTTGATTTATCACTGCTTTCTTTAAAAGGCAATAAAAACCCTAAAGCACCCTTTGGGCAATGGCACTAGGAAGAAAAAGGACAGGTTTAGAGGGGCTGGGAAGGGGGAACTGCAACTCCTGGTCAGGGAAATATGCAGACAGCTGAGGTGCTGAGTGAGCTGTGGCATGCAGGTTTGTACCCACTTGAGCGAATCAGGCGGGAATTATAATAGCCTTTATCTATGAAATTTATACATAACTATGCTTCTCCATCTGCTGAGCCTTTAAAGAGCCATTCCTTCCAATAATGTCCCAAACAGCCCTTTCTGCCACCTTAGAGCCATCACAGCCTGTTTGTGGCAGCATTTACTTGCCCTGTACAGAAGCATTTCCCCCTGAAGGAAGGTACCTGGGTAGGGCATGCGCCCATAGGTGATGATCTCAGTCAGGAGGATCCCAAAGGACCAAACATCTGATTTTATAGTGAAAGAGCCGTAGTTGATGGCTTCTGGTGCAGTCCATTTGATGGGAAACTTGGCACCTGGCAAAGAGATCCCATGGGAAACGTGAGCTGTAACCCAAGTGCTGAGAAACTGGTGGGGAAATATGGGGAACAAGAAGCAAACAGATAGAAGAGGAAGATGTGGAGTGATGCAAATGAGGAACTTCCCTTTTCTGCCCGGTTACACAGTGTGTCCCCGAGGGGCCTTGCACAGAGGTGGGGCCTTGGTGCATGACTTCAAGGGAATCCCAGAACCCTTCAGCACCCAGAGCATGGCCAGGACCCCCCGCACCTTCCCGGGCTGTGTACTCATTGTCTTCAATGACTCGGGCCAGCCCGAAGTCCGCAATTTTGCACAGCAGTGCCGCTGACACCAGGATGTTGGCAGCTCTCAGGTCTCGGTGGATGTAGTTCCTCTTCTCAATGTAAGCCATCCCTTCTGCAATCTGCACAAAGGGGGAACACAACATGCAAAGAGGCCTTTGAACTGACACAACCCCCTCCATGGGGGGGTTACCGGGAAGGGAAGGAGTTCAGCTTCCTGTGGGCAGCGCTGGTGGAGGGGTGAAAGGAACCGAGAGGCAGCAGCAGCTAACCCTGCTGTGTGGGACCTGCTCTGTGTGCAGGGAAGGGGTCAGGCTTTGGGTGTCCGGCCCAGCACCACCCTGCGGCAGAAAGGCAGCAAGAAGTGGCAGCTGAGGGGCCGGTGTGTTCACGAGCACGTTTGAGGATGATGCAGGACAAGGTGCAAGTGCTTCATCCCTGGCTGTGCAGATGGGGGGTAAATCATCCTCTGTTCAGAGACAACGCGAGACCAGTCTCTACACACATAAACTTCAGGGGAGCAGGGAGTGATTCCCTCCCTACACCAAGGGAACAGCAAATGGACCTGAATCAGCAGCACTGCAGAGCCTCCACAGTGAGGGCAGGAGAGCACGGTGCTGGGTCTCTCAAGGAGGGTGGGGAGCCCTGATCCATGCAGAGATGACCCCATTTGTGCCAAATTATCCCATAGCTGGATGCTACCAGCATCTGTGAGGGGAAGGGGCTGGAGCAGCCGGAGGGAACACACACCCCCCATCCCCATCACGCCTGCCCAGCCAGGGTAAGGTGCAGTGGCTCTGAGCTCCCCACACAAAGCACAGCAGAAAGCAGGCGCTGCAGGAGCAGGATTATCTCCATGAGCGCTGACACTGCCGTGCTCACAGTGACTCAGCCCCAGCATAAGCCTGGGTGCCAGCCCTGCTGCCTGCACAGGGGAGCTCTTCAGCCTGTGTTCTCCGAGCAGCAGGAAGCTGCCCCCCGGAGCAGGGATGGGCTGCCTGCAGGAGCCAGCTTCCTGGGAGCAGATGGTGCAGGAGTGCAGGGCTCATTGCAGCCCTGGCACAGCCGCCCCATAGGCGGGGACCTGGGCTAACCCGCAGGGTCTGAGCTCCTGTCCCTGCTTCACTGTTGCTCAGGACCCTCCATGAATCCTCTCATAGCAGCACCAAGCTTAGCTCAGAGGGTCCCCGGGTTTGGCTGGCACCTGGGGGCACTGCAAAAGCAGCAGGGACAGGACAGGGGCCGTGCAGATGGAGCTGGATGTGCCGCGCTCAAACCAGCTCCTGAAAATCTCTGTGAGAGATTTCCCTGGAGTCCTCCTGCCTCCCGCAGCCCCTGACAGCCCTTTGGCAGGGAGCTGATTGTACCTAACCACAGCCCTCCCGGCGGCATTCCTGTGGGATAGCACAGCACGTTCCTTCTAGAAACCATGCCCAGGCACCGTGAACACAACAGCACCGTGCTGTAGATCTCCTGCTAAACCACAGAGCTTAACCCAGCTGTAGGTGGGTCCTGCCCGGGGCACGGTGAGGGTAGCACTGGGTGGCTCTGCTGCACGCAGGGGGCTGGTTGCAGGTAACCATCCCAGCAGCAGGGGATGCTGAGCAGGCAGCCGCCTCCTCCCCTGCATCCGCTGTCCCGGTGTTGCCTGGTCCAACCCGGCTCTGCCCAATCCCAGCTGAGATCTTGGGCTCCTCTCTCACCATTCCCAGCGCAGGGGGAGCTGGGGCAGGTCTGCGCCCTCCTCACCTGTGCGGAGAAGTCGATCAGCTTCGGGAGCGGCTGCTTGTGCCCCTCGCTGCTCTTCAGGAAATCCAGGAGGCTCCCTGTGGAGTGGGGAGGGAGCGGCTCAGGGCCCCGGGAGCCGAGCACAATGTGGTGACTCACTCAGGAGGCACACCTGAGCCCCCATCCCACTACCATGGGTTGGGATGAGCAGCAGCACCGCTGCAGGTGCCCTCCTAGTCTGTCCCATCCCCCCATCTCGCAGGGCTGTCCCCGCATCCCCCCATCTAGCACCCTCAAATGTGCCATGGCAGGAGCTGGACCCACTCTCGGTGTCCCAGGGGCCAGCACAGAGCCCATGGCTGACCCCAGGGATGCAGGAGGGGCTGGTTACTGCTGCACCATCCCCGGGTACCACCAGTGACGGCGCAGGGACGTGGGCATCACCTTTCTCCATGAACTCAGTGATGATGTAGATGGGCTCCTCCCTGGTGACCACCGCGTGCAGCCTCACCAGCTTGTCATGCTGCAGCGTCTTCATCAGGTTGGCCTCCTCCAGGAAGGCATCCACAGACATGCTGCCCGGCTTCATCGTCTTCACCGCCACCTTGGTGTGCTTGTTGTAGGTAGCTGGGAGATGCACAACAGACCATTCCCAGTGCCCAGGCATTGGATTCTGGAGCCCAGGGCTGTCCCCATGGACCCAGCCTCAAGTAGTCCCTGCATGAAGGTCAAGGCCACCTCCTCTTCCCTCTGCTCCTCCTGCAAGTCCTTCCCTCCCTGCCTCCTCCACCCCTCCATCTCCTCTCCCATCCCTCACCCTTCATCCCTCACCACCACCCTCACCTTCCTCTCAGCTGCCTCCCCCACTCTCACCCATCCACACTTCTCCGAACTGCCCGGCTCCCAGCTTCCTCTCCAGCCTCAGTGACTCCCGAGGGATCTCCCAGGCATCTTTCTCCCAGGGTTTCTGGGGTCTGGGCACGCAGCAGGGGTAGGTGAGCTTCTGGCACAGCCCATCGCTCTGCCCTGCGGGGAGCAGCCAAAGCCATCAGCTGGTCCCTCTCACAGAGTGCTTCATGTTGGAGCCCACTGCAGCCTCCATGGCCACAGGGCACATCCTGGCATCACACACCCTGCTGCAACCCTGAGGACACATTGGACACCAGCCACTGCAGCCTGGCCCCTACAGCACTGCTCTGCCCTGCCCTGTGCTGGTGGTCAGAGCCCAGGTCAGGGGGTCCTGGGCACTGCGGACATTCAGGGACACCAACACCCCCAGATGTGACAGAAAGCAAAAGCCAGCCCCTGCGCCCAGGGATGGTCCAGTCCTCACTGCACATCCTGATGGAACCACAGCAGGAGCCGAGCGGTGATGGGCAGGAGCCCCATGGCCTCTGCATGCCCCTGGCTGCCCCGCAGCTGCTCAGCTCAGGGTCACAGCCCCATCTGGGATGCAGGACCCAGACACCCCAGAGCTCACCCTTGTAGTACTGGACCAGCTCCTGCAGGGTGTCAAAGCTGCTGCGTGGGGAGACGTAGAAGCCGCCACTGTCCAGTGTCCGGATCTTGTAATGCTTCACCGCGCCATCCCCGTCCCGCACTGACAGCGAGTAGCAGCCTGTCCCGGGAGGGTGAGGGCATCACATCCCCTGTACCACCCATCCCGTACGGTGCCATCACCCAGCAGAGCCACCGCCATGGGCACCCTCCAGACCTTTGCTTGTCTCACTGTCCCGTATCATGAAGGATCCGATCACGTTCCCGGGACCAAGGAGCTGCCGCTCTGCATCCTTCCGGCTGATGTCCTTGAAAAACCATCTGCAGAAAGGAAGGAACCACAGAATGGGGCTGGGGAGCTGAGGCTGGCGTGGGGCAGGGCTGGGAACAGCCACAATGTGGGACCATGGCGCCGGGATGTGCCACTGAGGGCCAGACTCACTCCTCTGTCTCCAGCGAGTCAGCTCGGGCAACGTAGTTGCTGGGGATGAAGCCTTCATGCCCCGTCACCAGCGACCGCGCTCGCCACCACTCCCCTGACCTGTGACAGAAATTGCCCTGGGTCATCCCATGGCACTGGGCACTGCTGGCAGCTCCAGGGCAAATTCCATAATGAGACCCCAGCAGGGCCACGGAGCCCTCAGGAGCCCTGCAGCACTTACTCCTCCAGCACCTTCAGCCGCTCCCCCTTCTGGAAGCTCAGGTCCCCGGCGTGCATCGCCTCGTAGTCATAGAGCGCCAGCACCACAGCGTCCCCGGAGCCTGCAGCGAGGGAGCTCCCTGGGCACCCTGCTGGGATGGGACGGGGCAACCCATCCCTGCCATAGACAACCAGGACACCAGCCAGGACCCCCGCAGCACCCAGTGCCTCCAGCTTCACTGTGCCACGGTCACGTCTGGCCTTCGAGGAAGCCCAGAGCTCCCATCCTGCCTGGACCAGCAGCGCTGGACCCAGCTTGGAGAGGACCCAACCCTCCCACCCCATGCATCCACTTTCACCCCCCCAGACCTACCATCCTCAGGCAGGGGAACGGCCACGCTGGGGACGTTATTGCTCTGGAAAGTGGGAATAAAGCAGAGGGGTGAGAATAAAGCAGGGATTCAAACCCTGGGGGGGTCTCAGTCCCTAGAAGGAGGCGCAAGTGGGCACCCAAGGGGCAGCACCAGCACCACCCAGCGCACCAATGCACTAGCACCTCTGTCTCCTCCCAGCACCTTCATTTTCCTCTCCCTTTTTCCATGGTTCCTTGATTCCCATCAGGATCACTTTCTGCTTTGCCCCAGCACAGACGAGGCTCCCATCCCATGGCCAAGCCCCTGCTGGTACCCACATCCAGTCCTGCTCTTGGTGCTGGCAGCTCTGATGGGGAGTGGGGCTGAGCCCCACGATGGCTCAGCCCTGTGCCCCCAGCTCACCCGGTGGCTCCCACTCACCCTCCTGTTGGTGGCCGTGGGGTCCCTCACGTAGTGGCCCTGCTGGAGGCTGGGGCTGGGGTCAGGGTCGGGTTTTATCTTCTCTTGGACACCAGCTTCCTTTGACTTCACGCAACCCATCCTGGAGCCAGGGGAGGGGAAGTGAGGCTGTTGCGACAGAGGTGAAAGCCCCGCTCCAGCCCCTGCTATGGGGCGCCTGGCACGGGGCTGTGATGCCGCATTGCCATGGGCAGGGAGGGCTCTGCTCCCATCAGTGAGCCGGGGTGCCCAGCATGTGAAGGGGAAAAGGAATCTCCCTGTGCAGAGAAAGGAGAAGCCACAGGAGGCACATTTTGGGCAGGTGACAGCGGCTGCCATGGAGCAGCTTCACAGCCCTTCCCCAGCCCGGGATGCAGGCACTGAGCATCACGGGGGGTGAGAGCCGATTGGTGCGTTCTGCTGAGCGGGACCCCATCACAGTGGGGCTCTCCCACAGCCGAGGGCTCCGCACCCAGCGCCAGCCCAGGGCAAACACAAGTGCTCAGCATCCTGCAGCTCCCAAGAAACACCCGTGGGGAAACGGCTGCAAAGAGCACCGAGTGGGGGGAAACCCCACAAAGGCTCTTCCCTTGTCCGGGGGAGACCTCGGAGCAGGGAAAGGAGAAGGTGCCCAGGGTGACATTGAAGGAGGAAGCTCGGGGCTGAGCAAGACCCTGCGATGTGCTCAGCACCGCTGTCCCTGCTGCATGGCTCCCGAGGGACATTGCTGTCGCCTCCCAGCCACCCAACAGTCGCTCCTCGTCCTTCCCAGTGTTTCAAAGCCTGGCCCAGCCCCGCTGCCCGTGGCAGGGCCTCATTCAGCCCTGCAAAGCACAAACAGCTCTGGGGGTCCCCTGCGGCCCCTGCAAGGACACCGGCAGGGACCACATCCCCGGGACTGCACCGGGACACCCCGGGACCGCTGCCACCGCCTCCCGTCGGGCACCCGGGGCCGCCTCACTGAGCAGGGCCGGCAGGGAGCAGGACCGGGGCAGCAGCGGCTGGACGGAGGCAGGGAAGGACCCACCGGGCTGCCCGGCACCGGGGCTCCACCCGCCCCTCCCGAGGTCCCGCGTTCGGCTCCGCTCTCACCTGCGCTGCCGTCCCGGGTCACGTCCCGGTCCCGGTCCCTCTCCCGGTCTCCGCTGCTGCTGCTACCGCTGCTCCGCTCCGCTCTGCCCGGCTGCGCTCCCGCCGCCCCTCCCCGGTAAATCCACACCCGCCGGTGAAACCACGCCTCTCCCGGTAAGGCCCCGCCCCTGTCCCGCCGGTGCTGCCCGACCGGGGGGCGCGGCTGATACCGCGTGTCCCGGCCCCGGGGTCCCAAACCGGGGTTGGAGCGGGGATCCCGTTGCACACAGAACAGGACCTCCTGCTCCAAGCGGGACCCCCACCGACCGAAGGCTTTCGAGGGCACCTGTAATACCCGCAGGGACTTCCCGTCCCATCCTGGCCCTGTGATGGGAGCAGGGTCCCCTTTATGTCCTCCCAATGGGTGCCAGAGCCCTGCTCGCCCCCCACAGCCCTGCTGCCCTGGAGGGTTCGGGAGGATTTGGGGTCCAACACCCCAGAGTGGTCCCTGGCTGGCAGCAGAGATCGTGGGGTGAGCCCAGGCTGGTGTGGGGTGAGCCTGGATCTCCACCCCTGCAGAGGGGAAAGAGGAGACCCCTGAGCACTGTCCCGTGATGGGGTGCAGGGCACAGTGGGGTGCAGGGCATGGGGCTCCTGCTCTCCTGGCCCTCATGTTCCCATGCCAAAATCATCCCAGGTCCCCTCTCCAGCCTTTGCTCTGGTTCAGCCAGAGCACCCCTGCAGCTGGGAACAAGACAGCAGCAGCAAAGGGCCCTGCGGTGACACCCACCATGGTGGGCAGGCACAGCCGGACCCAGTCCGTGCTCTGGCTCTGGAGCATCGAAGGAAGCAGCCAGGGCCTCTCCTGCACAGGGTTTGCATATGGAAATCTTCAGAGAGAAAAAAGAAGTTGCTGCCAGTCACCCCACATCTGCTGCCCACGCTGCGGCCCGGGCTCCATCCTGCAACCCCCAACGAGGGACATCGGCCATGGGACATCATCCGGGGCCAGGCGTGCGTCCGCGTCCCTCTGCAGCGGGAGGGCTGCGGCAGCGCTGCAGGAAGCCGGGCCCGGGGCAGGAACTTCCTTTCATGAAACACCCTCGGCCGCAGCCGGGCGGGTGTTGCAGGGACGTCACCCGCGGGAATGGGGAACGGCTGCTCATGGCATGGCCCATCCCGGTGTGCCCCAGCCCGGCCCTCACCCCAGGGCTTGGCAGCAGGATGGGGGCAGCCCTCAGCAGCCCCTGCTCAGGCAGGCAGCCCCAGTCCCCTCCCATCCCATCCCACCTTCGCTGTTCCTCGTGTTGCCCCGGGGGTCCCGCGCTGCCAGGACTGTCCCCTGGGAACCCTAACTGTGACCAGCCTGCATGTGGCACTGGAGTGAGCAGCGTGCCCCAGCCCAGCAGCCACACGGTGCCTGGCAGGGCTGCAGCAGCCCCCCACCTGCTCACCCCCAGCCATAGCATCCCATGTGCCCTGCATGTCCTTTCCCCAGCAAAGAACCTGCTCCACTCCCAACTCTGGCATTTAATTGCAATCTGCAGTGACTACAGCACATGGCGCTGCTGGCTGGGGGCTCCCCCATCATCATGGGGTACCTGCGATGCCATCAGCCCCGTCGAGAGCTGCCAGGGCAGTGCAGAGCCCCTGTCCCCTTCCATGGTGACAAAGAGGGGGACAATGTCCTCCCTCCCAGGCACTGGGGCAGAGCTGGGCACCTTGGAGGTGCAGCACGTCATTGGCAGCAGGGAGGGCACCTCCTCACAGGTAGTTGTCCTCTTCCTCGTCCTCCTCGTCCTCCTCATCCCGCGCTAGCGCCTCGATGTCGTGGGTGATGTCCGTGATCATGCGGTTGAAGGACTCGGACTCAGAGCGCAGAGACCAGCTGTCGTAGCTGCGAACGGCTGAGGCTGAGGTGTTGCTCATGCTGCGCTTGATGCGGCCAAAGCTGTCGGTGAGGATCCCGCCCTCCCGGATGCCGATGCTCTCCAGGAATGTCTCGAAGTACCCAATGTCTTGGTCGGGGATGAAGGGTCTCATTCCTGCCATGGCCACTGTGAGTGCTGGAGTAGCCCTGCCCGGGCGGGCAGTGCTGGGGTGCAATGCCAACCATCCCTACTGCTGGCTCATCCCGTCCCATCCCAACACCCCCCAGAGCACACCCAGCACACGCACCCCCTCCGCAGGCCGACACACTGACACAGGGAGCGCAGACACTCACCCAGGAGGAGGAATTTCCTGCGGTCCCCATAGAGGCGCAGCAGCTCAGCGCAGTATTCCTGCACCGGCGTGCCCAGGCGGTATTCCCGCAGCAGGAGGGCGAACTGCTGGATCTCCTGTGGTGACAGCTTGTTGCGCAGCTGCAGTGACACAGGGACAGGTCAGCGATGGGGGCACCAGCAGCACAGAGCCCCTGCTCCCTGTTGGCTGCTGGGCACAGGGGCTCAGACCTGCTGGCACTGAGCAGGGCCCTTCTCCCGTCCCTGTCCCCTCACCGTCACCATGTAGTCCTGCAGCTGCTCCAGCCCCACGCCGCTCTGGTCGCTGCCACTGCAGGCAGTGGCCAGGCTGTGGTGGGACTGGTGGAAGGAGGGCGAGGATGCACCGCTGTAATACGCCTCGAAGGTCTCGTGGGAGCTGTTGCTGTGGGAGGATGGGGGTGAGCGGGTCCCAGCACCTCTCATCTGCCTGTCTGATCCCATCTCACTGCACAGCACCCACCATCGGGGCATCTCTGCAGACACTCACCCCAGTGCAGGGCACCCACCCCAGTGCAGGGCACCCACCCAGGGCCGGGGCACCCCTTGGGAGCCAGACTCACAAGGAGCTGCAGCAGCTGAAGTCGGCATCATAGGCATACGTCCCATCTGTGCGGCAGCTCTCGCCTGGGGAGGGAGAAATGAGGGTCTCAGAGTGGGGCCAAGCCTCTGCCCCTGCACACAACCCCATGCAACCCGCTTGGTGTCCCCATGCCTGCCCCACACCACTCACTGCGGCTGGAGAGCCAGGGCCGTGTTGGGGTGGAGGTGTAGTGGTACCCAGCACGGTCCACGCACTCAATGCTCTGGTCCCCGTAGATGATCTGGAAGACCTGGCATATGAGTGCGCAGGACTCCTCGGCAGCATCCTGCAGTGGGAGGGACAGGGAGAACACATGCCATTGGGTGCCCACGTACCATTGGGTGCTCATGTGCCATTGGGTGCCCAAGTGCCATTGGGTGCCTATGTACCATTGGGTGCCCACGTGTCACTGGGTGCCCACAGGTGAATGCCATGTGCCATTGGGCGGGCATGTGCCGGCGCATCTCACCCTGTTGGGCACAGCGAGGATGATGAGGTTGGAGTAGGCGTCAGGACAGGGCTCCTGCGGCTCCAGGGGGTTGCTGCCCGTGTGCCTCCGCTCCCAGCTGCCAAAGCCGGTGCCACGCTCCCAGCTCCCTCCGGCGGTGCCGGGTCTCCGCCGCTCCCAGCTACCGCCGCAGGGCTGCCGCCGCTCCCAGCTGCCCGAGGGCCGCCCGCGCTGCCGCCGCTCCCAGCTGCCGCCGCGGCGCCGCTCGAGGCTGCCGCCCTGGCGCCCGTCCTGCCCGCCCCGCGCCGCCCGCCAGTCCAGGCTGCAGATGGTGTGCCGCCGCTCCATGGCACCGCCCAGCCGCCCGCCCTCCGGCCACGAGCCCCCCGCACGCTTCTCGGCGGGGAAGGACTCCGGTAACCCGGGGGGGGCCGCCTCCGGGTGCGCTCCGGCGGGAACCGGGTCCACTCCCAGGCCTGGGGCAGCGGGGAGAGGGCAGGCGTCAGGGCAGGGGCTGCGCTGCCCACCCTGCCCCGAGCCCAGACCCTGCCCTGGCTGCCCCAGGCAGGGGCGGTGCAGAGGCATTGTAGAACCCCAGAGTGGTTTGGGTTGGAAGGGACCTTAAAGCTCCCCCAGTTCCAACCCCTACCACGGGCAGGGACACCTTCCACTGGAGCAGCTTGCTCCAAGCCCCTGTGTCCAACCTGGCCTTGAACACTGCCAGGGATGGGGCAGCCACAGCTTCTCTGGGCACCCTGTGCCAGCGCCTCAGCACCCTCACAGGGAAGAGCTTCTTCCTGATATCTAATCTAAATCTAACCCTTTTTCAGGTTAAAGCCATTTCCCCTTGGGATGGGTGTGATGGAATGGGGACGGGGGAGCCCCAGTGAATTGGAGGATTAAGGACAAAGATTAGAAGACTGCTCTATGTGCACACTGGAGCTCAGCCCCCACCAACTCAGCGGGGCAAGGTGGGGTTTTTATGCCCCAACTGGACCCAGCACCTTCCCATCACACCCAAAGCTCCAGCCCCTCATGCCCTGGGCACACCGGATGCTTGGGGCCAGCTGTGCCGCACCAGTGGCCCTGGCCAGATGCCCGCACCGGTTTTGAGGATGAGGAGGTGCAGGGCATCATCCCGCAGGTAGGACGCAGCGGCGATCTCATGTGTGGGGATGCGCAGGATCAGCTCCTCGTTGTCGCGCCATGTGAGCAGGAGGCAGCGGGCAGAGAGGCTGAGGATGCTGTCCTGTTCTGGCGTCGTCTGCAGCGGCAGCTCCTTCAGCTGCTGTGGGCAGAGTGTGTGCCATGGGCATGGGGCACCCTGCGGCATGGGGCACCCGGCACCCACCCTCTGGGCAGCACTGGGGCAGCCCAGTGGGACTGCTCTTACCCTGGCTGTGTCCAGCAGCTGCAGCACCTCATCCCGGCTGGAGGGGTTCAGGGAGGCTGTCACCCATGTCAGGTGGCCTAAAAACTGGGACACAAAACCCAGGGCAGCTTGGGGGTCCCCTGCAAGGGGGGTCCCATCCCACCATACCCTCACCGGAGTGTTTGTCTGGGCAGGAAGGGCACCAAGACCCTCCTGGCCACAATGGGTGGTCCCTTTCAGCATGGTGTGGACCCGGACATCCCTGGGGACACCCCCACCCCCTTTACCTTCACCTCCTTCTCCACGTAGTCGTGCAGCAGGATCTGGGGGTCGATCAGGTAATCGGGGGGGTAGAGGGGCACCGAGTGCAGCGGCCGCCGGTAGACGCTGCTGCGGGGCGCGTGCCGCCGGGCTGCCTTGGGGAACACCAGCCGCTTGATGGGCGATACGAAGCCCTGGAGGGAGAAGGGGTGCAGGGACACACCAACACCCAACCAACCCCGGCACCCCAGGGTGCCCGGGCACCCCTCTGCTCCCTGACCTCCATTTGGGTGGGTGGGAAGCAGCCAGTGCAGACCCCACCTGTCCCCACCACCCTATAGAAAGGGCTGCAAGGCCCTTTTGTCTCATGTGTCTCGCCCGCTACCACCCTCCTGCAGCCCTCCCAGACACCACCCCCAGCCCCAGCACCTTCTTCCCCTTCTTGGCCTCGCAGTCCATGGCGGCCGCGGCGCTGCCTCTCGGCACGGCCGCCCCGCTCGGCGCCGCTGCGCTTTCCTGTGTCGGAAACTCCACCAGGATGGCCGGGATGTGAGTTCCTGCCCCTCCTGGGGGGTGCTGGGACTGGGCTGGGCTGGGCTGGGACTGGGATTAGAAGTGGGAATAGGACTGGGACTGTGGCTGCATTTGGGATTAGGACCAGGACTTGGACCAGGATTGGGACTATGCTGGCACTTGGGCAGAAACTGGGGCTGAAGTAGGCTGGGATGAGACTGGAGAAGGGGCTTGGGCTGGTGCTGGGCTGGAACAGGGACTGGGACCAGGACCAGGGATGGGATTTGTGCTGGGAGTGGGCTGGGATTTGGTCAGCAGCAGGGACTAAAGTGAGCTGGATGGGACCAGAGCAGGTGTCAGGGCTGGGTTTGGGGCTGGGGGTGCTGGTGGGACCCAGCTGCAGAGCAGCCCCTGCCCCTCACTGCTGCAGGTCTCCCCCCTGGGCTTCGCCTGGTTCTGCTGCCCCATGGCCCCACATCAGCCTCATCTTCATGGCAGAGCTGGCAGCTCCTGGCCCTCACTGCCCCTTTCTCGCCTGCCCATGGGACCATGACACAGGGAACGGCACCAGCAGGATCCTGCTCAACTGCACCCAGCTCCCCATCCCCATGGGCACCCATGGGTTCCGAGCCCACTGTGGGTCTGGGGGCTACCCAGGGGCTCCGGCAGGGAGGAGATTGTTGGTCCCGCAGCAGCCACATCCAGCAGCTTCCTGCCCAGCATCCTGCCCGTGCACCCCTTCGCTGCCGGCTGCAGGCACCAACACTGTGCACACAGCAGCACCGCAGCCATCCTGCTCCATGCCCAGCATCCCCGAGCACCCCGGGACACAGCGTTCTGCCCCGCAGCAGGGCACTGGGCCGGGGCTGTGGCAAGGAGCGGGCCCGCAGGCAAGGGTTATTGAAATGAATTTAATTTCTCATGTTGCAGCAAAATTAAAAATATACAAAAAGTTTGTGGTGTACAAAAAAGTCTCGGTCCAGACCCGGCCTCCCCTCGACCCTGCCCGCGCCGGCTCCCAGAGAAGGTGGCACACAGTATTTACAGTACGTGACAGCGGCTGCCGGGTCCCGGCATGGGGGGGGACAGGGACGTGGCCGACACTCCCCGGCAGCCCCCACCGGGATCCAACGACCCTGACCGGGGACAAACCCTGACCAAGGGCCCCATCCCAAACCTCTCCCTGCTCCCTGAAGCCGAGATGGCCCCAGGGACACCCCTAGGGACCAGGACCCTCATCCCCAGCGGGAGCTCAAGCACCCCCCGAGCTGCCCCATCCCGTAGCACCCAGCTCGGCCCCAGGTGGTGCCCCCTCGCCGTGGTCCCGATGCTGCCGCTGGCACCGGGGCGCTGGGGTTGGCTTCCCCTGCGGCACAGGCTGAGGGGGTGGCTGAGCCCTGGGGCTCGTTGCTGCTGAGACCCCTGCCTGGAGCAGCCCAGGGCTGAGGGTACCGTGGCTTGAGTGCATAGAAAAGTGTCCCTCTGTGCCCAGGGTCCCCGCGCAAACCCCAGGGCATGGGAGGGGTTCAGATTGACCCGACCGGTGGCTTCTCTCTGCTCTTGGGGGTACAGGGAGAGGGGCTGGGGCAGGGGGAGCTCACAGGAGCCTCCCCATGCTGGCACCCGGTCCCCATGCACAGGGACCGCAGGGACAAGCCCCGACCCCTGCCCGGCTCCCCCGGCCGCTGCTCCCGACCTTCCCTGAGGAAATGAGACCCCCCTAAAGCTGCCGCACACCCGGCGCTGCCCCTGGCACCGTCAGTACCCACCGCGGGGTCTGTCTGATACCAGTGGTGAAGGAGGGGTGCAGCTCACGGGGAGCCCGGCCCCAGCCAAGTGCTGGCCCCTCCTCCGAAAGGGATTCCGAGGCTTCCAGTTAGCACCAGTTAGCACCAGTGTCCCCAGCGCCGGCCCTGCCCGCTGCCACCCCCCCTCCCCCGGCCTTCCAGCTACAGAGAAATGGGAAAGAAAAACAACGTGATGACACCGACACCGCGCTCCCGCCGTGTCACGAGGATGGGGAGCACGCTGCCCCTCGGGAGCCGGGCCCCAGCACGGTGGGTGGCAGCTAGAGCCGTTCCCAAGTGCAGATCCCACAATCCAGCCCTCCCCACGGCTGGCCCCTTGTGCCGCTCCTCATCTCATCCCGTGGCAGGGCTTGGCACCGTGGCACGGGGCAGCCGGTGGCTGGGACCCTACGTGGCTGTGGCAGAGGGCACAGGGGACACGGGGAAGGCACAGGGGCCATGGGAGCAGGGGGCAAAGGGCTATGGGGGTCCGGCAGCATCGTAGCTCTGCAAAACCCTGCCAGCCCCTGCACACACATGCACACACACACACACGTACACACACACACATGTACACACACACACATGTACACACACACATGTACACACACATGCACACACACATGTACACACACACACACATGCACCCCCTTGGGACGTGCCTGCCCCGGGGACATGGAGTACATTCAGTCCTTTGGATGGGTGCACACCAATGGATCTGGACCAGGGACACATTCAAACCCGGAGACCGGGGCAGCCCCAAGCCTGGAGCAGGCAGGGGCAGGCAGGATTCTCGCTCAGGTTCATACTGGGGAGCTGGAGGGGGTTGATGCTGATGGCGGGTTGAATGGAAACACTCCTGGGTGGATAGAGATGCCGAACCCGGGAGGGGAGAACATCTGGGGGTGAATCCCACTTTGAGGAGCCCCTGGAATGCCGGTGGCCCCATGTGCCCCCCTCAGTGGCGCCAGACCCTGCCCCCTGGCTGCAGTGGAGGTAGAAAATGTCACACAAAATGTCACCACTGAGGTGAAAACAAACCCGATGAGATGAAGTGGTTCCCATGGGGACAGGAGGGATAATGTGGGCCAGGGGGAGCAGGGTCCCATGAGAGGACCCCAGGACAGGATCTGTACCCCACAGCACAGCCAGGACCCGCGGGGCTGGGGACATGGCTCAACCCTGAACCAGGGGCACCAAGAGTGGAGATAAAGGGGCTCCCCTGGGGCAAGAAGGTGACATGGAGGGGCTGACCGGACCCTGGCTGTCCCCTACCCCAGCTCCATGCGGGTGATGAGCCCCACACACACCCCGGTTCAGCCACACTCCAGCCCCATGGCGCTGCTGTGACACAGGCGCCCGTGCCCCACATGCTGACCGCCCGGGTCACACTGCGCCCCACCGTGCCCCAAGCCCCTCACAGCTGCCGGCCCCCAGCCCGGAGTGCCCCCGGCCCCCATCCTGCACCATGGAAACGGCTGAGCACCACGGGGCCGCAGCACCCCCCGCCTCGGGCTCAGGCACCGGTGAGGTATTTGGCAAGGACGAGCCCCGGGGGGGAGCCATGGGGTGGAACAGGGGTCTCGGCTGCGGGAGAGCGGCCCGGGGCGGGGATAGCACCAAGAGACCTCCCCGGCCCCTTCCCGCGGAGCGCTCGGCAGCGCCCGCAAACCCAACAGAAAGGCAAACGGCTGCGGAGCCGCAGGGTGGTCGGGACGGCACCGGAGGACCCCGCCGCGGCCCCGCGCCCCCCGCCCTACACCGTGGTCTCGTACTCCAGCACCTCCTGGGGGGCGCCGGGGGTGCGGTACTGCAGGCGCGGGGTGCTGGGCGACGCGTACTCCAGCGCCAGGATGGTTTTCCGCAGGCGCCGGTCGATGAAGTGGGCGTCCCAGGCCGGGTACTTCTTCCTGGGCAGGTCAATGCGGATGACGGGCCCCTCTGTCCGCGGGGCGCGGGCGGCCGGCGCCGGCGGCGCGCAGGGTCTCACCTGGAAGACGGGCACGCAACTGTCCCGCTCCCCCGGCGCCCCGTCCCGCTCCCCCCCTGTAGTCCGCGGCAGCGAGCGGGGGGGGCTGGTGACGGCTTCCACAGGGGACACCGGCACCGGGGCCGGCTGCTGCCGGAAAATGCAGCCCCCGCCACTGGAGCTGAAGATGGGGCCGTTGGGGTGCAAGAGGCAGTAGTAGATGAACATGAAGAAGATGCCGAGAGCGAAGCTGGAGCTGACCACGCAGACGAGGATTAAGGCGTCGAAGTCGGAGGTGGTCTCGCGGTCGTAGTAGAGGAACCAGAGGATGGTGAGGGCGGCGTTCTCCGACAGCGTGATGATGTAGTAGATGCACATTCGGTAGCGGCTCCGGCCCTCCTTGACGTTGAACCAGCAGAAGATGTAGATGATGCCCACCACCATGTTGTAGATGATCTCCTCCCACTTGGACATGCAGAAGTCCGTCTCACCCTGGATGATCCAGAAGGTCATGATGCACCAGTGGGTGACGATGAAGATGCCAAAGTAGAGCTGGAACACGGAGGCGAAGAGGGCAAAGGCGATGGCGCGGGCGGCGATGGTGAAGAGGTGCCACAGGATCTGGACCACAGCCCCCTTGTAGGACATGGGC
Source organism: Psittacula echo (assembly GCF_963264785.1). Taxonomy (NCBI): domain Eukaryota; kingdom Metazoa; phylum Chordata; class Aves; order Psittaciformes; family Psittacidae; genus Psittacula; species Psittacula echo. Next base: position 9,506,111 of record NC_137747.1, on the reverse strand, counting down.
ATCTTGTCCTCCCGCGAGTCCCGCAGCACCTTCTGGTAGGAGGCGATCATCCACGCCAGGGAGACCAGCGAGGCCGAGGCTGAGAACCCTGTGCAGGGAAGGGGCAGTGAGAGCCTGCAGCAGCCCCGGGTCCCCTCTCCAGCCATCCCATCCCCTGCCACGGGCACTGTGCCCCTTACCCTGCAGGGGCTCGATGCTGTTCTGCTGCACCATGATGCTGAGCTGCAGCACGAGCTGGGGCGCGCTCTTCAGGAAGGTCTCGAGCAGCCGCAGCATGCTGATGTCCGCGCTCTCAAACATCATGCGCCAGTAGAAGTGACGGCGACGGTGCTCAGCCTGCCACCGGCTCTGCAGCCCCAGGTACAGCGTGCGGAGGTACCTGCGGGGGAGGCAGGTGAGATGAGCCCCCAGCGCCCAGGCAGCTGAGCTCAGCCCCTGCCCATGCCAGCCATGCCCTGTAACCGCCGCCAACCCTACCCAGCAGCACTTCCCACATGATCTGGGGCCACAGAAAGCCCCATACACCAAGCATGCAGGGCATAACCCTTGCATAGGATGGTTTGGGTTAGAAGGGACCTTGAAATCTCTTCCAGTTCCTAATTCTCATCTCAATCTCCCCTCTGGCAGGTTAAAGCCATTCCCCTTGGCCTGTCCCTACAGGCCCTTGTCCAAAGCCCCTCTCCAGGTTTCCTGTAGCCCCTTTAGGCACTGGAGCTGCTCTAAGGTCTCCCCTTAAGGAGTCTTCTCTTCTCCAGGCTGAACCAGCCCAGCTCTCTCAGCCTGGCTGCAGAGCAGAGCTGCTCCAGCCCTTGCAGCAGCCCCATGGCCTTCTTTGGACCCGACCCGCTCGAGCAGGTCCACATCCCTCTTGTGCTGGGGGCCTAGAGCTGAACACATGTTGCTGTCCCACCCCGAGGTGCCAAGAAGGAGCAGCTTGCACAAAGCCAGCTCAGCACCCGGGGCTCACCCGGCCACCACCTCTGGGTGCTGCCGTTGCGCAGTCTCTCCCATGCAAGGTCTGGCTTCCCCCCCCGGTCAGGGATCCCGGCCCCACTCTCCAGCCACCCATGGACTCGGGGTGCCCCAGCCCAGCACCGCCTCCGGCTGCTTCCCAAAGGGGATATTTTGGTCCCATGGCACAGATCCCCCCCGTGTCCCCTGCCCCGGCCAGCGCGGAGGCACCAGCTGGTCGTGCGGCGCTGCCGGCGGGAAGCACGGGGCGCTGGTGCTGGCGCTGCCTCGGCTCTTGGCACTGCCGCCGGTGCAGGCATACACTGGCCGTGGCCATCTGGTCTTGGGCCGGGGTCATTGGAGGTGTGTGTGGCACCGACACGCACCGGATGAGTCACCGCCACCGGGGACCCCTCCCCGTGGCATGGGCACGGATCCGGGCACTGCCAGAGGGGCATGGCCGGAGGGGCAGGACATCCCCGCAGCCCTGCCGGCACCACGGGAAGGCAGGAAGCTGAAGCAGGAGGATATCAGGCCATAAAGCTTCTCCCAGCCCCATAAAACACTCACACAGAGCGACAGCCTCTCCATCAGCTCCAGAAGCGCTGCCAGCCAAATCCATTATCTCGGAGTGCTGGAGAAACCCTGATCCCAGCACTTTCAGCTCATCCGTCAGCGGAAGGAGCAGGAGCCAGCCCTGCTCCCGCTGCAGGGACAGCCCCAAGACCACAGTGGGGGTCATCAGCTGGGAGCACCCCACTGCAGCCATGGGAGGGCAGGGGGAGCATCCTGGTCCCATGGGGCTCCCATGGTCCTCCTTGATGGTCCTGCTGGGTGTCAGCAGCCCCAACACCATCTGCTCCATCCCCTACAGCTCCCCCTCAAAACCTCCCCCAAGAGCCGGTGGCCAGGCAGGATGTTGCTGTCGTCAAATAGCACGGTTTCAGCAGCTCTGCCCCGGTTGCAGCGGGTGCCGGTGGCAGCAGGAGCCAGCCCAGCCCCAGGCCCTCCCTGCACTGGTGACAAAATAACCTCCACCTCGGGGAGAGCAGCTGATTTTAGGCTTTGCTGCTGCCTGTCCCTCGCTGCTCAGAGGGGGAGGCTGCAGCTGCTCAGCTCCTGGCACAGGTTTGAACCGTGGCATCACTGCCAGCCCCCCCCGGCCCCCTCCTCACCAGCCCCCCAGGGACAGACCCCCCTTCATTGGCAGGGGGAACCAGGGGACAGAGCAGGATGGGGGGCACAGCTTAGGGAAAACACAGTGGGAGAAGCAGCACAGAGCCTGGGATGCTGTGGGGCATCACCGCTGGTCCCAGGGCACCCACTCATGAATGGGCCCAGGCACCAGTGACCTCACCCTCTCCCTGCAATCAGACTCACTAACTGGGCTCATCAGCTGTGATCCCGCTGTCTGCTGCATGCAGACCCCACAACCACAACGTCCCCGGCCCCTCCACTGCTCAACAAGTGACCTGCAGCCTCCCCCAGCCTCCAGCAAGGGCCCCGCTCTCCCCTATCTGCCCATCAGCTCCACAGATCTCATTAACCCGAGGTTTCATCTCCCATCCACACATCAGAATGAAACGCTGGTTCCTGTTTGTGATGCATTTGATCACCCCGTGGGGTTTCAGCCCAGAGAAACATCCCCGCACTGACAGCGCAGGCGGGCACTCCTCAGCCCTGCACATGGTGGGAAACACAGAATCAATCACGGGGGGGACTCATTTCACTTTCAAAGAGCTGATGATGAGGCAGAAGCTGAGCGTGGTGCTCGCAGCGCTGATTGCTCCCTGCTCAGTGGGGCACAGAGGAACGCAGCGAAACCCCTGCAGTGGGAAGGTGCTGGGTGCTGATGGGTGCTGGATTTGCCAGAGCCCCACCACGGAGGGGGTTGTCACCAATGTCCCCATTTGCCACCAGCTCCCAGCTGCTGACCCCAATTCAAAAGCATTTGGACAAACAGAAGTGTAAGGAGCTCTGGTTATCACCAAATCCACTACTCATCATCCTCAGATGGAGCAGGATGTGGGACCCCTGGGTTCACAGAACATGATTTTCCTAGAAGGCAATTTGGGATATCAGCCCTTAATCTTTTATTGAAACAAGGAAATTGCTTTCCTGTTGCAGCCATTTTAATCCCCACACATCCCACCAAGTCAGGTCATCAGGGAGAGCTGCACAGGCCAAGGAAAGCCCTAGATGCCACCATCCCTGCACCCCAATGTGCCTGGGGCACCAGGGTGCTCAGGGACAGGCTCGGTCCAGCCCTAAAAAGTGGAGACCCCAGGGAGTGACTGACCCAGCAGCAGAGCAGGGGGGCTGGGGGGGACCTGTGTGTCCCAGATCTGCCCCCCTTCATGAGCCCACCCGGGGAGCCCAGGGTGCCCCATGGGGCTGGCACCAGGACCGAGGGGTGGCACCGGGTTCCCAAGCCAGCAGAGGATGGGGGAACTGATGGGAGGTCCTTGGGGAGTACCCGCAGGTGCAGAGAGCACCCCAGGTCTGGTCCTGGTGACCCCAGGCAGCCAAACCAGGCGTGACCCTGGGCTAAAGTGGAGACAGGGGCACAGTGGGCACAGGCAGGGCTGTCCCCCAGTGCAAGGGGATGCACAGAGCCCCACCAGCTGCCAGCCCATGGAGGTGGCAGGAACCCCGGCACGCTGCCGGTGGGAGGCACACGCAGGGGATTTGGTGGGGGTGAGACCTGCTGAGGCAGGGAGGAGGCAGGGAAATGGGGAAGGGGAGAGGTGTTTGGCCAGGGCAGAGCCTTCCCTTCACATGCAGCGTTCAGTCAACACTTCCTTAACTGCCACATCCACCTGCACCGCATCCAGCCTCACTAATGGGTTTAGCAAACTGCATTTAACTGCTCACCCGAGCTAATCCCAAATCCCGGGCTTAGAAAGAGCCTCAGCTGCAGCTTGAGACCAACATGTCCTGGAGGGTCAGTGCTGAGTTACCGCTTTAATTGGCTTAAGAGGCTCCGTGGTGCAGCAGATCAGGAGAGCGTGGCTGACACTACTGGGAGCAAAGAGCCAGCCACAGCCCAGCCCCAGCACCAGCCAGGATGGGTTCATTGCCTGCAGGGTGCCAGGGACAAGGCCGCTGCAGGCAGGCTCCTGTCCCCTCCCTCACCAGCTCCTCCTGCACACCATGGCAGGGTTTGCACCCATCCTGCCCCCCACATACCCCGAGGGCTGCCACGTGGATGGGCAGCAGCTGTTGGTGAGGGAAGGGGAAGGAGCCCCCTCCAGCACGGTGCTTGCTGCACTGTGAAGCAAAGTTGGACATCCCAGAGCATCCCGGGAAAAGCAGTGGATGAAGCAATGCATGCAGGCAACAATGGAAAGTGGAGGATCCTTGGTACGACAGAAGCCCAGGAGGGGAAACAGCATGGAAACCCGAGCTGAGCACTGCCTGCTCCGTGCATTGTTCCCGGAATTTGCCATTGTCTCCACTCCCCTCCCAGCACCAACCCTGGGAAGCAGCTCGATGCCAGAGCCACAGCTCTTCCCCAGCACCCAAGGATGGAGCTCAGCAGGGACTGGGGAGGAGCAGGGCTACATGGCACAAGGCAGGAAGGTGCCAGCAAACCCCCAACTCGATTTGGAGGGGCTGCAGGGATGCAGGCAAAGGGCCTCCTGGTGCCTGCTCCACTCTGCCCAGAGCTGCCTTCCCCAGGCCCTGCACAACCAGCACCTCTTCACCTGCACCCACAGCTTCTGCCCACCCGCACCCACAGCAGGGCTCTGCTGGGGCTGTCCTGGGGCTCTCCCCAGCACCCATCCTGCCGTGCATGCAGAGGGGTCGATCCCCGAGCACACCCCAGATGCACGGGCTGCACTTCGCCATCTACACCCTCTCCCTCCCAACCCCTGCCAACCCCTACTCAGTCCTCCCTGCTGCACCCCACCACTCCCTCCAGCCCAGCCCGGCTCCACAATCCCAGACCTGCCCCAGCTGCAGGAGGTGAATGAGGCCCTGCAGCACCCCGATCCCCACCCTGCACCCCCACACCCCTGCACCCCCGTACCTCCAGACCTGCCCCAGCTGCAGGAGGTGGATGAGGCCCTGCAGCACCCAGACGCAGAGGCGGCAGCAGCCGCGGGGGCCGCGGGCGCTGTCCTTGGTGCTGCCGGCGCTGTCCTTGGTGCTGCCGGCGGCGAAGTCGTAGACGAACCACCTGAAGCTGAGGAGCTGCACCACGAGCGAGGGCAGCAGCACGAAGAGCAGCGTCAGCCCGAACCACCACCGCTGACCCCGCACGTAGTAATGGGCCGCCAGCCACAGGTCCGAGGCACCGTCCGCGAAGCAGACTAGGAGGGCGCAGAGCACCCAGCACCCGTCCCGCAGCCGGTACCGCCGCGCCGGGGGGGCCGCGCTCCCCTCCCGCCGCCCGCCGTCGCCCCCCCCCGGGCTCTCCAGCAGCACGGCCGGGCCGTCGCCGCCGTCCGACTTCGCGGCCATGTTGTCGGGGGAGAGGAGGAGAAAGGAGGGAGCGGGAGAGACTTCCGGAGGGAGGACGGCGCCGACGAGCCCGCCCCGGCAGCGCCCGCCCCGCCGGCCTCGCCCCGCGGCCCCGTCGAGATCGGCCCCGGCAGGCCCCGCCCCGCCGCCGCCGCCAGGTCCCGGGGGAGCGCTCGGTGCCGGTGGGCGCCGCCCCGCCGGGAAGGGCAACCGGTCGCGATCTCCCGGGGCTCCCCGCCCGGTGCCGACAGGACCCCCCTGGGGCAGCGGCCGCTCCGCCCCGCCGCCCCCCGCCCGGCTCATCAAGGACCGGGGCTCCCTGGGCAGCTCAGGTGAGACCCCCTCCAGGGCGGTGAGAGCCCCCCGGGGCTGCAGCGGGTGCCTCCGGTCCTCGGGGCAGGGGCAGCGCAGCAGGACCCCGGGCTCCTGCCCGAGGGACCCCCGCAGGAAGCTGCTGCACTGGACCTGAGTCCTGCTCTGCAGGAACAGCCCAGCCTTAGGGAAGCCCCCAGAGGCGCTGCACAAGCCGGTGAAGTGCCAAGGTCACCCAATGGACCTGGGGTTTGGGTGTCCATGAGCTCAAACGCTGCCCTGCTCCTTGGCTTTGCCCCACCACCTCTCCTTCTTTGTTGCCCATCACAACTGGGATGCCCAGTGGGCAGCACGAGGGGTTGGTACCCCTGTGGGACACGTGAAGCAGCTCTGGGCTGGCATTCCAGCAGTGCTGGGAGGGGAAGAGCTTTTGGCTCCTTTGCAGCGTATCACCTCCACGGACAGGCTCTGACTTACTACATTTCAGCCCCCAAAGCTGTGTGCCTGTGGAGGAGCCTCATGCGTGGCCAAAGCCTGGCGCACAGTGAGCACCCGGCAGCACGCAGTGAGGGGGGCATGTTATATCCCAGGAAATAGCCAACTTCTAAACCTGGGATAAGCCTGGATCCTGGTTCACAAAGCTGAGGGAGCACAGGGGGAAGGTGTTAGTTGGCACAAGGGAGCAGTCGGGCCCTCGGTGAGGCTCTCTCTGTGCTGCATGTATTAGCATGGGTAATGTGACTTAAATACCTAACCTTGAGCTGCTCCTGACAGATCCCCTCGAGAAATGCCTGCCTGGGGGAGGGGAGGCTCCCAACATCCCAGAGCCTGAGTAATGGAGTCTTTCAGGAGCCTGGGCCCCTTTGGAGGATGGGCACTGCCGGCCAGAGCTCCTCAGTGCCAAGTCAATCCCAGTCTCTGTCCTGGTTGGGCAACAGAGCAGAACTGGTGCCTCTGCAATAGTGGGCACAGCACCAAGGAGAGGGGACCTGGAAACCAGGGAGGGATGGACCCACCTTCCTTCAGTGATCCTGAAATGCCCCCTCTGAAACAGCGTTAAAGATCCACAGCCTGGCAACACAGGGACAGTGGTTTGAAGTCTGATCTGTCTGAACAACAGGCCCCAGCAGCCACATGGTAAAATGAGAGAGAAAAAAACCCCATAAACAGCCCCGAAGCTTCCTGTGCAGCTGCCAGCAGGCAGGGATGGGTTCTAGCTGCATACATAAAAGTGCTGCAAGGAAGAAAAAGGAACAGGCTGAAATCAAGCCTGCTCTTTCCACAGCAAAGTACAGAGCGAAGCAGAGCAGCCCTCAGCAGCGGGTGGATGGCTGGTCCCTGACTGCTGGTCCCCAGCAGGGCACATCAAGGTGCATCTGGCCCTCACAGACCTCTGGTCCCTGGCCTGAGTCCAGCTGCCAAGCAGAAGGCCTGTCCTGGCTCCAGGAGGAGAGATCTGGGATGGTTTGCGGCTGGCTCAGAGCTTGGCTGGGGAGAGGCTGCAGAGCTCAGCACCAGCTGCTGCTCCCTGCCCAGGGAATGTTTCCCAGGTGCTTTGGGATCCCTCCTGCTGCAGCTGAATCTGCTGCTGCTTCCCCCATGTCTGTGCTGACCTGGGACGCAGGCTTCCCCTGCCCTCTGTGCAATTGGAGGGGGCAGGTGGCAGCCCATCCCCATCACTGTCCACTTCTCATCCCTGTCCCCATCCCATCCCCATCCTTGTCACCATTACAACCCAATCCTTGTCCCCATCCCATTCCCATCTCCATCCCCATCGCTGTCACCATTCCATTCCAGTCCCTGTCCTAACCCCAACGCATCCCTATCTCGATCCTCATCCCATCCCAATCCCTGTCCCCATCCCATCCCTCCCACATTGACTTTGAAAGTCCTCCCTCCTCCCAGTCTCTCTGTGCATAACAAGAGCTGCTGGTGGACATGGTGGCAGGAGGTCTCCAGCCCACCGAAGGGGACTGCCACCACCCAGACAGGACACACTTCCCAAGCACCACCTCCAGCTCTGGAGCCAAACCCCACCCGTGTCTGTGTGTCTGCAGCAGGATGGGCAGTTTGGCTTTCCCTGCCCACAGAGCTTTATGCCACTGGTCTGTGTCCCCAGGAGGGAAATACAGCTCCAGGTCCAGGTGGGTCCCAGCACTCAGCGTGAGAATCATCAGGCCTTTCTCCTCCCATTCCTCCAAAGCAACAAGGATCAGATGCTGCCTTTGCGCCTGCAGAAAGCTGAAGGAAATCATTCCATGGTGGATGCTGTGGTGCGAGGCTGCAGGAGAAAAGCAGATACATGTCCTGCATCTTGCACCCCATGTCCTGCATTCCACCCTGCAGCTGCCCCGGTGCCCCCATCCTACTGGGATGCCATGGGAGCCAGCCCTGGGACACGGGACAGATCCAGACTGCAGATCTCCAGCCAGACACCCCCACTGAAAAAGGAGCATTTTCCAGTGTTGGTGCCAGCCCCAATCCCACTGTCTCACGTCAGGAAAAGCTCCAACCAGAGCATGAATGCCTCCATCTCAGGCCAGCCGCTCACTGCCACCGCTGCCCTGGGAGTGCCTGGTCTCTGTGCATGCAGCCGAGGAGATCTCCCCAGTTAACTGCAACAAACAACCTGACGGGATTAGGGAGGTAATCTTCCCGCCTGGTAATCTCCTTTAAGAGATTATTTGCCCACACAAGTGAGGTGACCACTGGCCAGATGCTGCCTTGCTCCCTCCTTCCTCATCCCCTGTGGTCCCTGTGTGGTGTTTGGCAGGACTGGGGTCACCACGTGCCGTTGGGGAGCTCCTCACCAAGCTGAGTCCCATGGAGGGCAGGAGCCAACAGGCCCTGTTGTGTCCCCACCACTGCTGGTATTTCTCCTCTCCCCCAGCCCATGCTTGGCCTCACTGGGGCTCCCTCCTACAAAAGCCCCTCTCTAAGACTGGATGTTCCTCCACCATCAACGTGGAACAAACAGCCTCACCGTCACCATCACCCCGCGATGCTGAGTGAGTGGCAGCATCAGGGACAGGGCTGCTTTTGGAAACCCAAGAGATCGTTCTGCGCACCAGCACCCTCCTGCTGAGCAGTATCCCTGGCGCAGAGGGGAGCTGGTGGGACTGGCGCTGTGCAGTGCCCTCCACCCTGGCCTCAGGGCTCTGAAGCAGTTCTCCAGGGCTGTCTCACAACAGCATTCCCGGATGGAGCTGCTTCAGGACATGGGTCCCGGCTCGGCAGACCCTGCCATGGGGCTGGGGCTACTGACCCCGCATTTCTCCATCTCCTGCTGCTCAGGGGCTGGGAGGAAGGGAACAGAGGCCGTTCCGAGGTGAGGTGTTTCCCCCTTCCCGCGGGCAGGGTCTGTCAGGACAGAAGCCTGATGCAGCCAGGGCCGCAGCCATCTCCCTCCCTGGGGATGCAGCCCTCACCAGAGAGCTCTGGAGCAGCCGCTCAGCTGCACCAAAGGAAATCTGAGCTCATCGCCCTGTGCTTTTAGCGCTGTTTATTGCCTCCTGGGGACAAGAAGGGGACAGAAAGGCCACCCCGTGCTCTAAAAGCCCAGCTGCCCTGCACCGGCACCATGCTGGGAAGAGGCGAGGAAGAGCCAGAAGTGCAGCGCTGGTGGGGATGGGTTCTGACATGGTATAAATCATGGAATGGGTTGTGTTGGAAGGGACCTTAAAGCTCATCCAGCTCCAACCCCTGCCACGGGCAGGGACACCTTCCACTGGAGCAGCTTGCTCCAAGCCCCTGTGTCCAACCTGGCCTTGAGCACTGCCAGGGATGGGGCAGCCACAGCTTCTCTGGGCACCCTGTGCCAGAGCCTCAGCACCCTCACAGGGAAGAGCTTCTGCCTATACTGAATCACTCGCACCCGTGGGGGCCCGCGGAGGGCTGTGGGGCTGGGCCCCGCTCCCTCCCTGTGCCGTGGCGCTGCTGCCGTGTCCCGGCGTTCCCGTTGTCCCACGGGTTTCCAAACCCTCGCTCGGGGCCGCGGAGCGTTCCGGGGGTGACCGCCAGGGGGCGCGCTGCGACCCGGACCCTTCCTCCGCGGAACCCGCCGGTGCGGCTGCTGCTGCGGCGCGGAACCGGGCGGCAACGGACACGGCCCATACCCGGATCCGACCGGTAACGGACACGGACCGGAGCCGGCCCCGGCGCCGGCTATGGCGCGGGACCCGGCGTTCGTGCTGCGGTACCTGGCCGAGGTGGAGGAGCTGGCCGAGGACGTGCTGGCGGCGCGGCAGCAGGTACGGCCCGGCCCGGTGGGGGCTCCCCCGCCGCCAGTGGCCGCAGCTGCATCTCTCCCGTTACAGATAGTGGATCTGGACGTGAAGCGGAACCGGAACCGCGAGGCCCTGCGGGCGCTGCACAAGAGCCCGGAGCCCGATGGTGAGGTCGCGCTCCCCGGTGCGCCCTGAGCCCCGGCCCGGAAGCGGCCGCGCTGACCAAAGCGTTTCCCGTCCCTCTCCCGCAGGCAAGGCCATGGTCTGCTTCGGGAGCATGTTCATCGAGCTCCCCGCGGCGCAGACCCGGGACATGCTGCGAAAGGGTACGGTAACGGCTAACGGGGGGCGCAGCCTCACTCTATGCTCCCGAACCCCCCCCAGCACACCCGGGCAGGTCCTGGCTGTCGCCCGGTTCTCCTGGCTCACACATTTGGGCACAAAGGCAGGGGTCAGCCCCCAGCACCCCCAGGCAGGTGGGAAAGAGCCCACTCCTGTGCTGGGGGCGCTGCCAAAGGCTCAGCCTCCAGCCCAGAGCCCTCCTCACCCCCATCCCACTTCTCCCCCTGGAGAGGGGCTTTTGACAAGGGGGAATGGCTTTAACCTGCCACAGGGGAGATTGAGATGAGCTCTTAGGCAGAAGCTCTTCCCCGTGAGGGTGCTGAGGCGCTGGCACAGGGTGCCCAGTGAAGCTGTGGCTGCCCCATCCCTGGCAGTGTTCAAGGCCAGGTTGGACACAGGGGCTTGGAGCAAGCTTCTCTAGTGGAAGGTGTCTCTGCCTGTGGCAGGGGTTGGGACTGGGTTAGCTTTAAGGTCCCTTCCAACACAAACCACTCTGTGATTGTCTCAGACCAGGAACATCTGGATGAGGAGATAAACAACCTCCGGAAAGAGCTGCGTGTGAAGGTGAACCGCCTCTATGAAGCCCAAGGTAACACTCATGTTCTGGAACATTCTCAGCATCAGCTGCCACATATCAGGAAGGTACAGAAACTCCTGATCTCTGTGTGCTCCTGCAGCCACTTTCCCACTTACTTTGCAATTCTTTCCCTGCTCCAGCAGCACTGGTGCGGAGCCACTGACCAGGATAATCCCACATCAGCTCCCAGGGCTGCCCCTGCCTTCCCTGCAGCCCCTCAGGAGCCCAGCAGGGATTGCTGCACTGGTTGTGTTGCAAAGTCCTGATTTTTCCATGTGTTCTTCTCAGGTAAACCTGAGCTGAAGGGGTTTAACCTGAACCCCATGAGTGCCGAGGAAATGAAGCTGATCAACCGCATCCTGGAGGGCTGAAGTGGCCTTGCCATTGTCACTGTGTGTACTCAGGCTGGCACCTCTGCAGCTCACACCACAACATCCTGTGGGGTTTGCTGGAGGAGATCCATGTGCCTGGAGCCCGCCTCAGGTGAGGTCCCTGTAGCCAGAGTTGGGGACTGGTTGGCTTCTCACCTACAAGGCTGCAGCTTCCTTGGATCACAAACACTTTCCTGCTCCTTCCGACTCCCAGGCATGGGCTGGGACACAGCTCTGGGCAGTCGCCCATGGCTGGGGTGGAAGTGGGATTATTAAAGTCAGAGCAGTGAGACATTCCTGACTGTGTGTGTGCTTCTTGTTGGGTTTTTATGCGAGTGCTTCTGGAGTTGGGCTTCAGAGCTGGCTCATTGTCATGTTGGGAACAGGAGTAGGAGGAATTGGGAATCCACAGCACGCCTGCAGCACAGAGGAGGAGTTGTGTATGCCCATGCTACTAAAACAAAGCCAAGCTGTACATCTGAAACACGTCAGGAATCTCTGAAGATGGAGTGGGAGGAGGCAGCATCCTTTTAGTCTCACTGGGAAAACGTGTTCTGCTGTTCAGTTGGAAGGCAAAAGACCAAAGAAATGGGGGATAAAACATGTATATTTAAAAAAAAAAAAAAAGCAGCCTGAAGAGAGCTGAGCAGGACCAGTCCTGAGCCAGCCTTGTAGTAAGAGGAAAATTGATTCAACCAGTAATAGTTTCTTCAAAGGTTTTACAGTTTGTAACAGGCTACAGAGGGGTTGATTTTTTGCTGTCTACAGGAAAGGGTCTGGGCAAGGCCAAGCCCTGAAGTTTTTGAACTGCTGTAAAGGTGTTTCTGGATAGAATTTAAAGGCTTCAAACAGCCATTGTCCTGCTCTCTGCAGCTCTCAAGGGAGCTCACCCATTCTGCCAAACCTCACTGGTGCAGCACAGAGCTGGGCCTGACCCTGTGCTCACTTCCCCTTTGTACATGTGTCCAGGGCTTTAAACCAAGCACCAGCATCTTTCCTGGCTCCCTGAGCACCTTCCACCTTGGAGCTCAGAGGCACCTTCACCAGGCAGCCTCATCCATTCCACACATGCTCCAATTTACAGAGTTCCAAAACCCACCCTGTTTCCAACTCCTTAAATCTGAAATGAGATTTCTTTAACTCTAAACCCCAGTTACCATTGCTTGATCTGCTTTAGAACTCTGCAGCTAACCCCACACACCCTAACCGCACATCTGCACAAACGGAGGCTGCTCACTTCAGCTTTAAGTTTCACGTACACAGATTAAAAATCACATGGACTTATTTACCTGAAGCTTTCAGAGAGCCACGTCCCTGCATGCACAGCGCCAGGTCCCTGTGCTGCAGCCACTCACACACAGCCCATGTAGAGCAGCCACTCAGCATCTCCGCAGTGGCTGACACCAGGTTATTTTTACAGTATCATGGCAACAGGTTCTCTGCTCTGACATGTTTCCATAGTAGTAGCAGTGGGAGGATCAGGTGCCTGCCTTCCCTAAACACTTTGGTTTGCCATGCAGAATGTGTTTAGCCCCTTTATTTTCTTTTCTGCTACAGAACTGAGCTCTGCAAGTGGGGCTGGACAGTTGGGAAGCCAGCAAGGCTTGGGTCCTGGGTCAGCTATTACCACATACCTCATCCAAGCCTTTTGCAGCTTCGGAAGGAAGAAGGCCAGAGTCTAGTGCTGAGCTGTCAGTGTCCAGAGAGAAGCGGGAACTGCTGCTGCCTGATGTGAGGAAGAGAGAGTGAACTTCATCCATGGTGATGTCCCCCATCCCAAGCTCAGGATCAGTGTTACACTTGCTGCTGTGCAGTTGTTCATTGTAGCAGCCTGCAGTGAAAACATTAACAGGAGTTACCCACCACCTTACTCTTCCTTCCTGTAGAAGCAAGAGAACTGCTTTCAGGTGAAGCTGCAGTTGTGTTTTGTTAGTTAGAAACTACACCTAGAGATAACTGTAGGCACACTGAGCTGTGTACTGCAAATTAGAGTTACAATACACATCAGCCTCTTGGAAGTATTACTTCATAATCCAGGTACTATTTCCCAAGAGTGAACTACACACAAACTTCAGGGAAGTGCCCAGTAAAAGGCCACCAATGACTGCAGAGGGTTTTTTGCTGGTGCATGAAGGATACTGCTGTGACTTAACACTTGAAAAGCAGCACAAGGAACAAAACTGTTCCTGCTACATTTACATGTTTCCAACAGTGCTGCTGCAGTTTGGTTGCTCACACACTTTTGGAGAGCTTTTGCTCCTTTGGGTTTCTTAATCCCATAAGAGCTCACAGCCTCTTCTTGTTCTTCTCTTGCTGATGTGCAGGATGTGAGCAGGGCATCCTGCCAGCACGGGATGGACACACAACTAAATGTGTCTCTGTGGTGATGTTCTGGTTCATCAGAGTACCCAGGCCTCCCCCTTCACTGTTGTCCTGTATCAGGTCAAAGCCTCCAATGTGCTTTTCCTTACCCATTAGGCTGCAACATCAAGCACAGGTACTGAAGTACCTCAGCAATGACAACTACCTGTCTGCACACAGGAGTGAACTCCCAGCAATCGGAGACAAAGCTGAACAGCTGAAAGCAGCAGACATCTCCCTGCTATTAATATCCGGGGTTAGCACGTTGTGAAGTCAATCACAAGATGCTGCAAGACAAGCTGCTTGGAACAGAGTGCTCCAGAAGCAGCAAGTGTGGGAGGCACAATGCAGGAGGGCCTCTGAAAGAGAGCTCTTGTGCAAAGCCCAGCTCTGACACGGACTCCACTCCCTTTGCAGCCCCACGCTGCTTCATTTCCCCACTCTGCAGTGGCTGCATGCTTGCTTTGCTCTACTTCTGGAAATTCATCATTTAATCACTATAGAGTATTATGATCAGTTGCCAAGACAGAGTTGGAACCAGGCCATCCATTCCAAACATCTTAATAAAACCCCTAAGAAGGCAATAAACATCTCTGCCTGCCTGCTCTCCCTGTCCAAGGTATGGAGAGTGTCTTTGAGATGTCCCTGAGTTCAGAGTCTTTCCTGGCTGCTGGTAGTGAGGGAAAGTGAAGCATTTACCTCCAGAAATAAGCTGAGGAGACACAACAGTAAATTAGGGAGAAACAGTCAATAGTTCATGTAAGAGAAACGCCTGTGCACAGAACCGTCACCCTGCTAGCAGGCAGGAGTAAGTGTGAAGCAATAGGAAATCCAACCCTAAATCTCTTTCCCATGCACAGAGCCAAAGAACATTCTGAGCTTATTGCAAAGTTTCTATTCCTGTTCTTGATGGTACTAGAGAAAAAAAGTCCTTCTAGCTTCCAGACAGACAGACAAGTGAAACCCCAAGTCTAGCTGAAGCAGTAAATGCTGAGGAGTATTCACAGAAGGAGCACTAGCCCTTTTTTTAGCAGTAGAATGTGGATGTCTCCTGGGAACAGCTTCCCAGCACAACACAGTGTTCAAACGCTCTCCTGCAGGAGCCCAGCAGCACTACCCAGCATTGTGCCCACATACAGGACCTGCATTCTGCCTCCTGAGCCACTGAAGTTACTCCAGCTCTTTACGTGCAGGCTGCCTGAGGGGCAATCTGGTCTGGGGCTATGAACAGAGCAGATTGTGCACATTAGAGCTATAGGCCCACAGCTGAGCTGCATTTGTTTGCTCTATTGAAATCAAGCTGTCCCCAGGGGCACCATGTTAAATAGTGGGCTGAAGCTGCCAGGACACGGGGCTGTAACAGGTACCTGCTGCCATGTCCTGTTAGAGGGGAGGGTTAAAAAGAAACAAATCAGGGAAGACATTTCACAGGAGAGCACTGTCAACATCAATCACATCCGAGGGAAATTTCCCCACCTGCAGAACTGCTTTGCACTCACACAATTAAAGCTGAAAGAATAATCCTCCGATCTGCTTGTCATTTCTGGAATACCATTTGCTGTTTCTGTTGCTCTCAGCTCCTGTAATGACAAGGCAGTTGCACTCTCGGGATCCTGCTGTTGCAACACTTGGGCTGTGTGTGTGTAGCCGGCGATTCTGAGAATCTCAGCTGAACTTTTTAATGATATATATTTTTCCTTTCAGCCCTGAGGCACCTAAATGCTGTTTGCATTATAAAAAGCCATTCCCAACAGATGACCACACATTTAGTCCTGGCAATTATTTTCCACTCACCACCCTACAGTTCCAGAGCCCAGCAAGAAGTCTTAGTAAAAAGGCAGAGACCAGAAGGTAGAAGCCACCAGCCCCCAGTGCAGTTAAACCCTTCAGGCCTGACTACTGAACAGCTAGAGGAAGAAAAGGGTCCCCGGGTCCCCATCAGACTTTCCCCAGCAGCAAATCAACATTTCTTCTATCACGGTACTGCAAAGACCCTCCTTTCCCCACAGACAAGAGATTTATGGAAGTGAGCAGCCCATAAAACAGGAAGCTCAACACCACCCTCCATTACCATTGACCCCATCTCAGACTCACGAGGAATCTGACATCCCATTTAATTGTTTTTCTTCCTCCCTCTCTTTCCCTCAGCTGCCACCTCCTGAGGATCAACAGTGACAGTTGTGTGCAGCAGAGTCAACCCTGCTGTACTGCTGAGCACTTGGAAGTGAAGGGCTAAGCTGAGATGCATTTGAGAAGAGCACTAACCAGAAAGTTGTTAGGTTTAAAGTAAAAAAGATCAACCTTACAGATGCACAGAGAGCTGCAAAGCAAACATTAAGACTCTTCCCTAAAGCTGCTATCAATGAAATCACATTTATAGCCATCAGGAGACGGGGCACCAGTTAAGTGGCTGCCAGGAGGAGTTCAGCTCATTCTTGGCCACAGCAGAGCCTCAGCAGGCAGTGTGTACCCCCACTCCCCAGGAGCACAACTGGGTACAGGCTTCTGCCCTGCCACATTTCATCCCTGGCAATGTTCAAGGCCAGGTTGGATGGGCCTTGGAGCAATCTGTTCTAGCAGAAGGTGTCCCTGCTCGTGGCAGGGGCTTGGAACTGGATGAGCTTTAAGGTCCCTTCCAACCCAAACCAGTCTGGGAGTCTATGATTTGAAAGATGGAATCTGAATGAAGTAAAGATAAGGATCAAAGACAGACACTGAACAAGCAATTACCTAATTCTCACTCTAAATAGTCCTTCTGCCCCAGTGCCAGTTAATTATCTTCCCTGTCTAATCACAGGCTTCAGCCATCTGAGCTTAAATCAAGCACCACATGAGGGTATCTCACTAAAAACTGCAGGCAATAATAAAAATCAGAGGCAATCAAGGGTGGGGTACGTAGAAAATGAAAGAGTGACTGTTCTGAGCTAGTACAATACCTCCTGGCTGGCATGAAGCTCTTCATGTCACTGTGTCTCCAAACCTCAGCACCCCTTCACCCAAGGCAGCCTGCTGTACTCCACTCCTGATAGCTTTTAATCACTCGGAGCAAGCATGAACTCTGCTGAACTTTCACAGACAGAAGTGATGGATTTTCCTGTCTCCTAAGCCATCAATTTGAGGTGGGATTCCTTTTGGGAAGACGTGTTAATCAAATGAAAGCTATCAAGCTCAGGACAGCAGCAAGGGGGACATGTAGGAAATCAAATCACTCTCTTCCATGAATCACTCTGTTCTCACAGTCTGTGAGGCTGAGGAAGAAGAAAGGCTGCCAAAATTCAACCACTAACAATAAAAGGAGTGATATTTCAGCTTTGGTCCTAACTGATCTGTCAAACTGACATTTCCAGTACTCTTTTGACACCAGTTTTCCAATGAAAAAAAGACTGGAGAGAACAAAAGGTGATAGTGACAGCACAGCCAAATCCTGAAGGTGTGTGCAGGAGCTGGGAGTGACAAGGTCCTTTTCTTACCCTCCTTCATGGCACACACAGACAGGTGGGATGCAGCCATCATCTCTGCTCTTCAGAGTAAACCCTGTGTGAGAAAAGTGACTGAATCCACCTCTGAATCACCAGGCCTTCAGTGGGATGTACTGGGAGAAGAGGGAAGGAGCAGCTGAGTGTGAAGGCAAGGAAATCCATTTCTGGCACAGTAACAGTGGTTTGCACTTACAGACATCACCAGAACATAGACTCCCAAGTCAAGATTCTAACCTACAAAGCAGAGAAATGTCTAACGTACCCCAGCTGCTGATACTGCTGCCTAGTGTTAACTGTACCCAAGATCAGAGGTTTATATATGAATATGTACACAGTGTAAGAAGTCAGATCCCAGATAAAGTGTCTGCCCATTTGGGGAAATCCACCTTTAACACACTTAGGTGTTGCCCTGGGGAATTGCACAAGACAGGCACAGAACAGAGCAGGAGGAAAGGAGGAAATAAGAGCAAAAGAACAAAATGCCTGTTGGATATTCCCCAAAGAGAAGACAGAGTCCTTCTCACCTTCAGTCAATGATATCCTTCAGGTTTAAGAATAGGAAAACTCCTTCACCTTGTGACCTGCCAACCTACAGATGGAAGAGCAGAGTTACAAGCTTTAACATTAGCATTTCCCCAGGGCTTCCCAGAATTTCCATGCACAACCCAATTCATCATCTTGTGTTTGTACACAGGAACATTTATTCAATGTTATGGGGGCAGGGGGATCCCCAGCACAAGAAGCTCAGATTTGTAAGTGTTAGGAGGATTCCTGGAGGAAAAGAGCAGAGCAGGCAGCCTGTGGGGAAGTACCAAATAAACTCTGTCACATGTTTGCAGAGATATAAGCAACACAACATATGTTGTTGGAATTTTGTTAAGTCACATTTTAAATTTGTGTATGTTACAGAACTTAATTAACCAGGAAAGTCATGAAAGGTGCCAGAAAACTACAGCAAGTGAGCAGGAAAACCCCTGCAGACAGCTTTGGCTACATGAGGTACTACAGGCTCCCTCCTCAGGGCAGCTCTCAAAGGAGCCCAAACTCCTGCAGCCCCAGGATGTGGCTCTGCATGCCCTGACCTGCTCCTCATCCACGTGTGGGAGCAGCAACCAGACACATCCCAACAGGGACTGCTCATGAGCACAGACCCACAGGAGCAGTAACACAGAGTTTATTTTTACTCGTCTGTGAGTTTTGAGGTCAGCCACAAACCATCTCCTTTAAGTTGGGAGAATTTCAGTAATCACAGGCTTCTCACATATCCTTGTTTACTGTGTTCTGGTTATTTACCATGTTAATTGAGGTTGTGGGCATAAAATCAGCTTAATGTAAGGTTTTCCACTGCCAATTAACACATTCCTATTTGCAGAGTTAGATAATCACTGGCTGCTGTCCTCCTGGCTGTAATTCACATTTTACTTTGCATAATTACCCCCCATTCACTGCTCATAAGCTTGCCTTTACCGACAAGCCTGACTCTGAGGTGAATCCTATGGCCCAGCCTCCTCACCCAACCTGTGAAGTGACTGCTCTTTCACAGGTCTCACAGATGGGCTATGTTCAATTCTGCACCACTGCATGATACTCATAGTGTTAAATGGCTTCAGCTATCTGGGAGAAACACGGAGCTTCTCAGCATCAGGTATTGTTGTAATTTCTAAAGGAAACACAGTATTTCCTCGGTCCCCAGGACACTGCCTGATGTGGAAGTTGCTGCATTCAGCACAGCTCCAGGTCTGAGGGGATAAATGTGATGTGGAGCATGAGGCTACCCTTCAGGTCTCCACCTGCAGAGCAGAGAGAAGCTAAAGCCAACTAAATCCACCCCAAAGTGCACTCCAGGCTGCTCATGGAGTCTCCCAGAACCTCTTCATATTGTCAGGATTAAGTCCACTCAGTGATCAGCTGGACTTACCACAGCTGACATCTAATGAGTGGGATTTCCCTAAAGCCAAACAGATGTTTTCACAGCTCCATCTTTAGGGGCTGCCCTGGAATGCTGCTTAACAAGAAGCCAATGAGGCAGCTGCCCTGCGAAACCCACCCACCTTCTGCACACCTGCAGCCAAACCTAAGGAATTCAGAGCATGAGCTTGCCCATAACCCCACAGTGAGAGCCCCCAGGAGCACTGTTCCTCCACACCAGAACTCTGCACTTTACATCTTCACCACTGAGTTCATTTGGGCTCTACAAATAAACCGAGCTGTGCTTCAACTGATGGCATAAACTGCTACACAACACATGTTTTGGTGGGATGTGTTGATGAGGAAACTCACCTTGCTCTGCCCAATTCTTCCTGTGGATTTCCTGCATACTTTCCTCTCCCTCCACAGAATGAAGGTCTCATTCATCTCGGACTCACTTTCCTTGGGAGAGCACATACTTACTGGCTTCCTCATCCAAGCAATGTCAGGATGCTTGCAAAATCCTTCCACAAACATGGTGCTCTGAAGGCATTTTGAAAGCCTTCAGAACAAAGGCACATCTTGTTGCCTCAGGCTTTCCTGCTTCTCTTTCTAACTGCTTCCGAAAGCTCTTCACATCCTTCACTCAGCAGCTCCTCTGACTCAGCTGGGTGGAAAGAGAAATACACAGTTCAGCACAACAGACGCTCCCACAGGCTGACTCACTTTAATTGCCCTTGAGGAGCTGCTGGGCATCAACTGCACCACGTACTCTTGAGGAGAAAAATAACAACTATGGATACCACTGAGAACAGCTTGCTCTGTGTGCAGCAAAAGGCTCAATTTTGAGTTTCCTTATCTCTGCATGGCCATGGGGAGCTAGAACAGATCAGGTCTTACAATCCCTGCTGCTCCATAGCCTTCCATGCAGCCAGCACCCTCCTCTCCAGGGCAGGCAGCACTGATTGCTGCCCACACTGACTCTGGAGCAGGTTTAGCCCCTAGCGCCGCAGCAGAACCACCACAGGTTACAGCCCAGCATCACAAACCACCCTCAGCTCCATTCCCGCCATGGCTGGGGAGTGCCAAGGCTCACAGGGGGAACACCTCCCTGCTGTGGAAACACTGACCTGGAGCAGACAGGGCAGCAAGAGCTTTACCTGCTGCCCACAGATACAAAGGAGACTGCCCAGAACAGAGCCGCTTCAGAGGCCCTCCATCCACTGCAGCATCTCCAGTGGGCTTCAACACAAACCCCTTGGGCTGGGCAGGCAGGACACAGCGCACAGCCTGCGGCAGGAGGCTCTGCTGGTGCTGTGCTCGCCCTCACCTGCACTGGGGTTGAACACGCTGCCCCGTGTACGCACAGGAGCCGGGGACGAGGGCACCATAAGCCCGCCTCTAGGCCGCTGGTGCTGCCGTACCCGATCCATCCTCGGGCCTGAGTCAAGGCCCGAGTTTAAGGCTGGGTCTGCGCCTGCGCCTGCGCCCGCGCCCTCCAGGCGGCAACCATCACCATGGCAACCGCGCCGCTGTGCAGCAGGGGGCGCTCGTGGGACCGGAAACCCGGAGCTGGACCCCCCCGGTGTGACCCCCGCGGGGCTCAGAGCCCGGTGCTGGTCCCGGGTCCGCTCAGCTCCCCCGGCCCCCGGTGCCGCCCCGTGTGCTCCAGCCCCCCCGCACCACCCGTGTCCCACGTCCCGCTCATCCCGCCCCGTGCCCCCAGGTACCCCCCCTCCTGTCCCCTCCTGTCTCCCCACCTGCACCCGCAGAGCGCAGGGGTAGGGCAGGGGGGCAAGGACGGGGCTGCAGGCAGCGGGGAGCCGTGCCGGGGCAAGGACGGGGGCCCCAAGACCCCTACTCTGCTCTGCTGCGGTCCCGCTGCCAAGCGGGGGCTGGGATCCGCATTCCCTCGGTCCCAGAGATTCCTGCAGGACATCGCCCCCCCCCCCCGCAGTGGGACCCCGCAGCATCTGCGTGCGGGTGGGCACCGCTGCCTGCCCTGAGGTGTGCAGGGCCGGGGGCTCGCACACGGTGGGCACGGCTCAGGGTGGGCATGGAGGGCAGGATGGGCATTGCGAGGGCAGGATGGGCATTGCGAGGGCAGGATGGGCATGGCGCAGAATGGGCATGGCGCAGGAGGGGTGGCCACGCTGCCGGGCGCTTCCCCGCGCGGTCACACAGACCTTCCTTGATGGAGCGGGACAAAGGTTTTGTTCTTCTCCCAACACTGCAGCCTTGTGCGGCCGCGGCGGGCAGCGGCGGCAGGCAGCAGGCAGCGCGGGCCCCGTGCTCCCACGCCACGGCGCAGAGGGGGAGCTTCTCCTCCTTTGTCTGCTCCCGGCCAGAGCCGCACCGGAGCGTCCAGGGAAGGGCCTTGGCAGGAGCAGCGGAGGACAGCGGCCAAGGTCCGCTCTGCTCCGGCACAGCCGCTACCGGCTCGGCCTCGCCACGGGAGCCGAGCTCTTCATGACGGAAACCCGACCGGAGAGCATCTGGAGCGGGGCCGGCAGCCGCACCTGGGGCCGGGGAGGACGGCAGCATTGGGGACAAGGACACCCGCGCCCCGTTCCCCCCTCGGCGCCCGCTGCCGGCCATGGGAAACGGCATGAGCCAGGTAACGGGGAGCACTGGGACGGCCATGCCGAGCCCGCTTGTCCCGGCGGCGGCGGTGGGACACGCTCTGCGGTGCCAAGCGGCGTTTCAGCTGCCGGCACCGCATCCCAGGCGGGCTGTTTGCTGCCGGCAGTGCAAAACCGGAGGAGAAGCAGGCGGAAACGCTGCCGGCAGCGGGGGCTCGGTCCGACAGACGCCGGGGCTTGTGGAGGGCAGGGGTGACTGCGAGCCCCTCCGAGGGAGGGGGGATCCTTTAAAGCCAAGGCGCCGGCTCCCGAGCACCCACCAGGAGCCCTGTGTGACCCCAAACCCTGCAGTCTCACACTCCCTGCTCAGCGGGGCCGGGCTGTGCGTGAGGCTCAGCACCACGGGGCAGAGGGAACGGGCACCCTGTTATGGTTGGTTGAGATTTTCCCTGTCACAGCTGAACAGAGAATTCTCCCTGCAAAAATCTCCAGGTCCTAAGCTTTAAACATCCCCCTTCCCTACCCCCCAGCCTTTCAGTATCTGGGGAAGTGCCCGGTGCAGACTGTTCTGCCCCATTATCCTCCAGTAAGGAGCGGGTCAGAAGGGTGCTGGGGACAAGAACGTGTCCTTATTCATGGCTCGGTGTCCTGCCCTTGGGAGCTGCCCTTGCCGGCTGGCGCTTTCCCACCCGCTCCTCTCAGTGCCGCAGCTGCAAGCTGAAGGTTCTCTGCTGATAGAAAACCGGGCTAAAATAGTACGAATCATAAAGAAAACCCTCTTCAAGCTGTTCAGGCAAGAGAAACGTTTTCAAACGTGGGCAGTGGGATAAGTGGGAGCCCAGCTGTGCTGGTGGGAATCAGCTCTGCTGGACCAGGTCCTGGGCACCAAACATCACCAGAGGGAAAAGCTAGAGGGGAACCAGCTGGACACAGGGTGAACAGCCCTGGATCCTCACTGCCCAGGCTGGGAGATAGGGAAGTATAAAATAGCTCAGGGGAAGAAGGTGTCCTCCTCGTGCATCTGCAGTGCTATTAACAGAGGCATCGTCACGTAATTATCTTTTCATCACGAGGAGTGGAATTTCCCAAGGAAAATAAGATGAAGATGCGGTGTCCAGAGCGAGCTATTCCTGGCTGTTAGGAACAAGCTCCCTGCAGCACTGAGCGAGGGGAGCAGAGCTTGGGGCTGCACGGGGAACTGCTGCATCCCCGGATGGCTTCCCCATGCCTGTTGCTCCCTGTCCCTTGGGCAGCAGGACTTCCACAAGTCATGGGTAGAGTCCAGGGCTGTATGAGGTGTACACTGCTTGCTGAGCTCAGATAATGAGCTCTGATAAAGAAGTTTGATAACAAGGAAGAAGAGCAATAAAAAAAGCCACGGCTGGATTGCAGCACCCATGAGGGTACCAGGGCTGCATCCAGCCCCATGTGCTGGATCCCAGAGCAGCTGGAGCCCCTGGAGCACCCATGATCAGGGGCACTGGCATTACTCCTGCCCTGTGCTTGGTGATGGTCCATTAATGGCAGAACTTTGGCCTTTCATCCAAGGCCACTGCTTCCCACGGGGGTCCTGGCATGGTGGGTCCCATGGCACAAGGTCACTGCTCACCCTGCCCTTCCCCTTGTGTCCCACAGATCCTGCCCGGCCTCTACCTCGGAAACTTCATCGGTAAGCAGAGCCCTGCTGCCACAGAGACGGCCTCCAGTGAGGAGCTGGGCTTGAGCTGGTGCCTCCCTGCCTGCAAGCGCTGCCCAACACCCTGCCAGCACCCACATGTGCTCTGCCCTGTGCTGGGATTGTGCTGGCAGCAGTGGGGGTGAAGGCATGGGGGGAAACACCAGGCAGAAACCCTCCACCTCTGCTTTGGTTGGGGGTGAGGCACCTCAGTTTCACAGCTGTAGATGCAGTAGGGGGCTGCCCATCCTCAAGAGGAAATTTCTCCCAGAGGCAGAGTCACCCCTTCTCACACCAACCACTATTTTAAGGAGTTTTCATTCTCCAGGGGCGATTCATGATCACATCCTGGCATCTGCCACGACGAACCAGCATTTATTAGTGCTCCTGCCTCCCTAATGGCTCTTTTGGCAGCTGGATTCCTGCTGGAAGTGTGAGAAAGTTTAAAACCACTGGTGGGAATTGCCAAGACGATGTCATTGGAGCCAGAGCAACAGCCCCAGTTAGGGCACCCTGTGCTCCCCATGGAGCGTGCTGGGATGGGCTGGGGGAGCCGTGGCTTGCTGGCAGCAGAGGGGCCCAGGTTCATCATGGGGGATCCTGCAAGTGGGCTTTTGGCTTGATGCCATCTGAGCATCGCTCTGCCAAGCAATGCAGTGAGGACAGAGATTTCAGGCCTCCTACATGAAGCTCTGACTGCTCACAGGCATTTTCTCCAGCCAAAAGCTGTTCCAGCCTCTGTAAGCCTGGATGCCAGTGTCACCAATTGCTGTCACTGCCTGCCCGAGGCACTGTGAAGGTGATGGGCACAGTGCAAGGCCCCACAATGGTCCCCAGCTCCATCCCCACATGCAGCCAGCCCGGCTCCCCTGCAGAACATCCCTCTTGAGACTCACTCCTATTAAAATTCACATCACGCTGTTGGCACATCACGGGCTGGGTTCACGAGCCAAGGTTTTACACCACGTGAACATTTACAAACCCAATGCAATGAGATGGGAAACACTGCTCCTCCTCTCAGGCTGGTCATGGCATCAAAGGGAGACAGCTTCAAAGCTGCCCAGACAGCAAGAGGAGCATGTTCCCCTCCCAGTGCAACCACTGCTGTGCTGACCAGTGACCAGGACCACAGACTGGGATGTGGAGCATTAGCAAGATGCAGATCATTGCTCCAGACAGCTGAGGAGGCTCAGTTTCTGTGCATGCAGCAGGAGAGAGGGCACAGAGTGCTGCGGGTCACTGCTGAGGTGTGCTTTGCAGACCCCTGAGGTGCTAAAGCGCTCAGGCAGAGGGAGCTGAACTCAGGGTTGGTACAAATCACTGCAGCTCCACTCCCACAGTTGACAAAGCAATCCCTGAGGGTGCAGCGGGTCCCATTGCCATGTGTGTGTTTGCACAGGGGAGGTGCAGGCAGCGCATCTCCTCCCCACACTGGAACAAGCACAGGCAGGAGCTGCTGGCTCGCATAGGAGGGAGTTTTCCGTTCAGGTGTGAATCCGTACCACAGCAGAGCAGCAGGGTCCAGTGTGCTCACAGGGAGGGGGATCTGGTTTGGTATCACAGTGTTTGGGCTCCAGATTTCCAGGGTGCATCTGAGTGCTTGCCCATGTCTCACTGCTGCGTGTGGCGGGTGTGATGCTGGAGCAAGGCTTTATGTGCTGGCTGTCTGCAGAAGCATGGCAGATGTGCTTGTGGGAAGAGAAGGATAAGAAACAAATACATGCTAAACATCTAGTTTTACCCTTTAGATGCCAAAGACCTGGAACAGCTAACCCGGAACAAGATCACACACATCGTTTCCATCCATGAATCTCCCCAGCCCTTGCTGCAGGTAGGGTCCTGCACCCAAAGCCACCCTGTAGATCCCCACAGCTCCTTCCGTGCTGCAGCATCTTCCTTCCCCCCAAGCATCCCACAGCACATGCATCTCTCCCCGGTCAGTGGTCCCAGAGGAGCTGGGCAGCCAGCCCGCATGGGAAACTGGCCCTTGTGTGATTTAACCTGGCCTTGAATGCTAATGGGAAACAATTTCCAGCTTCCAGCTTCATCTCTCCCCCACTGCCCTCCCCTGCCAAGAGATGCTGTGTTGGGGGAACAAAGCTCCAAAAACTGGCCGCAAGCATCCATGACACCCCAACCACAGCATCCCACATTCCTCCTCTCCCTTTTGTGTCTTCCAGGACATCACCTACCTCCGCATCCCCCTGCCTGACACCCCTGAGGCCAACATGTGAGTACCCTAGGGAGAACTGGGAGCCGCAGGGGCAGTCAGGGCTGAGGCACTGCCTCCAGCTCCCCAGGCTCAGTGACCCACAGGCTGATGTCCCGGTGCTGGGGACCAGCTCAGGGCCATGACAGCATCCCAGCCCAGTGACTGCTGGGGAGCAGGTCCTGGCCCAAGCGGGACGTGGCTGGAGTGGGTGAAGGCTCTGGAGCCAGCCAAGGGTGCTGGCAGGGCTGGAGGTGTGAGCAGCCAAGTTCCTGCTGCCCCAGCACAAGTCACACAAGTCCCAGGGCAGCCCCACACATCCCCAGCACAGCGTCCCCATCCCTAGTATGGCCTGAGCTGGCCCCTGCACCTTCCCTTGGGAAACAACAGCACCGAGCTGCTCCAGTCTCAGCAGCTGCTGGCAGTGCCTGTGAAGCAACAGGCAGTTTCTGTTAGTGCTTCATCCTTGGACATGCAGGGCTGCTCAGCCTCCAGCCTAAAACTCCCCTTCCACCCCTGAAGTCCTTATTCCATCTGGTTTGTTTCTCCTGCCAGCAAGAGGCACTTCAAGGAATGCATCAGTTTCATCCACCAGTGTCGCCTGCACGGAGGGAACTGCCTCGTCCATTGGTAACGTTTCCTTTCCCATGCCTGATGCTGTGCCCCCCCAGCGCAACAGAGACAATCCAGCCCCCAACCCCCAGAGCAAAGCCAGCCCGTGCCAGAGGGCCCCGTGCCCATGGATCCACCCTGGGCTGTGGCTTGTGACTCAGACCCAGCGGGATGGGGCAGCCCTGGAGACGGGGCAGCTCCTGCTACCGCTGGGCAAGCAGCAGAGCAGGGTTTGGGGCAGGCAGCCAGGCTGCAGCCACTGCTCTCACTGCCCCGGGACGAGCGGGTATTTATAGGCACTGATGGACAGGACCTTGGGAGGGCTTAGTTCTCCCAAGCTCCCGGAGAAGAGGAACCGAAATAGCTGGGGGTGAGGGAAGGGGCAGGCGTGGGGTCAGGGTGCGCTGCTGACAGCGGCCCTTTCCCTCGCCAGCCTCGCTGGCATCTCCCGCAGCACCACCGTGGTCGTCGCCTACGTGATGGCCGTGACGGAGCTGAGCTGCCAGGAGGTGCTGGAGGCCATCAGGACCATCCGGCCCGTGGCCAACCCCAACCCCGGCTTCAGGCAGCAGCTGGCTGAGTTCGGCGGCGGCGCAGCCCGCAAGGTGGGACCGGCCTCTGCCCCCCTGCTCTGCTCCTCAGAGCTCCTGGAATAAGGATGGGTCCCCACGGGACCAGGCTGCTCCCGCGCTCCCCTTGTGGGCAGGCTGGGATCTGCCCTTGGAAACAGGCACCTTAGTTTGCTTCTTCCTCCTTCCCCAGGTCCGCAGGCACCTGAAGCAGAGGTATGGGGCATCCCCTTTCAATGATGAGGAAGAAATAAGAGCTTTGCTGCCAGCAGGGAGAGGGGGACCCTCCAGGACAGAGGGAGCACTGCAAGGACGGGTCCCAAGAGGCAGAGACATCAGGAGCACAACTCCCTTCCTGCTGCGGGTGAAGAGGACATTCTCCTGCATCCCGGCTTGTCTGAAGTGACCCCAGCCACGGGAAAGGAGCGAGAATCACCCAATAGCCTGGGAGAGACGAAGGAGCCACTGCACAGGGGGCTGTGCAGGGACCCACACCGAGCCCAGCTCCTTCTTCTCTTCTGGGGTGCGAGCGTGCCATCTCCGGCCCTGGCTCCCAGGCAGGGATTCACATGCACTGCTGGGCTCCGCAGCACTCGGTGGGCTCAGCCTCTTCACATCCAGCATTCTGGGGATGCCTGGTGAGAGGCACCAGTCTCTGTCCCCACAGAGCCACCAAGGGGGTCTCCCGTGCCGCGGGGCCAGCACCCAGGTGATGCCAGCAGCAGCTTTGGCACCTGGGTACCCGCTGCACAGCCCACGGGGCGCACAGGGTGTGGGTTTCCCCACCAGCAGCACAAGCTCCCAGAGCCGAGGTGGATGTGGAGCAGGGACGTGGGTGCATTAGCAGGTAATGCCACCACAGCAAGGGTCCAGCTCCTGCCCGGCCAAGCACAAGCCCTGAGCGAGCACTGTAGCTTTAGGAGCCCACTGCACCCCATTCCCACCCATCCCAGGGCACAATCTGTACAAAAGGTGGGAACTAAGCATTTAACCTGGCCAGACCTCACTAAAGCAGAGCCTTAAGCCATTTTGCTTAAAGACTTTCTATGTCCCCCCAGTAATAAACACCTTTTCTCCATGATCTGCCTGGGGCACAGCTGTACTCCCCTCAATGGCCAGGTCAGAAGGGGGATGCTGAGGAGGAAGGTCCCAGCATGGGGAAGGTCTGGAGACTGCGGAAGCAGGCAGCAGTGGGCTGGACAGATTGGGCTGGGGACCACCCTGCTGCCTTGCAGGCAGATTACAAGGGGGGATCAGAAACCCAGGTGCCACAGCAGGGCTCTGTATGGGGACAGGTTCTGCTCCAGGAGGGCACTCACATGGAGCCTGTTTCACTGCAGCCCCTTCACTCACCAGGTCCAGGAGCCTGCTGAGAGCCTGGCACCAATTGAGCATCACAAGCACCAGCTCCTCCCCGGACCTGCCCTATTTAAACCTTTCCCTGGGGCACAGCCCCAGATGGGGAAGATGCTGGGGATGCCCAGCTGGGTCATCAGCACCTCTGCTGGGAGCCAGAGCATGGTTCTGGGGTCCCTGTCACCCCTCTACCCCAGGGGAATGTGACCCCGAGGCAAGACAGGGACAAGGACAAATGCCAGCTGTGTGTGATGGGGTGCCAGAGTGAAAGAGCTTCCTGGAAAGCAGGGACTGCCCACTCCCTGGAGACACCAGCATGGGGCAGAGCGTGCCCATCAGTAACGAATAATCACTGCTTCAGCCCTGCATGGTGGCTGAAGGTGAACACCTAGTCAGGCATCCCGACTGTCCCTTGGTGCCCATGGTGCCGCGGCTGGGGCAGTGCAGGGCCTCCCATGCTGTGGGAGCTGGAGGGGATGCACAGAGCGCAGGGCAGGAGGGGCTGTGGTGGTTATGGTGTTACTCCTATTGGCTGTGCCACACCAAGCTCCACCTTTTGGCACCCTGAAGCTCCCTTTTGTTTCTGGGAGGGTAACTGAGGAAGTGCTGCAGCAGCTCCTGGGAGCCCCGAGGTTTGTGTGTGAGAAGCTCCTTGCCAGAGCCTCAGCTCCATGGCTCCTACCTCTGCCTTCAGGGCTGGTGCTGCCTTGGGGTGACCCAGGCAGGCTGGGAGTCCGATTCCCACCTTGCTGGACAGGCACTGAGCCCATGGAGTTACCTGCACCCTCCACCGCAGGGTCCCACTCTCCTCCAAGCTCCCTCATCCCCAGGCCAGGGCTCTCCAGCACCCTTTATCCCCGCCCCCCGCAGCACCCCAGGACCACGCCACGGAGATGTATGCATGCCTCGTACATGGCTGCACCCTCCTGTCAGCCCCATGCCGGGGCAGACTATAACCCAGGGTTTCCCTGTTCATGCTGTGAACCCACTCAGAGCAACGGCACCTCCAGCCCAGCTCTGCAGCCCAGCAAAGCGTGTTTAGTTTGGCAGATCTGGTTTGCACAACTGGAAAAGCCCAGGTGAGGGCTCGGTGAGCACTGAGTTAATGTTTGACTCCTTCTGAAGCTCATTTTGGCATAAAAAGTTTAAGGGTTGAGCAGCTTCACCTCACCTGCACAAAGCACAAAGTTTCAAGTACCCCAGAGCATCCTCACTGATCCTGCGGTAATCAGATCCCACAGGTCCTGTGGATCACACGAGATTGAAATCCCTGCTGATAGAGGTTTATCCCGTCAGGCTGGGGCTGGCTGTCATTGTCCCCTGGCCTTGCATGTAACCTGTGCAAGCCGCTGGGAGAGGCTGTGCTGACCCCCTGCCATCGCCCTCCTTCCCAAGGAGAGATGCAGATTCTCCATCAGTGAAGGGGCCACGGGCAGGCTCAGTGAGGACAATGAACACCCCTGTGTGCCCCATGTGCCATCGGTGCCACGTGGCCACATCCCCATGTCCTTTGGGAAAGCCCGGGGCTGAGTGCTGTGATGCTGCTTATTCATTTCAAAGCTCCACAGCCCTGAGTGTGCCACCACTCATCCTCCTCCCTGCGAGAGGAGACTTTCTCTGACTCAGAGCTGGAAAGGAAACCCAACGGGCTGCAAAAGGAGACCTGGTGGCTTCAGGAGAGGCAGAGCCGGGTTTCCCCGTGCAGCAACACGTGGCTCTGTAGCAGTGATCACAGAATCGTTGAATGGTTTGGGCTGGACAGGACCTTGAGATCATCCAGTTCCAACCCCTGCCATGGGCAGGGACACCTCACTCAGGGTGAAATACCTCTTCCTCCTAAAAGGATGGCTGGGAGGAGAGAGGGACAGACCCTGCTGGTAGCCGTGGCATAGGGGAAGGATGCTCAGGAGGTAGCCGGGAGCGACGGGGCTGCTCAGGACCCTCGCGGGGCCCACTTCGGTCCCGGTGCTGACACCCTCCTCCCAACAGAGCAGTGTGGGTGCGGGAACTGCACCCTGAGGCATGGGAAGGTGCCCAGAAGCACCGTAACCACGGGCACCGGTTCTGCCCGGATCCCGGGGCCAGCGCGGGATGAGTCAGGCTCCATCCCCGGCCCCCCGCAGCCCTTGGCACTGCTCATCTCGGCTTTTCCCACCCAATTCCCGTTCAGCTCAGCAGCCAGAGCCCCGCGAGGCACATGAAAGTGTTAGAGCAGAGCAGAGATCAGGGAGATGGGGCAATGTCCCTGCTCACAGCAGCCTGGAAACCCTGTGCCTGGTCCCACAGATCCCCACACCCACGGACTGAGATGCTGGTCCCACGGGAGGACACGGCCCCGGGGCAGGGAGGTGTCCTGGTCCCGTAAGCAGGAGGATGGGGGAGCGGGTCCCTTGTCCCCTGCCGGGAGTGTGTGTGGATCCTTAAAGTCTAAGAGGAGGCACCCAGGAGGGGCGCAGGGGAGTCCCTTGTACTTCCTGGTGCCGTCACCTCTCCCGTGCACTGCCCTGTTCCCTATCCCATGAACGACCCTGTCTCCTCTCCCGTGGCAGCCCCGTGAACCGCCCCCCCCTCCCCCGCCCCGGGGCTGGCAGCGCAGTCGGAGCCGGCAGCGCCGGGCGTGGAAGGGAAAGTGAAACCCGGATCCGCGCTTTCGTTTTCTCAGCCCTAGCACGTTCCCGGGGCACGGGGCAGCGATGGCGGCGCCGGGGGGGCCCATGCGGCTCAAGGAGTGGCTGATAGCACAGATCGACAGCGGCCGGTACCCGGGGCTGCGCTGGGAGAACCGGCACCGCACGCTCTTCCGCATCCCCTGGAAGCACGCGGCCAAGCAGGACTACCGGCAGCAGCAGGACGCGGCGCTCTTCAAGGTACTCCCGGATCGCCGAGACAACCCCCCCCGCCCTGCTCCGGGAGCACCCCGGGATCTGCCACCCACCTCCGGGTGCGCCCGCAGGGCTCTCCATTGCCCAGCTCCTTCTGCTGCTCTGGGACCCCCCCCCCCATTTGGCTCTATGAGCACCCCTGGGACCCCCCACCCGACTCCATGTGCAACCCTGGGGCTCCCCATTGCTCAGCTCTATGTGCTCCCCTGGGACTCCCCAACGCCCAGCAGCCCCCCAGGGCACACAGCCCCAGTTGCCCCCCCCATCCCCAGTGGACCTCTTGTCGAGAAGAGTGGGGGCCGGGGTGCTGGCAGCCCCCGTAGCACAGGGCACCCTCTGCTCCCCCAGGCTTGGGCCATCTACAAGGGGAAGTACCACGAGGGCACGGACAAGGCAGACCCCTCCACATGGAAGACGCGCCTCCGCTGCGCCCTCAACAAGAGCACCGATTTCCAGGAGGTGCCCGAGCGGAGCCAGCTGGATATCTCCGAGCCCTACAAGGTGTACCAGATTGTGTCCGAGGGCACCGGGGCTGCAGGTACGTCCCTGCCATCCCTCCTCCTGTGCTGGACTTGGGGCTGATGCCTGCACTCTGCCTGTACAAGCCCTGTGTCCCACAGACATCATCCTTCCTGGAGAACAGAAGGTGCCAGGAAGACCTTACAATGGTCTTCCAGTGCCTAAGGGGCTGCAAGAAATCTGGAGAGAGACTTTTTATAAGGGCCTGTAGGGACAGGCCAAGGGGAATGGCTTTAACCTGCCAGAAGGGAGACTGAGATGAGCTCTTAGGCAGAAGCTCTTCCCTGTGAGGGTGCTGAGGCGCTGGCACAGGGTGCCCAGAGAAGTTGTGGCTGCCCCATCCCTGGCAGTGTTCAAAGCCAGGTTGGACACAGGGGCTTGGAGCAAGCTGCTCTAGTGGAAGGTGTCCCTGCCCGTGGCAGGGGTTGGGACTGGGTTAGCTTTAAGGTCCCTTCCAACACAAACCAGTTTGGGATTCAGTGATTCCTCCCCATTCCTTTTCCTCTCTGGGTGTCCCAGGCAGGCAGGTATCTTCCCAGGGGCTGTTCCTGCCGTTTGCTGGGAGCTCATCAAGTTTACTTGCTCTCCACAGAGAAGGACGGTGACACACAGTCCCCAGCCAAGGACCAGCAGGTGAGCCAGGCCCCCGGAGCTGCCTGTGGGCTGGAAAAGATGAAACCCCCAGATTCCCTCATGGACCCCACTCATCCCTCCCCACCGCTGCTCTCCCCAGGACAGCACCGTGGGGAGCCCAGAGGAGGATGCCCAGAAGGGTTCAGTGGAGATGTGCCACGTGTCTCCATTGCCCCTTCTCTCTGCCCACCAGACAGAGCAAGGTGAGGAGGGTCCCTGGCAGTGGAACAGGGCTGAGGACAGGGGGCACGCGCTGCCCAGCAGGAGGGACCCAGCTCCCCACAGCTCTGCAGCCTGTTCTTTGCGCAGACAGTGCCCATGGGGATGGAGACCAGGGCTGGGGCTCTGTCCCTGCCCCATATGACCATTAGGGGCTTTAGGGTCCCAAAAATGAGCAGCAGGAGCATGAAGGACCCTGCTGCCCCTCTGGCCCAGGGGTTGGAGCCCTCGGGATCCCCTGGGGACACCTGCCCGTGTTCTTTTGCCACCTCATCTCTGCCCTGGCCCAGGGTGCCACATGAGGGGAGTCTTCTACGGCTGGAACCCAACCCACGGCCACGTCCTCCCCAGGCCCCCGTCCTACCTCCCCATGGAGGACATCAACCACTCAGGTAGGAGCCGCGCTGGCCAGGCAGTGCCCGGGCTGTGCCCCCCCGCCCGCGCTGCCGCAGGCTGATCCTCCCCTCGCCCCAGACTCCTGGCTCCACGTCCGCTTCTACTACTGCGACTTGCTGGTGAAGGAGGTGACGACGCGCACGGCCGAGGGCTGCCGCATCACCTCCCGCCCCGCGCCGGCCGACAGGGAGCGGCTCTACGGCCCCTCCTGCATGGAGCAGATCGAATTTCCCCCGCCGCGGGCGCTTGGGGGCAGCGGGAGGGTGGCCGGGATGACCGATGTGCTGGAGCGGCTCTTGCCCCACCTGGAGCGCGGGGTGCTGCTGTGGGTAGCACCCGAGGGCGTCTTCATGAAGCGGCAGTGCCAGGGCAGGGTGTACTGGAACGGGCCCCTTGCCCCGCATAGGGATGGGCCCAACAAACTGGAGAGGGAGAAGACCTACAAGCTGCTGGACACGCAGCAGTTCCTGCAGCGTAAGTGCCCACTTGCCCTCCCCAGGAGATCCTGGTCCTGTGGGATCCCCGTGTCCCCTGACGGTGCCGGTGTCTTGCAGAGCTGCGGGGGTACCTGAGCCATGGGCAGCCCATGCCGCAGTACCAGATCCACTTGTGCTTTGGGGAGGAGTTCCCCACCAGCGCTGGGCAACACTTCCAGAAGCTCATCATGGCCCACGTGAGTACACACTGGTGCTCACAGCATCCCAGGACCGGGACCATTGTGGTACCCAGACCTTCATCCATCCTCCATCACCTCTGTGCCCCCACAGGTAGAGCCGGTGTTTGCCCGGGAGCTCCTCCATCACGCCCAGCGCATGGGGCCAACGCTGCTGCATGACTGCCCCCAGCCCTGCGCCCCCAGCACCTCCAGCCACATCACCCCCGTCCTCAGGCAGCTCTGCCAGCCCTGAGCCCGGGCAGAGGGAGGGGAGAACCCAGGTGTGACAAAGCCTGCAAGCAGGATGCTCATCCTTCCCAAGGCCCTGCTCTGGTGTGGGTGGGGCTCAGCACTGTGGGGCTGGATGCAGTCAGTCACTGACAGGGGCAGTTGATGTCTGCAGACCCCCAGCATCGCTGTATTTATTTCTTGGGAGCCATCCAGGTGGGATTTGCTGTGTTGTTTGGTGAGCTGGGGCAGAGCCAGCTCTGCGTTCACTCCTTGCAGCACCAGGACTCACCGTCTGCAAACCTTAGAAATAAAGGTTGTATTTTGATAGCTCTGGCTCCAGTGGGGAGCTGGTGCTGGTCTAAGGGGGGCAGAGGCAGCTGGTGGAGCTAGACTTGCTCTGCCCCGGGTCCAGCCCCTTGGTAGGGGTGCAGGCAGCAGTGGGGTGCCCATCAGGTGCTCTGCCGAGCCTGTCCCAGAGGCAGTCAGTGCCTGTGCCTCAGTTTCCCCTGGTGAATGGAGTGAGTGGGCTCCTGGGAGGTGGGGGCCCTGCTGTAACCTGGAAGCAACTCCTTGGGCACGGTGTGGGGACCTGGCACAGAGCAGAGATCCAGCACAGGGCACAGGATCCGGCACAGGGCGCACAATCTGGCACAGCCCCAGGCTGGGAGAAAACAGGCTCTGGGGTGGGCAGGGGGAGCAGCCCCATCTCCATCAGCCTTGTCCAGTTCCCAGCTGCGCAATGTGGGCAGTTCAGGATGAGACCCAGGTCTTTGGAACTTCCCATGGGAAAAGGAACTGGGGAACCCGGGGACCATACCAGGGGCTCAGCCAAGGCCGATACTGCCCATCTCTGCCCCGGGAGGCCACGTCGTGCCAGCCCCGGGGCCGCCGGGTGCTGGCCGCAGGCCTTGGCAGTGCATCCGTCTGTCCGTCCGTCCGCCCGCAGGGACCAGCGCTGGACGCCGGAGCCCTGCTCCGCCCTGGGAGAGGAGGGGCTGCCAGCGGGTTTTAACGGCCGTGCCGGGGCCGGGCGGCAGAGTGGGAGCACCGCGGCTGCAGGGAGGATGCAGCCAGACCTCCCCGTCGGCGACACGGTGCTGCGCAGCCCAGCGGCCCCCGAGCCGTCCGGCGGCCCCTTCCCCAGCGCCGAGGCCACCAAACCACCCTACAGCTACATTGCCCTCATCACCATGGCCATTCAGAGCGTGCCCGAGAAGCGCATCACCCTCAGTGGTATCTACCGCTACATTATGGGCCGCTTCACCTTCTACCGGGAGAACAAGCAGGGCTGGCAGAACAGCATCCGCCACAACCTCTCCCTCAACGAGTGCTTCATCAAAGTGCCCCGCGACGACAAGAAGCCGGGCAAGGGCAACTACTGGACGCTCGACCCCGACTGCTACAACATGTTCGAGAACGGCAGCTTCTTGCGGCGTCGACGGCGCTTCACCAGGAAGAGAGGCCTCCGGGATGCACCGGGCACCGATGGGGACGAGGGGCGCGGGAAGCCCCCCAGGCAGCGGGCACGGGGGCCGCCCGCCGCCTCACTGCCCGAGGAGGGGAAGGCAGAGGGGGGCTACCCCTCACCGGTGGCCACGGGGCGCCTGCCAAGCCCCACCGCGCTGCCCGAGGGGGCCGGAGTGCCGGGGTGCTCCGAGCCCTGTGTGCGGGGGCAGCCCCCCAAGGCCAGGCAGCCCTGCCTGTACCTGCCGGACGTGCCGCAGCCCAAGGGGCCGTTCCTCTCCCCCCCGGAGAGCCGCCTGCCCAAGGACACTGCCCTCGGGGGGCTCCCGGCCGCGCTGCAGCTGCCCCGGCCAGGTCAGTACGAGCGCCCGGCGCCGCACGCTGCGCTGCTGCCCGCCCTGCTGCCCGCCCAGCACAGGGACCCCCCGCAGGACTCGCCGGCCCCGCCAGGCACCCCCCCGGGGCAGCTGGAGGGTGAGGAACCGGCCCCCCCGGGGCTGGGGTCAGGCCAATCCTTTGGGCAGGTGCCCCCCGCATTCCCCAGCGCCCTCCTAGGCACAGGCAAGCCCCCCCCGTCCTGCTTCTTAGAGGGAGAGGGCTACGCGCAGGCCCCCCTGCCCGTTTTCGGCTCCTTCGGCCGCTCGGGCCCCGAGGCGCTGGGCAGCAGCTACCAGTGCCGGGTGCAGGCGCTGAGCTTCTGCGTGAAGGAGCGGCCCTGCGGCACCGCTCTGGAGCATCTCCTGGCAGCGGCGCCCCCGGCCCCTGCTGCCCCCAGACAGCCGCCCTTCGGGACCGTGGGGCCACGGGCGGGTGAGCAGAAGGAGCCGTGGGGGCCGGGGGGGGGGATCCCGCTGCAGGCGGGCAATGGGTACCCCCTGGGGTTGCCCCCCTGCCTGTACCGGACACCCGGCATGTTCTTCTTCGAGTGAGGGACCGGCCCCCTGCACCAAATAAAGCACATTCCCCAATGCTGCCTCTGTGGTCTCAGTGCCCGACTCGGGGTGGGCAGGGGAGAGCTGGGGACCCTCTGCCCCATCCTGAGCGCTGGCTGGGGCACACGTGTCCCCAGGGTCACCAGCACATCCCTCATCTCCGCTGGTTCCTCCATTGGTGATCACTGAGTGGATGCAGTGAGGCTGCAGCGGGACAGGGCATGGCCTGGGTCAAGGCACCTGCATCCAGGTCCTCTGTCCCTGGGAGATGCTGGCGACAAGGTCCTGCTCCAACATGGAGCCAGGAGCATGCAAATCCCTGTTCTGAGATAGCAGGAGGGAATCACATCCATGAGGGGCAAGAGAATGTGCTGCAGCAGGAATGAGCCCCCACGGAGCCCTGCTGCTGCCTCACTGTGCCTGGGACCACTCAAAGCATCTGGCTTCTCCCCATGTGCCACTCCTGGCACAACCAGCACCAGCCTCAGGACACGGCCCCAGAAAGATACCGGTGAGGTGGTGGCACTCTGTGTCGGGCTTTGCTCTGTCGGGACAGGGCTCCCTCCCCACTCTGTCCCTGCTCAGGGGACTGGTGTCTGGCTGGGGTCCCACCAGGTCTCTGCAGACACCCCGAGGCCAGGGCACCCCTAGAGCCCGGCTGTGCCAGGGGCTGCGGTGGGAACGGGCAGGGAAAGCGGATTCCTCCGATCTGAATCACACCGGGCGGCTGCTGGGGAGGAGGCACCGGCTGAGTCACCGCTGCCGGCACCGGGCTGGGCACCAGGGACGGCTGAGGAGCACCGGGTGGGCAGGGTGGGACCCAGCCACCAACCTCTTTCCACTGGAGCAGCATCTCCTGCAGTGCTGGAATAGGCGCAGAGCAATGCTGCCAAGTGGGGTGCTGTGCCCAGGCCCTCATCCTGCCCACCCCAGACTGGGAGAGAGGACCCCACGGCACAGCAGCCTCAGGCAGGCACAGGGGGAGGATGCTGGGCTGCGGAGGGCACCTCGCGCTGATGTGGGGAGCGGTTTTGAGGCTCCTCAAGCCCAACGGGACCCCAGTTTGGCCAATGCCGAGGGTCTCTGCGGGGGCTGCGCTGGCACCGAGGGATAGCGCTTGCGTCACTCAGGGACAGGGAGCACTGTGGCCGCGTCAGCCCCGTTATCAGCCCCCAGACGGCGGGGCCATGGCTGCGTCCCAGCCCCAGGCAGGGCAGGGGGGGCCGCTCAGCCCCGGCCTCTCTCTTCTCCCGTTTTAGTTTTTCCCTTCCCCAGTGGAAAACAATATTTGAGCGCCTACATCATGCTGGCGGCTCCGGCGCGGCGAGCGCGGCTGACCTCAGCCCCCTCCTGCGCGCTCCCCGGGGGCGCCGGAGGAAGCGAGGCCGCGGCTGTGCCCAGGGGCCGTCTGGTTCCCACGCAGCGTGGCCAGGCCCCGAGCCCGCCCCGGCTCCTCACGGTGCCTGGGAATACGGGGATGGGGTCCCTGCCCTGGGAGCAGCGCGGCACCGCATGTAGCATCCCATTGCCCCACAAGCTGCAGCCTCCGGGGATGGGGAGTCCTAGCGCTCTCCTCCTCGACACCCACCCCGGCTCATGGCTCCGGCTCTCCCTGCTCCTCCCTTGCTCGCAGTGGGTGGCCTGGCCCCCAGCCTGCTCGCCCGTTCCCAGCATGTGTCGGGCCGGGCCGGGCCGGGCTGTGGATGGGGACTGGGCTGCACCTGGTCACAGGCTCAGCCTGCTGCCGGTGGTGCCGATGCCGGAGGTCTGCCTGTTTCCCTTCCTTCCCTGCAGGATCCAGTGCTTGTGCGGACAGGGTGGGTGCCATAGGGATGGGTGCAGGGATGGGGAAAGGCTGAGTGCGAGTGCTCAAGGCTCCAGGATGGATGCTGTAGGCAGTCATGCAAACACCCCAGACTGAGCCAGGTATAAGTGGGGGTGACCAGGACACCCCATACAAGGGATGGCACTGGCTGCTATAGCCTTTGCTGGACGAGGATCAGCCCGATCACTGGGCCCACTGTCACCAGCAAAATGGGTCCTTTCCCCAGGGTTCTGGGGGCTCCTGTCCCCTGTTCTGCCCCTCCTTTGGGTGCATGGGACAGGGCCACGGCTGCTTTCACAAGTGCCAGCCCACAACCCCACTCTCCTGGCTCTGATGAAGGCACAATGGGTGCCCCTGGGGGATCTCGGGGCAGGAGAGGCTGGAAAAGTGGGTGGGGTGGTAGGGGTGGGGGTCCCCTACCCTGTGTTTGGAGCACTGGGATGTGCTGGTGCCTCTGCATCCCTGTGCCATGTCCAGGAACAGATCCCCTAAAGCAGCTCAGGATGCCAGGAGCAGCCATGGGTGACGGCCTGGCCGGGAGCCCCATGGGCCACCCCACGGCAGGGCCCTGCAGCCCCCGGGGCCAGACAGGAAGGAGACGTCATCGCCGCGAAGCGTAACTCAAACCAGATGGGGCCGCGCTGGCTTCCAGGCCTGCGGGGTGGTCACCGACAGGAACCGGTCAAAGGCTGCCGGCAGGAAGCGCCTAGGAGGGACGCCCGCGGCGGGAGGCAACGTCCGGGCCCCGGTGGCCTTAACTGCTTCGGGGCTGGCTGCACCCCCGGGCACAGAGGCACCTGTCCCACACCAGCCGTTACCGGGGCATCTCACCCCCCACGGGCAGACGCTGAAACTGTGAGGACACCTTTGACCATCCATCCATTCCTTTCCCCCAGTACGCTGGGGTGTTCAGACCATTTCTGCACAGCTGTGGCCCCGTTCTGTCCCCTCGAATCTGCGGACAAGACATCCCATCCCATCCCATCCCATCCCCTCCTCGGTTATCTGCAGCCCTCAGATTGCAGTGGTGAGGAGCAGAGGTACAGGGAGGTGGCTGGAGTGATCCCCCAAAATGCCAGGGAGGCGGGGTGGGGGGGGCTGCGGGAAGACCTGTACATTTATTTACAAGAAGACAAGAGCCAAGCAGGACCCCACGAGAAGTGTCCCCTGCCCGATGGGGATGAGCCCAAAGCCCTCGGTGGGGCTGGGGGTCTGATGCCACCCCTGGTCTGTCCCCAGGGTTCTTCCAGCAGGCACAGAGGGCACAGGCAGCCCTGGAGCAAACACACAGCCCTGGCCACAGCAAAAGCCAAAGTTGGAGGGCAAGGGAACCCCAGGACCTCTTCCCACCAGTCCCCATCCCCGCACGGGCAAGGCTGGAAGCTGCAGAGCCGCGGGGATGCTCATCCTGCAGCAGCACCCGGGAGCCCCGCGGGCGCAGGCAGAGGGGAAGGGGTCCGGGGTGAGGCAGAGGAGCGGGGTCAGCGCCGGCTCCCGCAGCCCGGCCGGTCCCAGGAGCCCCGCGCGCGGCCGCCCGGCAGTTCCGCTGTGTTGGTGGTCGGGCTGGAGCGGTGCTCTCAGGAGCGGGGGAGCGCGGTGCAGCTGCTCCGCATTTCCTCGCTCATCTTGATCTGGCGGCGTCGGGGGAAGCAGAGGTTGCGCTGTTCCCCCGCTGGCAGAGCCGGAGGGCAGGGAGGGCAGCAAGAACACAAAGCCTCCTTCTTCCCTCGCTGGCTCCCAGCTGGGGACGGTGCTGGAAGAGCGCTCGCCGCTTCCTCCCTTCCTGTGCGAGCCGCAGCTCGGGGCCAGCTCCGCGCCCGCACGCGTGGCCGGCCAGGGAGGAGGAGGAGGAGGAAGAGGAGGAGGAGGGGGCTCAGCCCCAGCTCCGGTGCCAAAGCGCCGGGGTGAGGGTCCACGCCTGCCCTCCACGTCCTCACGCCAAACCGCAGCACTGGGAAGGGCAGCTCAGGGTCCAGAGTCAGCGAAGGCAGCGCAGGGCTGCGGCATTTACAGGCAGAGTGTGCAAGTCTTGGGTCCAAGGGAGCAGCGAGGGCGCAGGGCGGCTGCCGTGGTTTAAACCCAGCCAGCAACAAGCACCACACAGTCCAAAAGCAGGACAGCAGCTCAGGCCGTGGGGCTCACGCCAGACCAGCCTTTCTCCTCCAAAACCACAGGAAGGAAGCCCAAATGGAGCAGAGGTGCCGTGGGTTGGGCATTGCGCAGCCAGGCCAGGGATGAGATTGGAAACCACTGCTCAGGAGCAGCCTCGCAGTCCAAGGAAATCCAGGCAGGAGCATCAGCTCAACAGGGATGGGCAGGGATGCTTTTGGCATTCTCAGCAGCAGGTCCCTGGGGTGGGATGAGCTCAGTGCAGCAGCGGGTGCAGGTGAGGAGCCGGGTGGTGTTCCAGTCCCAGTGAGTCCCACAGCGGTTGGGTGCCAAGGCAGGTGCAGTCTCAGGAGCACAGCAGAGCAGCACCCATGGAGGTGGTGGCGTGGGGCACAGAGCAGGGGTGCAGCGTGTGCCACAGTGACATGGGATCCAGAGCATCATCTCGCAGCAGCACGGTCAGGGACAGGGCTGAGCAGCTCCAGCCCCCGGCTCCGCAGTGGGAAGTGAGGACCCCAGCAGGGTCCTGCTGCCATCCAGAAGCAAGACTGACGTGAGACCCTCTGAAGCGGCTCCTCTCTGGCCTCGGCTCACGGAGGAGCCCTCGCTCAGATGCCCAGCGCCGTTAGTGACCCCGAGCTGGTGATCTTCTTGAAGCGGTTGGCAGCGCACACCCCGATGAAGTTTTTCTGTGAAGGGGAGGCAGGAGCTGCAGCACCGGAGGCTGAGCCGGACCCTGCACCCAGGGCTGGGGACAAGGGAGGCAGCCACCCGGGTACAGCTGAGGTGCATGGGATAGGAGCACAGGGCTGATGCTGCGGCTCATCCCCTACCCTGTCCTGATGCTGCTCCTGCCCCTAGAAAATGCTCTTGGGATGGGCTCAGGGGAGATGACCATGAAGGGACCAACACTGATAGGGATCCCACCGTGGGGGCAACCACACAGGGGACCTGCAGCTGGGGAGCACTTCCTCCAAGTGAGGAGGTCAGAGAAGCATAGAATAACTGGGTTGGAAGGGATCTTCTAAGGTCCAACCCCTTGCAATGAGCAGGGTACCCAGCCCTTGTACCCAGGCAGTGACACAGACCCATCCATGTCCCAGAAGCCACCCATCAGGACAAGTGGAGGCTAGCACCCCCCCAGCGCCACTGCCCCTCCCGGGCTGTCCCCCACACCTTCCAGCGCCGCCGCATGACGTATTTCTTGAGCAGCACTTGGGACTTGAGCTGCCGGTTGCAGCGTTTGGCCTTTTCTGCCAGGTTGTTGAGCCAGGGATGCTCCAGGCACTGGCTGGCACTCATCCGGGCGCTGGGGGTGAGAGGAGAAGCATCACCCCCGATCAGCCCCTTCTCCGCCCACCCAGGGGCCCCAGGACGCCATGAACAAGCCAGAGGGGTGGGACCAGGGATCAGAGGGGCTGGGCAGGACTCCGAGGGTTCAGCACATCCTGCTTGGGGCAGGTGACACTTAGAGGTGCAAGGGGCTCTGCTGGGGACAGCCAGCAGCAAGGGCAGGGCCACATGAGGCTCCATTGGTACAGAACATCAGGAGATGCTGCTGGTGTGTGGTACCCAGGGGCTGGGCACACAGCCTGGATGCCACCCCAGGACCCCCATGGCTGCTGCCAGCCCCGCACCTCTTGTCCTTGATTATGAGGTTTGAAACAAAGTCCTTGGCCTCATCAGAGACGGTCTCGAAGGTTTCCTCGTCGAAGTACCAGTTGGCAGCCAGGACATTGTTGAGCGTCTCAGTGTCATTGTCACCCAGGAAGGGGGAGAGGCCGCTGAGTCTGGGGGTGCAGGGGGTGAGGAGTGAGAGCCCCCAGGCTGTGGCACCTTGCAGACCCCCAGGATGAGCCAGTCTGGCCCAGGGCTGCCCCAGCCACACACACAGTGTGGCTGCTGGCACCATATCCTGCCTGCAGATGTGGGCACAGACCCCAGCGCCCTTGCCCATCTCCCCATCCAGCACCCACCAGCACCCCATGAAGCAGCCAGGACAGCTCTGCTCCCCAGCCTGGCACTGGCAGCCCTGACGTACAGCATGTAGGTGATGACACCCATGCTCCACATGTCCGTGGTGTAGGAGACCTGCTCGTAGTTGACCACCTCAGGGGAGAGGAATTCGGGGGTGCCGAAGTTCACCTTCAGCTTCTCCTGGGGGTTGTACCTGCATCCAGGGGGAGGAGTCAGCAGGAGGGGGACGGGCTGCTCCCCCAAACCACTGCTGCCCTCCCCAGCCCTCCTGTGCCAGCCAGGGAGAGCCAGGGCTGGCAGCCATGGCCAAACCACAGCCCAGAGCAGGTCCTGGGGGTCCCAGCACCCCAAAGGGCTGCAGAGCTGCAGGATGGGAGAGAGGCAAGGAGAAGGGATGGAGCTGACCTTCGAGCCAGCCCAAAGTCAATGATCTTCACCATGTGCCCAGTGGCAGCAACGCAGAGGATGTTCTCAGGCTGTGGGGACAGAGACCATTGCTCCACTGCCAAGAGGGAACATGTCCCCAGTGCACGGATCTGGCAGCCCAGGGGTCCTGTGCTGACCCACCCAATGCCCCCCGTGTCTCTGCTGTCAGCCCCCAGCCCCACACCTTGAGGTCGAGGTGGAGGACACGCATGTGGTGCATGAAGCGGATGCCCTCACAGATCTGCCTCACAAACACCATGCAGTCCACCTCCGTCAGCTGGTAGTCATCATCGATGATCCGCTCAAAGAGCTCACCGCCCTCCACACTGCATGGGGACAGAGAGCAGGGTCACCTGGGGACCCTTACGTGCCCTTGGTACCCCGGTCCAGCCCCTCCATAGAGATGCTGGTGTAGAGAGAGGATACCGCAGCTCCCCAGGGTTGATAGAGCTGCATGCAAAGACCTGAGTCACCTCCACCCTCAACACAGCCATGAGAGAGGGAAATGCTGTCCTGGCCAGGAAGAGCCTGAGGTTGCCTCTAAGCCTGGAGTGAGCCAGGGAGGTGCTCAAGAGGGAACAGGCAAGGTGGGGGGACATTCCCTGGGGCCAGCCCCTTCTGCTTGGTCAGGGTCCAGCACATCTGCTCCATCTCTGGAGCATCCCCATGGCGGTGCCCCTCACCCAGGCATCAGGCCTCTCACAGCACTGCCCCAGCACTCACAACTCCATGAACAGGATGATCTCCCGCGGCGTCTCGATGGCATCGTAGAGCTGGACAAGGTTGCGGTGGTTCAGCTGGTTCATCACATCAATCTCCAGCAGCACCATCTCCTGCAGAAGAGCCCTGTGGTGGTCACTCCTGGCCACCGGCACTGGGACAGGCTGTGCCACAGCATCACAGACACACAATGCATGACACTGGCACCCACCACCTAGGCCATACCACTTGCTGGTGGCACCATGGCCAGGAGGTGCCCCACTCTGGCATCACTCAAACCTTGTCCTTGGCACCCTGCTTTC
The DNA here is from genome assembly GCF_963264785.1 of Psittacula echo. Classification (NCBI taxonomy): domain Eukaryota; kingdom Metazoa; phylum Chordata; class Aves; order Psittaciformes; family Psittacidae; genus Psittacula; species Psittacula echo. Next base: position 9,462,824 of record NC_137747.1, on the reverse strand, counting down.
GGATCACTTTGGCCGCCAGCTTGATCCCCGTCTGCTTCTCTGTGCACGTGTGGACTTCACCAAACTTGCCCCTGGGGAGGGAGAGAAGGTGACGCCATCACCATCAGTCACCCAGGCTGATGGAGACCCCCACCCTGCGTACCCATCTGCACCCACTCTGCCTAAAGCACCAACCCATCATGACAAAGTAAGTCCCATTGACGAAAAGCCACTGCCCAAGGCAGGATAGCAACTTGGGCAGTGCTGGGGGAACCCCGGGTGCCCCCCACCTTCCCCAGGCCCCTCCTTACCCCCCCAGGATCTCCTTGGAGCTGAGGTTGAACTGGGAGCTGATGTTGGCAGACCGCAGGGTGACGATGCGGTGAGAGAAGGGCGCTGGTGGTGGGGGGACATCATCTGCCCAGAGAGGAGGGTTGGGGTGAGCAGGGGAACGGCCCGGACCCCGCTGATGGGCACCCCAGGGTGCCCTGGGCTGGGAGCACATCCAGGTGCCGGGTGAAGTGAAGCACCCAGTGGCACTGACCAGCCAAGCCTGTGGGTGCAGGATGCAGCCAGGTACCGAGTGTCCCGCTGCAAATCAGGGTCCTCTGGCTGCACCAGGGGATGGAGCATCCCCTGAGGGGCCCCTCACCACTGCCCACAGCATCACCCCGCAGCATAGCACCCAACTGCATGGTACCCACCCCACTGCACACCCGCTCCCCACCATCCCGCATGTCACGCTCGCCCTCTCCAGGCCACGCTGCTGCGTGTCACCCTCTCTGGGCCACCAGCCCTCCACGTTGTGCTGCTCGCCCAGTGCGCCCCAGCACCCAGCCCTGGGCCCCCTTCCCCAGGCGACTGCAGGAGCCCCACACGCACCCCCAGCCCTGCGGCCTCACAAGGGCAGTGCTGCCGGACACAGGGGCACACTGTCCCCAGCCACCGGCCAGGCGGCGGTTGTCACTCCCGGGGCTCCTCTTCCTCCCGGTGCCAGGCTGCGGCCGGAGCAGCCCAGGGAGGGGACACGACGCATTTAGCCCTGTTTACAGTGAAACAGGAGCTCGAAGGCCACCGGGCAGGCGACGAGCCAAGAGCATGAGCAGGCAGCATGGGAGGGCAGCTGAGGCAGGGTGCGGGGACCCCCCGGCTACTGCCCCACAGAGTGTCCTGGGGTGCGGAGACAAGGCAGGTGCCCCACAGCCTTACCCAGTATCTCGAAAGGGTCTTCCTTCCCGAAATCGGGGGTGAGGTAGGGGCTCGGGGGTGGCTCTGCCTCCGTCGAGGACGGTTGTCCCGCAGTGCCAGGCTGCTCCACAGCCCCGGCGGGGCCCGGGGCCTGCCCCGTGGCACTGGGCAATGTCCTCTCCTGCGGGGTGCTGGGGGGCTGCTCCGGCGGCTGCAGGTCCCCCTGGGCTGCCGGGACCGGGCTGGGCTCTGCCGGACCGTCTGCCGGCTCCATCACTGTGGTCTCCTCCAGTATCACCTCCATTGCCGGCCCCTCCGCCCAGGGCTGCTCGTCCCTGGAAGCAGGAGCAGGAGATGAGCAGAGCCGAGCCCGCAGCGCCTCGAGCCCAGCGCCTCTGCCCGGCGGGACCCGGGGCGCAGCGAGGGACGGGACCCACCCCAGGAGGGTGCGGGTACCTTTGGCAGGCGGCCGGGCAGCTCAAGCTCTGCAGCAGAGCAGGGCGCGGGTGCTCGGCGCCCCTCGGCTGCTGCTTGCCGGTCTCCTCCGCCTTTGCTGCTTGCTCCCCTTCACCCGGGGCCGCAGCCGTGGCCGCTGCCTCTGCGGGCTCCTCGCCTCCATCCCCGGCCTCTGCCGCAGCTGGGGGAGATTCCACCTCTGCAGCTTTCACCCCTCCATCCTGAGCCTTCACAGCGGCCGGAGCCTTCTCCTTTGCAGGAGCCGTTGCTTCCTCCTTGGCAGGCTCTGCCTTGCCTCCATCCTCAGCCTTTGGTGCCGCTGGGGGTTTTTCCACCTCTGGAGCTTTCTTCCCTCCATCCTGCACTTCTGCAGAAGCCGGGGTTTTCTCCTTTGCAGGCTCCTCTTTGCTTCTGTCTTGAGGCTTCTTTGCAGCTGGGGTTTCCTTTGCCTTCTCTCCACCATGAGCCTTTGCAGCATCTGGGGCCTTCTTCACAGGACCTGTGGCTTTCTCCTTTGCAGGCTCCTCTTTGTCACCCTTTTGAGTCGTTTTTGCAGCTGAGGCTTCTTCTGCCTTTGACACTTGTTTCTCTCCATCCTGAGCCTTTGCAGGAGCTGGAGCCTTCGTCTTCACAGGTTTTTTACCTGCTGGGGTTTTCTCTGCCTTTGCTGCTGCCTTCCCTCCATCCTGGGCTTTCACAGGAGCTGGAGCCTTCTCCTTGGCACCAGATGTGGGTTTCTCCTTTGCAGATTCTTTGCCCCCATCCTGAGCCTGTGCTGCAGCCTCCTTGGTGGGTTTTGCCTTCCCTTCTTCAGCCTCTGCTGCAGCCAGAGCCTTCTCCTCCATGGGCTCTGCTTTCCCACCACCCTCAGGCTCTAACCCACCAGGGGTTTGCTCCTTCGTGGGCTCATCCTTCCCTCCATCCTGAGCCTCTGCTCCAGCCAGGCCCTTTCCCTCTGTGAGCTCTGCCTGCCCTTCTTCAGGCTTTCCTGCAGCCGGAGCTTTCTCCTTCCCTTGCTCATCCTTTCCTCCATCCTGAGCCTTAGCAGCAGCTGGAACCTTCCCCTCCATGGATGCTGCCTGCCCTCCTTCAGGCTTTCCTGCAGCCTTCTCCTTCCCTGGCTCATTCTTCCCTCTATCCTGGGCCGTGGCACCATCCTGCACCTTCTCCTCTGTAGGCGCTGCTTCCCCTCCATTGTGTTGCTCAGCTGAAGCTCCCTCTGCCAGCGCTTCCTTCTTTCCATCCTGGAGCTCTGGAGCAGCCAGGGCTGGCTCTGCCTTCCCTCCTCCAGCCTCTCCTACTGCCTTCTCCTGCTTAGGCACTGCCTTCCCTCCATCCTGTGCCACAGGAGCAGCTGGAGCCTTCTCCTGCCCGGGCTTGTCCTTCCCTCCATCCTGCACCGCGGTGGTGGACGTCTCCATACCCCCTTGGGGCTGGGCAGCCTGGGGGGCCGCTGGGACTGCATTGCCCTCTTCAGGGGGAGCTGTGCCACCAGCCCCCCCAGCACCGGGCACGCTGCCCGCCCCACCGCCCTGCTCCATGGGGATGCTCCGGGCAGGAGGCAGCTGCCCTGGGGTGCTCCTGGCTCAGCGAGGATCCTGCAGGAGAGAAGACAGGAGCTGAGGGCTTTGTGAACCTGCAGAGGGGCACGGCGGGACCCAGGCAGCGGCTCTGCTCCCACAGAACAGGGGCAAGCAGAGGCCACTGAGCCAGGGACCGTGTCCCGTCTGGTGGCACAAGGCCGGGGGTCTCACGTGGCTGCAGGTCCCTGCACTGCCCCATTGTGCCCCGATATCTGCCGCTCGGTGACTGACCGGGGTCCCGACACCAGCACCTGTTGCTGCCACGGAGCCTTTGGAGCCCAAACAGCCGCCGCGGCGCAGCCTTGGTGCCAGATTAGGGCCACGTCCCTCGATGGTGGGGTAGGAGAGAGCGGCTGCAGGGTGGGCATCCCTGGCACTGTCCACCCCAATGGCTCAGCCCTGCCTGGTGGTGACCACAGCTTCTTTCTGTGCCCTTCCCACAAAGGGGACCTGTTGATGCCAACCAATTGCCTGCAAACCAGCACCCGATCCCCAAATGCAAGCTCTGTCCGGAGCTCCTCTGCTCTCCCTGCACTGCCACCCCCATCACCCTGCCCCAAAACACCCCCTGCGCTGCCTGTGCAACCCACTCAGAGACCAGCACAGTCCCAGAACAAGCCCACCAGCGACCGCAGTAAGAGGGGAGGCGCTTGCTGGTCTGACTGGAACAGGAGGGATAGCAGAGCTGTCTCTAACGGAGCAGACCCACATCTCGCAGCTCAGAGCGGGGATGGAGCCTTTCCTCCCTGTCTGGGGGCTCCCGTGCCTCAGGGACCCCTCCCGGCCCCTTTACCTGTGCCGGTGCAGAGGGCGGTAAGGACGGCAGCATCCGCACTGTGGCAGCGCCGGGAGGGAGCAGCCTCTTCTATGCCGGGTGTAACGGAGCCGGATTAGCGCGGGCAGAGGAGGATCCGTTACAGCAGCGGGAGCCGGCCCTTTCCCAGCACCTGTCGCGCTGGAGCCCGTTCAAAGGACACGGCACTGCCCCGAGGGCCGGGATGCGCGGACCCGCCGCAGGGGGCGGCCCCGCACAGCACCCCCGGGAGGCCGGCACCGGCCACGCAGCTCCCTGGGACATCCCATGGCTGAGGTGGACACAGCACAAGCAGCCAAGGGTTTCCAAGGCGCCCACAGGGGACACAAGATGGCCACTGCCCATCCCTGGGGATGGCAGCTGGGAGCAACCAGTGACAGTGCTGGCCCTCGGGCAATGAGCTGTGGTCAGCTCCGTCCCCCGGGCATCAGCCCTTTGGGAGGGCACCTCCAGGAGCACAATGTGGCACCCAAGGGAATGGCCACAGGTCCCTGTAGCAGAACTGACAGCAGCTGGGAGCTGGGCCCTGGCCGGTGGCAGCATCCTCTGGAACCACCTGAAAGACACTGATTCCCTGAAAAATGAAGAGTTTTGGGGTTTAGGAGAAGAAACAAAGGAGTGGGGGCTGCTGAAGGGATCAGGCATCACCAGCCCCTGCTGAAGGTGCTGCTGCATCCTAGGGTATGGTCTGGCAGTGCTGAAACTGGGCATGGAAAACCTCTGGGGAGGGGGCACCATGGGCTGCTCCACGTCAGGGCTGCAGTGACCACAAATGGAGCTGGGCAAGAGCAGGGCCATGACCACGGAGGGCACTGAAGCTGGTGGTGTCCTAAGGGCTACCCCAGGTTCCCCACTCAGCAGAGCCCCATTTAAGCCTTGGAACCCTAAGGTGAGGAAAGCCTCGCTCACAAGGGCACACAGGCAGCTGCCTGCTGCTGGGGTGGAGGCAGGCAGGGGGTACAGGAGGAACCCCTGGTAATCGGACCCACTGCTGCAGGGGGAAGCTCTCAAGTGCTACTGGCTATTAAAACCCCAAGACCTCATCTGTCAATGTCAGGGCAGCAGGAACGGCTGCAGGAGGAAGGGCTCAGCCCCTCATTGCAATGGTGTTCCCCTGGGGGGGACAGGGGAGGCCGGGGCTCAGGGATGGTGACAAAGCAGCGAGAGCAGCTCCAGGTGCCCCCAGGGAGGCTGGAATTACTGGGGGCTCCTCCAGAGCTCTCTGTCCCACAGGCACATGGAGCTCAAGTCCTGCCAGACCCTGAGCCCATCTGCTCTCCGCAGGGACTCGTGTGTGGCCACCGGTGGCAGCATCCCAAGAGTGCTGCAGACATTGGGCTCTCCCGCTCCAGCCCTCACAGCTCAGATTTGCTGCTCCAAGGAGCCCAGCTCCACACTGGAGGTAGCGAGCATCCTTCTTCCTGAGACCAGGGTCAGAACCTGGAATGTGATGGGAAGTAGCAGGGAGCAGGCACACAGCTCCAACCAGCAGCACCAGTGCACCTGCGCACATGCAGAGGTTGGAGTATCACCAGCACCTGCAGCACTCAGGGATGGTGGCACCCACAGCGCCTGTTCCCAGCACAGGCACTGCTCCGGTGGCGAGCAGGAGCCCCTCCAGCTTGGCCTCCACAGGGAATGCCAGGGAAATGACGGGCTAATGCCATGCTCAGGGCCTCTGCCCACTGACTGTCATCGCCAGCATACAGTTTGGAATCACCTTTCCCAGAGCTGCCAGGCACCTGGAGGCCACCAATGTCATTCAAGGCAAACGCTGCCACTGCTCCACCCTCCCCCAGCTAATCCTGAGTGGAAGGAGCACATCCACTCACCAGGAGCTGGGATAAAATCCCTCAGGGAGAGCAGGACCTACCTGGAAGCCACCAACCTTCCCAGGGCACCTGCAGCCTTACACACACACCAGGGCTGGTGTCTGGGTGTGAAGCCTTGGGACAAGGGGAGGAAGCAAAGTAAAAGCAGACACGGCAGTGCTGGGGAGCCATGGGAACGGCTCTTCAAAGGGGACACATGTGAAAGGTGAGTGTTCTGCTGATATAAGATGAAATTCAGTGGTGAGTAAAGAGAAACAAGCTGAAAACCATCCCCCAAAGACAGATGTGCAGTGAAGGGCAAGAGCTGCTGCACACCAGGATTTCGGATACCTTGGTCCAACAACCCTCACCCCAGCGCACAGCACAGCGCTGCAGAGCTCTGCAGAGCCCAGGGGCAAACCCAGCCACCACCGGGGCTTTTCAGAATGGGGCTGGGCTGCTTTCCCTCCCCATTCACGAGCTGAAGCCAGAGTCCCCGTTGGCTGCCGCTGGAAACCAGCCTGTCCCGGGGGCTCTGGCGCAGCATCAAGCACGCGGCTCCCTAGCGACGGGGTTGTCACAACCCAGCAGCGCTCTTTAACCTTTCTGCTCGCACTGCGGGGAGGTTCGCGCACACCCGGCCCCGGGAAACCCAACACCCGGCTAAATCGAGACCAGCCCCGGCCGCGGCAGTCGGAGCGGAGCCAAGCGGCCAGCCCGGCCCCGGGGGAGCGAGCGGCACAGCGCCGCTGCCCTCAGCACCAAGGACTTCCCCGGCAGAGCTGCCTCTGGGCTGTGGCCGGGCCCATTGATGGGAGAGGGAAAGACAAGGGAAAAACGACAGCAAAAGAGCTTCTGAAACCCTGCAACATCAGGGGGGCCCCGTGGCTGCCAGCAGTGACACCAGGGAGCAGCCAGCATGGATCCAAAGCACCAGGACATGTCCATGTCGTGCCAGGCCAAGCTGGCAGCCAACAAGGTATCCCAGTAGAGAGGCAAGTGAGAAGCAAAGCTGTGGGTTTGAAAGCAGCATCAAAGCTTTTTGTAAGAACCCCATTCACCAGCTGATAAGATCAGTGCCTTGCTCAGCCCCTCTTCAACATGCAAGTCCATGGAAAAAAACATCATCTGCCTCTTAGCTCCAGCTCTAGTCCAAGTTCAGCAAATCACTTCGGTAACAACTCAACTATAAATGCATCAGAGGAAGGCTCCATTCCCAGCTCCAGCTCTGCTGGGTTATCCCCCCCCTTCCAGCACCACTTGCTCTCAAATCACCCTCAGGGAGGTGATGAGATGCAAGTCCTGAACACAGGAATGGTTTTGCAGAACCCACTCAACAGTATGGGTTTTACACATCTGCCAGCCTGCCCTGGCCACAGGGCAGGTGCAAAAGGGGCACCCTGAAACCCCAGCCCTGTCCTGTTATTCTCCCATTTGTCCTCCCCTGCGCCTGGGAACGGCTTCTGCCCCCGTGACCCTGTTGAAGCCTCAACCACACCCTGACATTCAGCTCCTCCAGGACCCCATCTTTTACATCTTCCTCAACAGAGCAGTTTTCCAGCATGTCAGCACTTTCCTCCCCCGAGGACAGGTTACACTGACACTGGCCCAAGGGAGCCACAGCATGACGCCAGAGAGCCCCCCCAGGTGTCCCATACCCTTGTAGGGGACAGCAGCCCCCGTGCTGAGGACTAGAGGAGGCTGTGGTTGCTTTTATTAGACCCGTGAGATGGCTGGGGAACCACGGACAAGCTGTCGGGCACACAAAGCCTTCCTCAGGGCTGTGGCAGAGGCCATGTAGGGCCATCACGGAAATCCTTGCTCCATCCTTGCAGGGTTGGCATCTGCTCCAGCTCAGCAGCCTTGTTCTCTCGCTTGCCTTTGCATTCTTCCCCTGCTCATCATCACTGAGGCTTTCTTGACTCACCAGAGGTATGTGCAGCTCCTGGAGCTGGCACTCCAGGCTGCAGCAGTTTCCTTGACTGCACTGTTGAGGTCCTGCGATGTCCCCATGCAGCAGATGAAACAGAGCAGCTCCACTGTGCCAGGAAGGTGAAGGCAGAGCAAGGGCCAATCCACACCCCTGCAGTGAGCCCAACAAGTCTTTGCTTTCAGGAGAGCATCATTACAAGTTCCTCTTGCTCCAGTCATTCCCATGGGCTGCACCTCAGCCGGGTCAGGCCAGGCCAGCCCCAAGAGCCTTACACCTTTCCGAGCCTCAACCAGAGAGCTTGCTCTCCTTCCTGCTGACAGCTTAAAGCACAGCTCCCAACACCTGCCACACCAGCCTTTTCCTGCAAGTCCCTTTCTGGACCACACCATCACCATGTCAGCAGAACAGTAACAGCAAAACAGGCACATCAGTGGGCAGCAGCAGCATTCAAGATCATCATTCTGATGGAATTGTTCCCCTAACCCCTTTCTTGCCCTCACTCAGCCTTTTGGATTTAACTTTCTTGCTAAGACAAGTCCAAGGAAAGGCCTAAAAACAATCTTACAAGGTAAAAAACCATCCTCAGTAAGTTTTAATCTAAGTTCAATCACCTCTCCACAATGCTGGAAGTTCTGCCCTCCAGCACATCGAAGCACTTGGTCTATATTTAGTTCTGTCTGCACTAGACTGGTGAGGAGATGACGTTTATTCAGCCAAGAGAAGGGCCCTGGCAGGAGCCAGGGAGGCAGCTCTCAGACAGTCACTTGCCATTGAAGCAATTCCCCAAATAGAATGACTTAAGCTATAAAACAGGAGAAGGTTTAATATTTGCATATACAGAGAACTATCAAATGTGGGCAAGATTCACATTAGTGCTCATCTAAATAAACATCAACAAGAAAGGTCATACCTGCAATATGCTGACTTGCAGAAACCTCACACTACTTAACACAAATCAAGCTTAATACAAACTAAAACCCCAGAAAGAGACATTTGAAACCAATAGTTAGATGGACAACGGCAGCTCCTCCAGATGCACACAAGCAAAATACCAGAAACCCATCTGTAGGAGAGGGATTCAGCTCACTGGCAAGAGCGAGCCAGCAGGTTAGGAGTTTTATTTAGTTCAGGTACACAATATTTGTATACATGACCAAACCCTGGTTTAGTCTTCAGAGAGCAAGAGGTGGGGAGATTAAGTTAGGCTGTGTGGCAGGGCCCGTTGCTGTGCCTCAGGTGGAGGTAAGCTACTCAAGAGAACAATAATGGAACGAGGTTGAGACTGAGCAGTCACGTAAGAATATTGTTCCCTCTCTACTAAGAGAGCAGAGAAGGATGGGATCTCCCTCCTGCCATCACATGGATGTGAATCAGCACCGGAATCTATCCGAGAAGTTGGGAGACTTCGGCGTGGTCAGTGGCCGTTCACTGGACTTCACTTCTATGCTGCGGTATTTGCGTATTGGGTTTGCCTTGTGAACCTGTGGAACCAGAAGTACAGGATGAAATGAAGGACACTGTTGAGGTATGATGAAGCTGAACCTTGCAGGTGAGGGAGTGACTGGGAACACACACAGCAGTTTTGGGGCAGTGGATTTCAGAGATGAATGTGCTCCAGTGACAATGGGTACAGCTCCAGAAATCAGTCACCTGAGCAGAGCTGCCTTTTGGGTCTGTTTAAGACCAGTTGTAAAGTTAACAAGGAGTCAGTTTGTAACAGGGAACCTTAGAAGAGTCTTAAGGCAGCTCCACATTGACATTAGCTCATTTATTCTATTCACACATCCCCATGGGTTGCTCTCTACAGCTCCTGTTCAGAAACAGCTCACTTACCATTTCTTGCCTGAGCTTAGCAACTTCTTCCTTCTCACGCTCCTCTTGCTCCTGTTTCACCTTCTCTTGAAGCCTCTCCTTTACGGCTTCTTTGTCTGCCAAGTACTTTTCAAACTCTTGCCGCTCTTTAGCCCTTTTTTCCGTTGCCAGCTCAAAGCTTTCAGGAACTACAGAACCAGAAAGGCTCTCTAAGTTTAGAAATAGAGGAGATAACATTGGTGCAAAGGCAGTCAGGTAAAGCAAAGCAGTACTAGTGCCATGGAAGCCTCCCTCTGGAGCGCTTCACCTTGCAAGGGTAGTTAGTAGATACCTCCAGCAGTGTTACTGCAGACATTACCCCATCATGGGTGTTCTTGTAGGAGGGAGCAAGCACACACAATTGTTAGTACAAACAAGCTTTGGGCTGGTTTATACCCTACAAAGTTTAGTCTACCCCATGCTGTAGATGCCTTCATCTCATTAGAGATGGGAGGAAAAGACTGACAGCTGCTGCAGAAATGCCAGCTGTCCCCACAGGGAGCTCCTCACACGCTATTTACCCTTCTCCCAAGCAGGTACACATCAATCACCCCCCAATTGCAGCATAGCTGCTAAATACAGCTGCCAGGTTACTGCAGGACAGGGGCAGCAGAGAGGAAACTCCCCCCGCTCCCTGGGGACACAAGCTGTTAGGGAATTAGTTGATTAAGAGCAAGGCACTACTGGCCGTGCTGATAAAGAGGAGGCAACAGCCAGTCTAAACATCATTTAATTGCATGAGTTATCAGCCAAGCCCATGTAGCAAGTACTGCACCTGATAACAACTTATTCTCCTTCTTGGGCACAAAAGGCTCCTGGTACACCACTGTGTTGGGACGAGCTTTAAAACAAGCCACTTCTTTCTGCTTTTTCAAGTCTTCTTTAAGCTGCAAGAGGAGAGAGCCCATCAAGTGCCAGCTATAGCAAGAAGATCCCTGCCCATCAGCCCTCTCAACACTGGAAAAGCCACTTTGACTTGGATCAAGTCATTTGCAGATAAAATTGTATTAAAGCCAAAAAGTTGCATCACTTGTTCCTTCCAGTTACTTTTGCCAAAAATAGCCTGAAAACTGAGGAGTTTCAGGAGTCCACTGCAGACTTCACATGAGAAGAGCAATGTGGTATTTATATGTCAAGAAATACCCAAGCACAGAGATGGTCACAGGGATCCAGCTGCAGGAAATCCTATCACTTACCATAAAGGAAGAAAAACCATCCCAAAACAATCCACCAATCCTTAACCCATAGCACAAGTCTCATGCTCAAGCTCAGCTCTTGATTGCCCCCAAGCAGGACACCTGAAGTCTATTACAACTCCAACAGCTGCATTAAGTCTGGTCACCCCATTATACCCTTCCCATCCTACCTGCTGTTTCCAGCTCTGGAGCTTGGCAGCTCCCCGCTCATCCACCTGCAGATTGAAGGGCTCAGGCTGAGTTGGCTTTTTGACCTTCTTTTCTGGCAGTTTCACGTGGTCAAAGTACGGCAGAGGCAGCGCTTTGAACTTGGGCACCTGAAAGAAACAACTTGAAATATTTCCTGCCCTTTCGTCAAAGGCATAAAGCTTTGGGAGTTTAACAGACAACAAGAGGCAAGTCCTGCAGATTGGTATTGTTTAAGGGATGGGATCCAGGGCAGCTTTTAGTTCTTACCTCTTCCTTCTGCAGTTCTTCGATCTTTTTCTCTTTCTGCATTTGCCGCTCCTTGTCACGGGCATCGAAAGAGAAGGGGCAAACTTCCACGTGCCTCTGCTCGGGCATTTTAGGTTTGAAGGGCACTCCATAGTGTGGCATGGGGTTGGCTTTGATCACGGGCACCTCTTCTTTTTCCTAAAGGGATTTTAGTGTTAGGATCTGACACCGCACCACATTATATTTGTAGGAAGATTGCAAGTCCTGCCAAACAAAGCCAGGAATATTCAAGTTCCTTTAACCAGTGTCACAGCAGCACCAAGCAAACACTCTGGACGCTGCAAGAATTAGTATTTTGGAAAGTACCATAGACAAGCTCTTCTTATTTCCAATCCACTATCAGTTCTAGTACTTATCCAACTTAGACTCTAACATCCTCCTCACAAGAGGAAAAGGAGGAAGGACTGTATGCATTCTGAAACCTGCTCCCCATCTCCAGGGATCTAGGAGGTATGGGTACAAGAAAGGTCATGTGTAATATCTGCCCTTCTCAATAATGCAATAGGGAAGGGCAACATCCTTTAGAAATTGAAGCTGTTCACTTCCCTCATTCATAGCAGCAACCCCCAGAAACCCCCAATGCCGTTGTTTAAACTGAGTTATTTTGTGTGCGAGTTCAGTTGCTGTTAAAGGAGCACCATGCAGAGGGAATGGCACAGGGGAAGATGACTGCGGGGGGGAGGCTGCCCAGCAGAAGGGGAGGGGCTGACCGAAGCAGACCCCAGCACCCAGCAGGCAGGGGTACAGCAATCACTGCAGTGGCACCATGAGGCCAAACAACAGCTTAGTCCCAAGTTACCTTTTCTTCATCTTTGCCAGACATTCGGGTTCTGCTTTTCAAGGTGAAGACTGGAGACTTGGGGACCGTAACAGGAAGAGCTTTCTTCTCTGGAACACCCTGTTTAGAAGAACCAGTAAGGAGTTACCCAAGAACAAACACTACAGGGAAGCCACCTGAAGTAGCACAGAACATACTTGTAGCAGTTCTTACCTAATGACAGACAGTGTTTACTGTACATTATTAACACATAACATAGCTAAGGACATCCAGATGCCAATCCCCACCTCAGTCCCAACTCCCAGGTCTAGGTATTACCAAACTTCTTACCACAACGTCCTCCAGGATTTTCGTGGGACATGGCCTGGAATGGAATTCAAAGTGCTTTTCCTCCTGCTGCTTCTTACTCTCGCGCTCCTGAATCCTCTTTTCTATTTCCAAATCAAAGCCAATGGGCTGTGTGAGTGCCTTCACAGTGGGTTTCTTGGGCAGGAGTGGCCCACCCTCAAAGATTCTGTGATTGAGTTCTCGTGCTTTGAATTTGTACCTACACAGGAAAGGTGAGACAGTCACGACACTGTACATAGTGAGACGCAGCTTCTAGCAAAAGACTTCTTTCAGCATAAAAGAGAAATAAGCAGGTCCAGAAGGAACTGTGCCACACACATGTTCCATAGTGTGCAGCTCTAGTTTGCAACTCCTTGGCTTCTGAAACATCAAGATTTCAGGAAAATCTTAAGGATTGTGTTCTTGGGAATCCAAACCTTTGTCTAAAGGAGTTTTGAAGTGTGTGCAGGCTGTCCTGCTACAGTGGGTTTGCTTTACTAGTCATAAGCTGTACCCAACCCAAGATCAGCTTTCCTAAGTGCACTTTCTTCAAAATGAATTGGCTACTTCTCACATCCCTATCACAGCCATAGGACTAGAATAATCTTTTACTTACTGTTGAAGTTTCTCTATTTCCTCTGCTTCTAACTCTGCTGTAGTTTTGCAGGTGGCAGGTCTGAAGCGCTGCTTTGTCAGAAGCAATGGTGTTTTAGGGTTGGTAAACCGAGCCTTCACAGTCCTCCCTGGAGGTGGGCCTATAAATTCAAGTCACAGAGACCAGCAGTTAAGGGCAAGGCCTGCAGTAGCCACAAATTGCTCTCAGTAAAGCAGTCAAAACACCCTTGTTGCTCTACCACCAGCACTGTGGCCAGCCTCCTGGCTGGACATCACCAGGACTGCTCACCTTCATCAGATTTCCTGCTCCTCAAATGGTAACGAGGGGGTGTGGTTTTTTGGAATGCTTCTACCTGCTCAGCAAGGGACACGTATTCGGATGTGTTCTCTTCAAGTTTTCTTTTGTTTCCCTGGGACAGGTTGAAAGGTTTGGCAATAGTGGGTCCCTTCGGTATCCGCAGCTGGAGACAGAACATGCTGGTCATTATGGCCATTTCACACAGGACACTGGGATGACATTTCCTTTCCCCATCAATTGACAGTCTCTATCCCTTCTCTTATTGAAAAGGTAACACTTAACATTAGACATAGACTTAAGTGTCTGAAAATGCTAGTCATATTGGGAAACTGTATGAAGTGGAAGATACAAGCACAAAGATCTGACATTACAGGGTCCTTTAGAGTCTTAGTGGCAATGGAGATACACAGTGAGTTAACAGTTAGGTCTGCACAAAGCTTGCCTCTTCTCTGATCACCCTCTTTGCCAGTGCATTGCAAAAGCAGAAAGAGGGTGATGTCAAAAAGGAGTCAGCTGCCTGCTGGGAAGAGCCCAGATCTCACCGGGGAGGGAGGATGTTTCCTCAGCTCTGCTGCAAAATCCACCTCCCTGTACTCGTTCCTGGGCTGGCTTTCCACATGTTGTTTAATTCTGTTCTCTGTGCAGAAGTGGAAGTCAACTGCCTTTGTTACTTGACCAACAGCTCTCTTCACAGGTTGTCCTAAAGAAAAAAGAACATGTAAGGTCTGGAAGCCTTTTGGAGGGGTGGGGAGGGAGGGACTTCCGTGTGGGGGAAATGTGTGTGTGTGGCATTTAATTTATAACTTGGACAGTTTTGGAGAACTCATCTGTAACCTTTCAAAACCCAACAAAACCCAAGCAAGCCTTTTTCTTGCCAGTTTAGGGGCTGTTCTACATTAAAAGCCTCCTAATACTTATTACAAGATCCATAACATCTGGAGTGTTTGGTTTGAAACGTGTTCACACAGCTCTGTGCAACACTGTCCAGCCCAGCCCAGTACAGCTGCAGTTCAGGTAGAGCTCACCTGCTCCAGCAATCGCTGCTTTCAGAGACTCCTCATTCTTCCTCCTCAGCTCCATAACCTCCCGCTGGAATTGCTGCATCTTTTCCAGCTCCTGTTCCTCTGTACTCTTCAGTTTGCCAGAATGATTGGTCCTCCTGCAGAAGCATGTTAAAGGCTGAGACATTTCTTCCTGCTTCACTGGTTATTGGCATATTGAAGTTAGTGCAAGGAACATGCTTATCTGACTTCATGGCAAGAAAAACATTACAGAGGTATATTCTTTAGAAGAGATCTGGCTGGATTTTGTTGGAGCTGAAAGCTCACAGTTAACTGCTGTTCTGCACACTTGCATGCTGTATGAACACCATCAGCAAGAATGGCTTTCTCCTGAAGTTAAAAACAAAAGCTTTCCTTTGCACATGTTCAGCTGGTGAAGTATATTTCATCTTAACATTGTTTGCCTTAGTCTGGTGTTTGCTAAATGTGATACCATCACATGCTAAGTTGAAGCTGAAAACACTCTAGCCAAGGCTGTCACCTAAATCAACCGTGATTAGCACAAGTCACAAGAAAGATACGTACTTTAACATGGTTGGCGTGGAGGGCATGGTCAGTTTGCTTTTCCCTCTCCCTGGGGAGAGCCCAGGATTCTGCAGCGGCTCTTTCTTGGTGGATCCTTCTGTCTGCTTCTCTCTGTTGCTAGAACTAAGGTAACCAGTTATCATCATAGAATCACAGCCTGGTTTGGGTTGGAAGAGATCTTAAAGCTCATCCAGTCCCAACCCCTGCCACAGGTAGGGACACCTTCCATTAGAGCAGCTTGCTCCAAGCTCCTGTGTCCAACCTGGCCTTGAACACTGCCAGGGATGGGGCAGCCACAGCTTCTCTGGGCACCCTGTGCCAGCGCCTCAGCACCCTCACAGGGAAGAGCTTCTGCCTAAGAGCTCATCGCAATCTCCCCTCTGGCAGGTTAAAGCCATTCCCCTTGGCCTGTCCCTACAGGCCCTTATCCAAAGCCCCTCTCCAGGTTTTCTGTAGCCCCTTTAGGCACTGGAGCTGCTCTAAGGTCTCCCCTTAAGGAGCCTTCTCTTCTCCAGGCTGACCCAGCCCAGCTTTCTCAGCCTGGCTCCAGAGCAGAGCTGCTCCAGCCCTCACAGCAGCTCAGTGGCCTCCTCTGGACTGTGACAAACCACTCCAATTAACTGTGCTCTAAATGAAAGGTCACCTGCAGTGCTCACCCCATGCAAAACACCCTGACACTGGTGAGTTCCAAGCTGTGCCAGACCATCCTTACCTCTCCACAGGCCCAGGGAGAGAGCACCTGGTTTTCCCTGGTGCCCTAGGGCTGTAGAAGGCAAGATGAATGACTGAGTTATGGGAACTGTGGCTTTTCTGGAGGAGGCAGATGTATTGTAGCTCATTTAGGTCCAGCAATGTTTAAAAGATCACAGTTCAATTTTGTGATCTCAAGTTTATCACCATATGGTGATCTTAGTGGTTACATTTATCTGAGAACTATTTTGGCTGTGATTTTCTCCTAGCTTATGACTGTAGCCCAATGACTTCCTGATGGACAAGTTAAGCCCAATTTCAAGCTGGCTGACAGACACTGACAATGCAGCAAGAAGGTTCAGAAACCCAAGCTTGTTTCATGCACATCTCTATCTCTAAATAGTGTTTCCTTCAGGTCTTACAGCCATTTCTTCTTGTTTATGAAACCAGCATCAGGAATCAGGTTTCAGTCACCTCCTCATAACCTTCCTGCAAGTACCCTCTGACCATGTGTAAATCCTTTCCAATGGAACACTTGCATCCCCCTTCCCAGCCCCAAACTTTGATGACGTACATTCTCCTTTTCTTTGGAGGTGGAACCTCTTCCTTATTAGCCAAGGCATTTCCCTCTGCTTTGACTCTAGCTGGCTGGGTGTGTTGCTGTGCTTTTCTCTGCCTCATGGCCTGTCTTCTGCCTGCTCTAGAGTAGAACAGAAAACAGAGGTTAGCTTTTCCACAGCTCTGAGAAGACACAGGGTCCATCTAACACATTTTACATCAGTGCATCACCTAACTCCAGCATGTCCCCTATGCAAACTGGGTGTTTAACACAACAACCCAAATGCAGCATTAATTACTTCAGGTTAACAAACCATAAACTTAATATTCTTTAGGATTTATGATAATAGACAATCCCTTGCATTTATTGCAGGAACGAGCTCTGCCCAAGTCCAGCAGATACAAACAAACTTTATAAGCCACTTCAGTTTCAGATGTTCTCACATTCCAGGAGCTCCTGGTGCTGCCGAGCCTCATTTCACAAGTATGTGAGACACTGCATTACATTTCCACCCTGGAGATTGTCCCTCCAGCTCAGCAAGCAGATCAGATATCCCAATATAAGATCTCTTGCTGAAGAAGAACTTCAGGCTCACAGGATGCCCCAAGAACAGCAAGCACTGCAGATCCTGGGAGCACAGACCTGCTTAGTTACAGTTATCAATGCGAATAGAAGTAATTCACCTTTGAGGGGCATCTGCAGGAGCAGCAGCTCTCCAGCTCGTCAGGGATCCAATGATATTCTGAGGAACCTCATGGGCTTGCACACATTCTGCTTCCCCATTGCCTTCGCCGTGGCTTTCACCTGAGGACAGTGACAAACACCAACTCCTATATACACACACATACACAGGCACAGAAGAACACTCAAGTGAAGCTATGTGAGACCTTGCTAGACAGCAACAAAGACGGTCCCACAAAAGCCAGGCTGAGCAGGTAACATCTCTCCCCTCCCTGCACACCATGCCAGCTTACCCATTGTTATTTCTTGTGATGTGACAGACAGAATAATATCAGGCTTTGAAAAAGCAGGGCTGTTCTGGGAGCCATTTACCAGGTTTCCTGCAGGAGAGATGTTCTCCAGGTTGGCTTTTTGGTCTGTTAGGAAAGAGAGACTTTCATTGTATGTTTTCAACAATACCTCACAATACCATCAGGATGTTAACAGTCATCTGACAAGGTAAAGATGACAATCAAAGTTTAAACACAAAACCACGCCCAGGCATGAGGCGGGATGCAGGGAACAACATGACTGATCAACTGCCACAGGAAGCCCAAAACAAGGATCACACCAAGCCCCCTCCCGAAGAGAAAACAAACGCAGGAGCTGGAAGCAACCTACCAAACCAGGAGTCTGCATTGGGTACATCATCCTCCTCGCCCAGAGTTGCAAAGTTGATGCAATTGTTTGGGACATCGAAGGAATAGCGAGATTCCTGGTGGGACATCTTCACCTGCAGCCGTCTCTGTGAGTCCCACTCGTGCTCCTTTGGACAACAAGCACTGGTCACCTGCTAAACCAAACCCGAGGCAGTGTCAGCTCAGTTGTTCCCCACCTCTCTTCCTCTGCACGGCTTCTAGAGAGAGACACAGGAGAGGTTTGAACCTGTCTTGTAAATCCCAGCCTTTGAAGGTTTTCTGTGTAGCTGTAGGTGCCAGAACTGTGTTTTTTAAAGGGAAGTACAAAGGTTTCCCAGGGAGTGGCCAATTTGCCCACTCACCTCACACAAATGGCTCTTACCCTCAGCAGGGCACAGGTTTATGAAGCAAGAGCCTGGTGCTGAGGCTGACCTCAAGCACTGCACAGCGCAGCCTTTCTCCCTCTGAAAGGCTACAAACAAGAGCTAATGACACAAACAGGCTCTTCTACAAGCTAAAATGATGCTCAAAGCAGGAAGAGAGTTCTGCAGAGCATTATTACTGGGCAAGAAGCAGGAAGAAGGGCAGCGGAGGGCCCTTCTGCATTCCAGGGCACTACCCCGGGCTGGCCAGGCTATAAACAAGCCAAGCTCTGTGTCAGGAACAGTTATTTAGTGGAGCACTGACAGCAGGAGGAGTCCCTGTGTCAACAGGTGATATTGAACCCAAGGGAACAGGAACAAAGCCAGTGACAATTTATAAACCCTTATAAATTGTAACAAACCCTTCATTTTGTGAAGGTGTTTTCCTGATGCCTCACACAGCTGCAGGGCAAAGCCCATGAGGACGCATTCCTTATCAAACACTCCCTGAGGAAATCACCTGAACTCTGCTTTGATGGGTCCAAGCAACTTCTAAAGCAGCATATTCTTCATTTGCAACATCTCAGACCCAAACCATCTGGCCAGGCAGACCACACATTGCTCAACCCACACAGCACACACCACAAATAAGATGCTCAAGAGGAAATCAAAGCAGAGGTCTGGGGGTGTCCCACTCCTGAGGATGGCTGCATGGAGAAGCCTTCAGCTCCCCATCAGCTACATGGCTGTGAGGATGTCAAGGTAGGACCCAAAGAAGGCAAAGAGAAGAACTGCAGCCAAAACCAACTGTAATGGAGCTGGAGACAGGGCTGGAACCGAATGCTTTCCTACTGCCCTTCATCAAGATAAGGTTTCTGTCAGCACTATCCACTTTTTAAAAATCAAATGCGTCATCTGCATTCCTCCCTCAGCCTCCCAGTGCCCAGAGCCGGAGCTCGGGAATCAGGTTTCACAGCTACTTGTGTCCACTGCTGCTGCTTCCAGCTTCTCACTGCGGAAAGCCCATGTCCTGTCACAGCGTCAGGACCCAGCTCTCCCCTCCCTCCATCCCAGGCAGAAGCGAACAGTCATGGAAAGAACGGGAGTGCATCAGTGCCATGGTTTCATACTCCAAGTTTCTGGAAAGAGTCAGTGGGAGGTGAGAGTTCTGACTGAGCTCCAGGGGGTCCATGTCAGTCAGATGAGCTCACGGCATCCACTCCTCAAATCCCTCCGTATCCCTGAGTGCTGCACGGAACAGTAGGAGCCGCAGTGCACCGAGAGGCATCTCACTCCTCCAGCCATGGGCTCAGCCTGGGACACAGCTCCAGTCAGCTGGGAACGTTCCAGTGATTTATCACTGCGATGTGTCCACTGCAATGCTCCTGAGATCCGAACAGGCGCCACCGAGCTGCTGCCCAACCCCTGGAGGCATTTCCAGAGAATCAAGGGAATGGTTTAGGTCAGGAGGGACCTTAAACTCCTCCAGCTCCAACCCCTGCCACAGGCAGGGACCCCTTCCCCTAGAGCAGGTTGCTCCAAGCCCCTGTGTCCAACCTGGCCTTGAACACTGCCAGGGATGGGGCAGCCACAGCTTCTCTGGGCACCCTGTGCCAGCACCTCAGCACCCTCACAGGTACCTAAGAGCTCATCTCAGTCTCCCCTTGGCCTGTCCCTACAGGCCCTGATGAAAAGTCCCTCTTCAGCATCCTTGTAGCCCCCTTCAGATACTGGAAGGCTTCTATGAGGTCTCCACACAGCTTCTCTTCTCCAGCCCCTGATCCAAATGGCCTCCTCTTAAAGACAGGAGACAAAATTCCCTCTCCACACTGGGGCACTTTTCCACCAGAAGTGAGGTGCAGAAACTTCTCCTTATTAATAAGGACATTTGATAATGAGCAGGCACTGTGTGCATTCACCACCCTGGTTACACACTGTAACCCCACAGAGCTCCAGTGTGGATTTCAAGCATCACCCTGCTCTCCCCACATCTATCACCCTCCATGTTGACACGAGGGTCCAGAGTGTCACAGGGAGCCGGTCAGAGAACCCTCACCCCTGGCCCACAGGATCAGCTTTCTCCTGGTTCACAGGAGCTGCTCACATCCCACTGGTGCTCGGGAGGAGGAGGAGGAGGAGGAGGATCTGGTCCTCTCCTTTCCAAACCAGCCCAGATCCCTTTGGTAAAAGTGACTGAAACCTTTATGCTCTTCCAGGGCTGCTCCTCTCACAGCCCCACACAGAGCAGCACAGCTATGTCCCCACAGAGGAACTGATGAAGGGCTCCTCTGCACATCAGGTTTCTTCTGAGTAACCACACTTTGACACGTTCCAGGAGTGCCTTGGCCTACTTTACATTAGTTAGCTTTGAAAAGGATTAAGCTAAATTGGAACAAGAATTCCCATCCCAGAATAAGACTGATCCAACAGCAAGTGCAACAGGTATTTCAGAATAACTTCACACCTCCCTGTAATCCATATTAGCTTTGAAATGCCAACACGATTCCATCATGGATGCACTCAGCATCGTTTGCTCAATGTAGCTGTTAATTTATTGCCCGAAACACTTCTGCCACCCAAGGCTGGAGAGGAGGACTCCAACCAGACCTGTGCAGCCCCAGCCTTGCTGCAGCACGTCAAACTGCACCAAGTGCATTGTAACAGACACAACCGGATATCCCAAGTTACTTCAGCAGATGAATCTGAAGCCAGGTGACCCACAGACATCAAAACCCGATATGGGCAATTGGGAACAAGCAAAAGAAGCTTCCTGGAGGCTAAGAAAGCTGCATAGTAATGTGCTGCAGTAACTCCAGTGCCTTCTGCTGGGTGCTCAACACCAGCTGCATTAACCAGGCAACTGGTTTAACTCAGCCTGGAAGGCTCTTTATTGTCCTGCAGCCCAAAGCTTTCCCTTCCCCTTCATAGGCACAATAACCCAGAGATCCCAGATGCTTTTGAGTGGTTAATATGTGAATTGCACCATTACAAAGGGCTGGAAATAGCCTCTCCATAGGTACAACCCTGCCACCACAGCTTGGTGGAAAGCTCCCACCCCAAAGCTGTCACTTGACCATCTCCAGCACAACACCAGCAGCCACTAAGAGGACTCATCCCTGCTCTTCCACAGGTTAAGTGATTTCCAGTTTCTCCTTCCCCTCACTCAATGCTTTCACCTGCTTTTCCACCGCACACCCCTGAACTCATCCCCTTGGGTACAGGCAGCACTGCTGCTCCACCACATGACACTCAAACTGGGAGACAAAGCCTTTGCCTCTGCACAGACAAGAGATGAGGATGCAGAGAGCTTGTGCCCATGGTATGAGTAGGGAGGTGCTGGAGCTGAGCTTTTGCTCTGCTCTGGGCCCAGCCCCGCGTCCTTTCCAAGAGCCCAGAATAACCCACCCTGACGCCTCGCACTCCATAAATGAGGTCCCACAAGCCTCAGAAGACAGGAAGATGGGACGCCTAAGAATAGCTGCTCAAGGAAAAGTACATTATTTTTAGCTGGTATAACCTCAAATTATTGTTAGGTTAAGCTGAGGCTCCTCTAGTTTTAAAAATACACTGGATAAAAACAACTTCCTTAATACCTTTCCTGTCACTTAAGCCGGGTTTTGCCCGGGTTGTTTCCCTCCTTTTCCAAGAAGCAGGATTTACTCTGAGCAGAGGCCACGCCAGCTTATCCTTCGCTCCAAACTGGAGACACAAACTCCTGCAGGCTTTGAGCAGCGGCTGCGAAGGAGCGATCGATGACAGAGCCGAGCGGGCCGCGCTGGCACCACCACGGCGCGGACCGCTTCAGCACGGCAAGTTCCGTGCCCAGCTCGCTCCCCACACCCCCGGCCCCACGGAGCTCCGGTGCGTTCCGCCCGACACCCACCGGCTCCGGAGGACCCAGAGGCCCGACCTGCTTTGGGCCCTCGTTTCCCAGCCGCGTCCTGCCGACCCGCGTTACTGATATCCGGGCACGGAGCACCGGATCTCGGGTAGGGCCGCGGCGACCGTCAGGTAACAGCAAACCGGCTAGGGAAGATGGAGCTAAAACCGTGACCACAGAGCAGGGGTAAAGGAAGCCGCCCGATGCCCCGTCATCCCCGGCTGCTTCCTCCTTACCTCCGTCCAGCGGCCGCCCTGCGCGACGCCTCCACCCGCCACCGTTAACGGATTTCAAACGGGGCTTGTTGTTCCGAACGGACCAATCAACGACTCGGGAACGCCCTCGGTGAGGGCCGATTGGGAGAGCCGCCAAGAGGCCAAAGAACCCGGATGAGTAAACCCCACCTTGCACAAAGCCGGCTGCCCGCAAAGGCTGAAGGGAAATGTAGTTCTCAAGAGCAAGGCGCCACAGCGGGGAGGCGAACCGTAAACAACAACTCCCATAAGGCACTGCGCGGTATGGGCCCAGCCAATCAGACGAAGCGACGGGCTGAGTGGTGTTGGGTGAGGCCTATCAGCTGTCGGTAGGCGTGTCCCCCGGCCGGGCTGGCGGGGCGGGTCGCCGGTGCACGGCTGTACCGCACGTGGTTACCGGGGCAACTGGCTGCACGTCCCGGTACTCCGCCTGCAGCAGCGGCACCACCCACGGGGTGGCCGCGAGCTCCCGCAGCACTGTGGAGTCACAACAGCGATCACACAGAGAAAGCTAGGCTGCTGTGAGGGGACAGGCGGCCGCGGGCTCTACCGTGCCCATGAGGTGTGGCACCGGCGGGGGCTGGAGCTACCGGAGCCGCCGCTGGCTGGCGGGGCCAACAGGGGGCGACAAAGCACCGCCCTCCGCCCCGCAGCTGTGTGCCTGCGCACTGACAGCGGCCGCTCGGCGCATGCGCTCCACCGCCTCCTGCCCCCTCCCGCACCCCCCCCGGCGCGGCCCAGCAGCGCGGCGGGCGATGCGGAAGCAGCCCGGGGACTGCTGAGCGGGCCGAGGCCCGGCGGCGCTCCCGGCGGCTCACGGCGGCGCTGCCAGCCGGGCCCGCGGGGTAGGGGCGGGAGCGACCCGGACGCTCCACCGGCCGTGAGGTGAGGGGCGGAGTGGGGCAGGCCTTGAGCGACGCGATGCTCAGCCAATGGGAGAGCTCGCTTCCAGGCCCCGCCCCGCGCGGCTTTCCCGGCGGCTGATTGGTTGACGGTGAGGGGCGGGTCCCGTGCTCACCGCCCCGCCCCGGTACGGCGGCCGCGAGGGGCGGGACGGCACCGGGAGGGGGGAGGCTGCCCCCTGCTGGCCGCCCCCTGCCGCCTCCCGCCCCGGTCCCGGCGGCAGCAGGGCCCGAACCGCAGCGACCAACCGGAACCGCTCCTGTAAGAGCCGGGTGGCAGCGGCGTCCCCGCGCTGAACGTGCCCCGTGAGCCCGGCCCTGGCGGCGAGGGCTCGCCGGTTTGCGGCCGAGCGAGGGGCTTCGGGGATGGGGGGGGGCTGTGCCGGGTGCAGGGGGTGCGAGGGTGACACCGCGGTTATCGTCACACCGGGCCCCTCTCGGGGCTGCCGTAACCCTTGGCAACGCCGCTTGCCCGCTTCCGCCGGCAGCCGTTGGGCAACGCCGGCGGAGGGGGGCGGGGGGAGCCGAGCCCTTTAACGGGCGGGGCGGGGGGCGGGGCTGCCTCCGCCTCCGCTGCGCTCCGGGACTGGCGGAGCGCGGCCGGGCCGGCCCGCAGCCAGCGCAGCGCCAGAGCCGCCTCCCGCAGCCCGGCCCGGCCCGGCCCGCAGCCGCCTGCCCGCAGCCGGTGAGACCCGGGGGCTCCCTGGGGTCCAGGTTGGTTTCCCGGGAAGGGAAGGGGGGGAGATGGCAGCCGGTCCTTGGTGCAGCTCCGATCCGGTGGCCCTGAGTCACGGCAGAAAGGAGCTCGGTTTAACGATGAGCTGCCCGCATTAGCGGGCCGGTGCATCTCGGAGCTATGGCATTAACCGTTTCTTTGCCTCTCTCCTCTGCTGTGTGTGCAAAGGTCAGATGCTCCCATCGGCGCTGCAGAACAAGAGCGGGGTCGAGAGAGCTGCTGAGTGCTGATCTGTGCGTGCTCCGGACCATGGACTCATTGAGGGCGCCCCAGGTGTGAAAATGTCCAGCAGCAACCGGGCGTTAGTGATTGACTTTGTGTCCTACAAGCTCTCGCAGAAGGGCCACAGCTGGAGCCAGCTGGAGGAGGAGGATGAGAACAGGACGGACTTTGCAGCCGAGGAGGTGGAGATGGACGGCGTTCTCAACGGGAGCCCCTCCTGGCACCCGCCCGCCAGCCACGTAGTGAATGGAGCCACCGTGCACCGGAGCAGCCTCCAGGTCCACAACATGGTTCAAGCGGCCGACGTGAGGCAGGCGCTGAGAGAGGCAGGGGATGAGTTTGAGCTTCGGTACCGGCGGGCGTTCAGCGACCTCACGTCCCAGCTCCACATCACCCCTGGCACCGCATACCAGAGCTTTGAGCAGGTAGTGAATGAACTCTTCCGCGATGGAGTGAACTGGGGGCGCATCGTGGCTTTCTTCTCCTTCGGAGGAGCCTTGTGTGTGGAGAGCGTTGACAAGGAGATGCGGGTATTGGTGGGACGCATTGTGTCTTGGATGACCACCTACTTGACCGACCACCTAGATCCCTGGATCCAGGAGAATGGCGGATGGGTAAGATCTTCTCCCTGCCTGTGTCTTCCCTCGCTCCGGGCTGGCAGTGGTGCTGGTCAGACCAGCAGTGTTTGTGTTAACTCATGTCCTAGACCTTGGAGGGACATCAAGGGGCGCCTGGCCTTTCCCTCTGTGCTCTTATCACTCTGCCCCAAAAGGGTCAGTCCACTGCAGTGACATAGTTTATGCTCAGATGTGTCCTTCTCCATCCCTGTTTGTTCTCCTTCTCCCTGTACGTTACGTAAAAGATCTGTTCTCCAGGAGTCTCTGGGAACTTAATGTCACCCAAGCTTGTTCTTCAAGCAGGAGCTCTTGGGCATGTTCCTGGTGTCATTTAACAGCAGGGAGTGGAGCTTCCTCCTCTCCTGGCACCCTATGTGTGATTTACTGAGGTAACAGCGACTTCATTCTGGAGTCAAGACTTTGGTTTTTGCCGTGCTAACAGGGAAGGGACCCCCCAGCACCTCCTGGGGGGTTGGTGGCTGCTGGGGCCTGAGGTGGGGACAGCCTCCACCCTGGGGAGCTGCTGGACCTGCAGCTGCTTCCCGCTTGGCAGGGAGTGATGCTCCCAGCTGCCCCAGCAGCAAACCCCTCAGCTCCCTCCCGGTGGTGAGGTATTACCATGAATAAGCATTTCTCCAGGAAGCATTCCTGGGATGCCAGGTCCGGCTGTGCCATGCTGCTGGGAACAGGAGGTCTGTGACCTACAGATGTCTTCAGTTTTCTTTCTGCTGCTGCATCTCAGTGGTTCCCTGCTGGTGTAACCTTTACCGGCACCCACTGGGAAGAGTTCAAGCTGTCAGGCAGGGAGTTGCCTCACTGGTGAGCTGAGGCCTTCAGCCCTCCTCATCCGTCAGCAGGGCCCTGCACCTCGGGAAGGAGCAGGAACCTTGGAGCTTTGCACCCTCCTGATAAAGGAGAGGTACAGGAGCCCCAAAGAGCTCCCAGCTCCTTGCACCCGGCTGGCCATGCTGGGGACCCCGGAGAAAGGAGCACCCATGGAAAAGGAGCACCCAGGGAGAAGGAAGCTGTTCACCCACGGTGCAAGAATTCCAGGAATGTGGCTGCCCTGGGGCACTGCCTGGGTGGGGCTGCCCAGGCAGGGGAGTTTCGATTAATAATGGGATCTGCTGCCCATTTCATCAGGCTCTATGTGGCCCATTAGCTCTCTCATCCTGCACATCCCCCTGGCCAAATGCTGAGTTCCTTCCCCCTCCCCTCTGGTTTTGGCTTTTAAAGGCACAGATTAGTCTTGGCGTTGAGCGCTGAGATGGAGGTTTCTCCCGCGGAGGGCGGCTGTTGCTGGTGGTGACGGATTGGGCTGTATCCTGGAGACCCGGCGATAATGCAATCTGATTTTTTGTAAATGAACTCTCGGGGGGGGGGGGGGTGGATTTAGATTAAATCAGTGGTGGAAAATCCCTGCTCCTGCGCGCAGGGAATGGAGCCCCTCCTCCCGCCTCCCCACCCCCAGCCAGGCTCGTCCATTTTTTGTCTGTCTGTCTCTAAATTAATCGTTTGGAGCAAATATTTGTTCAACAGATTGCGGAGGGGTCAGGACTCCTCTTTATCTGACCCTCCCACCAGCGCTGCCTTTGAAGATCGCCATTCCCTGTGTTTCCCACCCAAGGGAACAACCTTGCTCCCTTCTTCTAACCTTGAACGGGGCTTCTGACTGCGCTGCTCAGGCTGTGCTGTTGCCTGACGGGGACCCGGGCAGGGTGGTAAAGGCTGTAGTGGGGAGAATCCACCCCACCACCATAAAACTTCAGCACTGGGCAGCTTGTTTGATGTCTCAGTAGCTTTCCTCTGTGCTGAGGTTTCACGGTGTCCTTTTTGGGGCAGCTGTGCCACTCTACATGAAGGACAGCGCAGCAGCAGTGGGTCTAAGGGATATATATCTCATATAAGGGCTCCCGAGTGCCTCACACATGGGGATGCTTCACTTTGCTCTCACTCGCCTCCAGCTGCAGGCACAAAAGCAGTGGCCTGCTGCCAGCTCTCCCTGCAAGTGCCACCCTGCACTTGCTGTGATGGAGGGTCCCTCTCCTGCCACCCTGTTTGCACAGGGAGCCTGTTTGGTGCATTGAGCTGTTACAGCCTGTCCCATGCAAACAAAGCTCTCCCGAGAGGTGCAGCAGGCAGGTCCTGAGAGAGGGATGCAAGTTGTGGCAGGCCCTTGGTTTGTGCTCTGCAGCGCTGCAGCATTGCTCTTCCTGGAAAGCCCCACTGAGAGAGGGAAGGAGCGTGGCTGCATCCCAAGTGTTGCACAGCCTGGCTGCGTAGGAAGCTCTTTCATTCCCCACCAGAGGAACAAAGGCGAGCGTAGGATGGCAGCGGGATGCAGGTTGCCTTTGGAGGGGCCTGTTGAGGCTGTTGTGTGCTGGGCTGCAGCAGTTCTCTTGTAAAGGCTGCTTTGAGGCGAGGGGGAAATGGTAAATCTCGCTGTGGTGTGAACGTGGGTGTGTTTTGTCACGTTTGCTGGCTCTTGGGTTGCCTCCTCTGCAATCTGGCACTGTGAAAACAAACAAACAAGAACAACCCGAGGGGGGCATTTACTAACGGCCAGAAGGGAGCTGCTGCCTCTGTGAGCCATCAGCACCAAAGAGGAGGCTTTTCTGGGGCAGGTGCTTTGGCCAGGACCAGGTCCCATTGACTGTGAAGTTCAAACATTGATCTCAGTGGGGATGGGGAATCGTGAGGGGAGGAATCTGGTGGGGTGGGAGCCCGGCAGGCAGAAAGGTACTGACCGTGCTTAATCTGTGTGAGAGGGAAGTGAGCAGGAGCTGCTGCCTGGCTGTGCCCCTCCAGGGGATGACAGCTTCTCCTTTGAGGCTAAATCAGAGTGGGCTTGAAAGAGGGTGTTCTGTGAGACTGGGAGCTGGAACTGCGGACCCAGAGGCAAGAGGCTTCCTGTTTCCATGCGTATGATGGGGACCAGCATGAAGGGGCAGTGTCAGGCTGGGATGGAGAGCAAACAGCATCTTTGTCACCAGTCTGTGGCATCTGAATCCTGACAAACTGGGCCAGGCTGAAGGAACACAGAGTGCTTCCCATGTCGGCTCTGTGCATCCCGGGCTCGCAGCCAGCCCGTAGTGCTGGGATGTATGTGTTGTGTCGCTCTGTGCTGGACTGGAAGCTCATGGTTCTGTTCGGGGAAAACCCTTAGCAGATTGAATAGAACCATCTCATTTTATACAGATGGGTCACTCGAGGGATACAGAACTGGCTGGATGGCCGCACGCAAAGAGTTGTGGTCAATGGCTCGATGTCCGGCTGGAGACCAGTAACGAGTGGTGTTCCCCAGGGATCGGTGCTGCGACCGGTCTTGTTCAACATCTTTGTGGGTGACATGGACAGTGGGATTGAGTGCGCCCTCAGCAAGTTTGCTGATGACACCAAGCTGTGTGGTTCAGTTGATCTGCTGGAACAAGTCCAGAGGAGGCCATGAGGATGATCAGGGGCTGGAGCACCTCCCATATGAAGGTAGGCTGAGAAAGTTGGGGCTGTTCAGCCTGGAGAAGAGAAGGCTGCATGGAGACCTCAGAGCAGCTTCCAGTACCTGAAGGGGTCCTATAAGGATGGTGGGGAGGGACTCTTCATTAAGGACTGTAGTGATACGGATTCAAACTTAAACAGGGGAAGTTCAGATTGGATATAAGGAAGAAGTTCTTTACTGTAAGGGTGGTGAGGCACTGGAATGGGTTGCCCAGGGAGGTTGTGAATGCTCCATCCCTGGTGGTGTTCAAGACCAGGTTGGACAGAGCCTTGGGGGGCATGGTTTAGTGTGAGGTGTCCCTGCCCATGGCAGGGGGGGTTGGAACTGGATGATCTTAAGGTCCTTTCCAACCCTGACTATTCTATGATTCTGTGATTTTGTATCTTTTACATTTTCTTCTTGAATGATAGGAAATGACTCAGCCTGTGTCATATGACAGCACAGCTGGGATTGCATCCTGGGCTCCTGCTCCAGCCTCCTCAATGGTTTCAGGTTGAGAGCCAGCCTTTGGTTCTCAGCTCTCTTCTCTGCCCAGGTATCCCGCACACACCCTCCCTGCAGCCACCACGTTACCTGGGTGATCCCAGGTGCTCCAGGATCCTCACATCTTCTCAGTCCAAGCTTTTTGGGCAGCGTGGGATAAGCACAGGTTTGAATTGTGCTGCTGTTGTCCACCAAGATTACTTTACAGCCTGGATCCCTGCAGCTGGGATGATGCCCCCACTGTCATCACCTGCTTGGGATGAAAAGAGCACTGTCCTCCTGCCAGCCTTGTCCCATTGCAGGACTGGGGATCCCTCCCTGGCCATGGGAACTGGCAGGGCCTTGGCTCGGGCTGTCCCAGGTTGCTCTGTCCTCACTGAAGGCTGCTCTGGCCTGAGCCTGCAGATCCCTGGCAGCTCCTCACCCTGCCTGCGACCTGGGAGGCTTTTCTGCAGCGCTCTCCAGGAAATGCCATTGGAATGACTTCCACTGCAGCTTCCTGCCCGGCCCGCAGCAGCATTCCTGCTGCTGGAGCGAGACCCACGCAGAGGCGAGTTTCAGAGCTCTGCTCTTCACCCTGCTCGCTCGGTTCTCCTTCGCTGGGGCCCTGCCCTGGTTTTCCTCGCTCCCTCTGGGTGTGCGGTGCAGTTTGCTTACGTTCCTTAGATCTGTGATCAGAGCAAGGGCCTGCAAGGCAAAGCCCCAGAGCCCATCCGGGGCTCAGAGCAGCCCACTTAACCCCGTGCTCTTCCAGCAGAAGGGATTGTGTTTCCTTCCCTCCCAGGGGAGCTGCTGGGAACTGGGATTTGTAAAGCACTCCGAGGTTCTTTAATCCGGAGGATGGAGTGTCATGTAAAAAAAGACCTGTGAAATAATTAACAGAGTGTTTGGTGCTGCTCTGTGTTCACAGCTGCTCCTGGTAATCTCAGTCTTCTCCATCACCCTGCTCCTCTCTGAAGCAGGCTCTGCATCTCCCTGCACGCTGACTGGGCTCTCTCCCCATTCAGAAGCAGTTGGGTGTCCCACCACAGCACAAGTAGAGGGAGCAATGTGCTCTTTTCCCCTGTGGAAGCTGCAGCTTTCTGTGGGTTTTTGGGGTGCTGCAGCTGATGGAGCTCCTGTGTGATCTGTGATGTGGTTTAACCCCGGGAGCAGCAATACTCAGCCCGGGTGCAGGCTGAGCGATGCTCCAAGGCCTTTGCTGGAGCTCCTCTCCTTTGTTGTGTACCCAGCTGCTGGCAGCTGAAGGCACGGTCCCATCTCGACATTGCAGGGAGCATTTCTCTAGCAGCTCTTTCCCCACTAGCTGTAGTGCTGGAGTATTCCCAGGAGGAGCTGGGGGAAGGGAAGGGATGGATATCAGTTGTGGAAGTGTTGCAGACCTGCTGAACCGCGAGGTGAGGGATTAGCAATGGAGCAGGAAGGGGCTGGGGGAGCTGCTCCCCTCCCCACCAGTGACCCTGATAGCAGAGGGGCTTTGACCTCCTGCTGGCTGATTCATGGGTGAAGGAATGCTCTGCTCCGCAGTGGCCCTGCCTTGGGGTGGCAGGAAGCAGCCACACTCCTCCTCCCCACTCCCAGAGGTTACCCTGAAACGCTATTGTTCTGAGCAACTAAAGATTAACACGGATAATGAAAGGCATGAAAGGGAAACGGCTCCCTCAGTGCCAGGGCACTCCTTGGTTCACTGCCCTGGCCTTGGACAGGGAAACTGTTCCTGCTCCCTGCTCCTCACCTGAAGGATATGCAGAGGGGTGTTTGGCACAAGATCTCTCCACAGTCCCGCTCCCAATCACCCTTGAAATGCCAAGGGATTGAATCAAGGCATGTGCTTTGTGCTTCCCCACAGTGCACCATGGAGGGGACACCGGGGCTTTGCCGCTCGCACCGGACTGCGGGCGAGGGTGACTCTTGGCCACGGCAGCAGCCAGGCCCGGTGGGGTGAGGGTGCGGAGCCGTTGGCAGATGGCTGCAGATGGGTTCACCGGGGCGCAGGTGTGGCTTTGGGAAGCTGCCTTCTAAGAGAGACATCAGTTTTGAACCCAGGAGGCTTGGGGGGCTGAGCCGCGGCTCCGCGCGCTGGGGAGCTGTGACCTACTTGTGCTCTGGAAACGCTTGAGTTCTTTATAGTTGGGTATTTTGCTTATTTGCTCCTCATGTTTAATTTAGTTACAAGAAAGAAGGATCCGAGGGCTGAGCAGTGCTGGGAAGGAGGGCCATGCCTGCAGGCAGGAACGCCGGCCGCAGCTCCTGCGGGCAGGAAGCATCTCTGCAGCCGCCCGTGTCTTCCTTCGGACACGTGCTCACGTGTACCAGCCCAGTGCTGTCTCTCAGGATCTCTTTAATGGGAAACCCAGCACACTCATTGCTGCTGCTGCTGCCTCCAGGGTAGGGAGGGAGGGAGGAGCAGGATTCAAAGCTTTAACCAGAGAGGCCATGGGGACTGTTTGAACACGGTGCTGTAACTGCTCTGCCTTCCCTCTGCTACTGCGAGCAGGGTGAGCACGGTGTTTCGGGAGGCTTTGGGATGGTTATTCTCTCAACCAATACTTGCATTCATGCCGCGAGCCCAAGGCGGGGTAATAGGCTGTATGTGCAAAGGGGAAGTGCAGGGGTCTGTGCAATTCCCTTGGGGAGAGCTGCTTGAATTTATTGCATTATCCTCCTTCCTGCTCAAGCTCGTGTTTGAGCTGTGTCTGCAGACGTAGTTCTGACTTAAGTACATCCAATTAGTAGCTGGCTTCTGGAAGCAGCATCCTGCTGGGGTACATGAGCCCAGGAGATCAGGAGCATCCAGTGGGAGCAGGGCCAGGCTCAGCCATTCTGCTCCTGATCTGGGATGGACCCAGAGCTCCCCATTCCTGAGCTCAGGGGGAAAGCGAGGCAAAAACAAAGAGCAGGCAGGTTCTCCCTGTCCCACTGCCAGCTGGGTGCTCAGGACTGAAACCAAGCACTCCAAAACGTGACAGCAGGGCAGCAGACAGGGCCTGGAGCAGGAGCTGCTCATAGGTGTGAGAGGGGTGACGGGCAGAGCCATGCAGGGACCTACTGGGGGTAGGACTGTGCCCGACAGGAGGGAGCTTCTGCTTCCTGAAAGAGCATGGAAGGGTTTTCCTTCTACAGGAGGGCAAAGGGCTCTTTAGGAAGCTCAGAGAAGAGGCCTGGGCTGGCACGGTGCTGGTTTGGGTTGAATGCAGCTGATGCCACGCTCAGGTGGAGCAGCACAGCTGTGTGCATCACTTCGTTAGTTCTCCACACAATACCAGTCCCATCTGCACCTCAGGCTGGTTCGGGCCATCACTGGGGCTGAGGAAGGCTGGAGCCAGCACGAGTGTTGTGCAGGGCTGTGGCAGTGTGTGCCATTGCTCTGTGTGTGACTCGTGGTGAGCTGGCTCCGGGTTCGGGCTGGGTGTGTGTGTGTGGGCCTGGGTAGTGGCTGGGTGACACACAGCTTACGTATGGAGAAAATGAGCTCTTGCTACCTGTAAAAGAGCCATAATGGTGTTCCAAGTGCTTCCATCCTGTAATGACATGGCTCACCAGTGTGGTAAACTTGCCGGAGAGCTAATACCTTTTATTAGAGCAACTGACCTCATTTAGAAGCTTCCAGTGCACCAGCCAGTGATTATTGCGTGCAACAACACGTATGGAGGAGCCCAGGGCAGGGCACAAAGTCTCCTTCTCGTGCTGCATCCCTCTCTCCAGCCTGTGCTGCATCAGCTGCTGCCTCCACTGCTTCCTGCCCTCCAGCCAGCAAGGAGCTTGCTAAAAGGGACTTGGTGGCTTGAATCATTTGAGATTTCATGTGGACTAACAGGAAGTGAAAACAGAATGAGGACATCTTCCTGCACCTCCACCCTTTCCCCTTTTTCATTCAAGTGGCATGGAAGAATTACAGCAGCCTCGTGAGGTGCTGGAGCTGAAGTGGGAAGTGGGGAGGCTGCTCCGGGGTGCATGAGGATGAATGGCTTGAGGTGGGAGAGCCCTGTGGGACCCATCTCCTCTGGGGCCTGTCCTTGCACCTCGCCTCACTCCCTCAGGCTCTGGTGATGGTGCTGTTCCCCGCAGGGTGGGTTTGGGTGAGGCTCCCGGTGCTATTAAGGACCAGGACCAGGATGTGTTTGCATCACAGCTCAGCCCCTGGCTGGGAGGGAAGGTGGCTCCGCGGTGGCCACACACGAGCACATCCCGTCCCCTCGGCGCAGGTTTCCCCATGGTTACACAAGGGCAGATTGCACAGGAGCTGTTGACGTCCGGGAGCAGCGATGACAAGGTGAAAATGGAGCTGTGTGCCCCGACCCAGGGACCCTGCCGAGGTGCCTGTGCCCGGTGCAGCGAGCAGATAACCATGAAATGAAAGCCTGAGCCCTCCCCTGCCCCCCGAGCGCGCCCCTCGCACAAAGGCTCTGCTGCGGGGCTCAGACACCATCTGTCCGGTGGGGAGAAGCATCAGAGAGACCGTCTTTCCTGGGACTATTCCACTTAATGCCCTTTGGAAAACAATCCCATTCCCAGCAGGTGCTAATCTCTTGAGTGGATCCGGCTCAGCCAATGTGTTCTTTGTCCCGCAGCCGCGCCGCTGCCGAGCGTGCCCAATCCTGGTGCTTCCGCACCTTTGGGAGCCCTCAGCCCCATTAGTTCCGGGAGAAACACTGATGAAAGATGGATGCAAGTGGATTAGTCACTGGCACCAGCTCCAGCTGGAACGCACATGAATGTTTCAGGAGGTTTCTGGAAGGGAGAGCGCAATTCCCGGCTCTCCGTGTCGTGCTGTGCGCAGCGTCTCCCGGGGCAGGGACGGGGGTCAGAGCTGTCACTCTCACCCCTTTCATGTGCTTGGGAAATGCTGGAATCGTGCTGAATGGTGCAGGGTTAGTGCAGGTCCCCTGGCGCTGGTGATGGAACCAGTTTGACAGGAGCTGCTGCGGCGAGGATTAGGGCTGGAATGTGCGAGTGAGGGCTTGGTTCTGCTTGGAAAAGAGCTGGCTCTGGCCCTCACCAGGCAGAAACCCCGCAGGTTTGTTGGGCTGAGGTCCCCAGGACAGCCTCCATCCCTGATGGCGAGGGGCTTGGCCAGCCAGGAGGAGAGCAAGGCAGGGATGTGCTTATTCTCTTAACCCCTTCGAGTTTATGGCTGCATCCCTCAGCATTGCCAGCTCCACACAATGCAGAGCCCTGGAGCTTGGGCTGGGGCAGCAGCACCCAGCAGCATCCCAGCATCCGCAGCACCCCAACACTGTTCCCAGGGCAGGAGATGCAGCAGGCGAGTGGCATTCCCTGCCATTGTCATGGAGATCAGCAGCTGCTTCCCTGGAGGTCTCCATTTGCATAACAGTTAGAGCTGGGTCTCTGGAGCATTTGCACCTGCACTGTGCTGTCCCCAGAGCCCCTTCATGTCCCCATGTCCCCAGAGCCTCTTCCCCTCCCCATTCTGAGCCTGCCCAGCATTCTGGTGGGGATCAGGGTGGGGATCTGGAGAAGCTCCGAGGCCTCTGCCTGGGATGGCAGGTTTCCATAGGCATGCTCCCGATACTGCAGGCAATGCTGCATGATGGTGTGGGCCCCTTCCTGTCCCTGCTGCTCTTTCTTCAGGCCTGGGCTTCAGACAGGGCTGGGGGTGATGGGGACAAGCATGGGTGCGGTGTTAGGGTGGAGGGAGGACCTCCAGGGTGTCCCTTCCATTTCCATAGCACAAAGGGACCCGACCCGTTGAGCTGTGCTTACAGGATCCTAATAGCGGCCTTTGGGAATAGTTCTGTTTTCTTTCTTTCCTGAAGGATCATCTCCTTTCCCCCCTGTTGTAGCTCCAGGTTCACATATGCCGGTCCCATGTGGAGAGCTGGCAGCCTGCAGGGGCTCGGGGAACAGGCTGCTCCATGCAGGGCTTTGTGTGCTCTGTGCCTAGCTCCTGCCTTGCTTTTTCCACGCTTGGGGCACTGCTCAGCACAAAACTGTTCCCAGCATCTCATTAACAAATGCCTGGTCATGCAGATGAGTGCTCCTGGCTGGAGAGCAGTGTCTGACCCCTCAGCAGTAACACAGCTGCAGTTACAGCCAAGGTAGAACAGCAACAGCCTTGTTTGCAAGTGAAACATGGCCTCATGACGAGAGTGCTGGGCTGGGAGGCAGATGCTGCGGCTCATGCAGCTCTAGGGCAAGCACTTAACTTTTGCACTTCTGTCGGTCCACGTGGGAACAGTCCTGATGTATCACATGGGAGGCTTCTGATAAAACACGTTGGGCTTCTGGGGTGGGAGAGGCTCCTGTATGTACTGAGCTGGTTCCTGTTCCTGGGACACCCCCAGGCAGGGTCAGGGGGAGCTCTGTCGCTCCTGGGGTCGGTCTCTGTGTTGAAGCTGAGTGCCACTGTGAACAGCTTTACAAGGGCCTGTAGGGACAGGCCAAGGGGAATGGCTTTAACCTGCCAGAGAGGAGACTGAGATGAGCTCTTAGGCAGAAGCTCTTCCCTGTGAGGGTGCTGAGGCGCTGGCACAGGGTGCCCAGAGAAGCTGTGGCTGCCCCATCCCTGGCAGTATTCAAGGCCAGGTTGGACACAGGGGCTTGGAGCAAGCTGCTCCAGTGGAAGGGGTCCCTGCCCGTGGCAGAGATTGGAGCTGGAGGAGCTTTAAGGTCCCTTCCAACCCAAACCAGGCTGGGATTCTATGAATAGTCCCAGTAGAGCCCGTATCTGCCCTTTCTGCTCTGCCCCTGGCTCACAAGAGACCAGACAATGTCGTTCATTGCAACATCTGCTTCCTTCGTGGTTCAGTGTCACTGAATCTTCTTCCCCCAAGTGATGGTTCTTACCTTGAAGGAGGAACCTGCTCTGCTCTCCCTTAATGGGATCCAGCAGCGGTTCCCCCTCCACTCAGCTGGGGAAGCTCTTGGGCAGTGCTGGTGAATGAAAGCAGCTGAACCTCGGGGGGGGACACCCGCAGGAGACTGAACCGTTGTGTTTCCCTTCCCCTTTCCAGGATGTGAGCTCGGGCTCAGCTGCACCTCGTGCTCCTGAGAGCACTTTGGGTCAGAGCTCTCCTCAGTACCGCAGTGTTGTCACTGGGCACGGCTTCAGGAGCTGCTGCATCCTCCCTGGTGCTGGGCTGCATTCCGGGGCACTGCAGGTGTCTGGAGAGCCTTTGGCACTGCAGAACCTCCCTGCCCAGCTCTGCAGGGTCCTGGGCACTGCTGGAGTCTGATCTCCAGGTTCTCTCTCCCTGCACACAGCAGAAGCATCCGGAGAGAGCCCCTTCCCCAGTGAGTGCTGCTTTAGGCTCCAGCAAGCAAACTCCTTCCCCAGTGCTGGGTGGAGGGGGGAGGCAAAGCCAGGGGAAGCCCTTTACGTAGACATCACACTGCTTCCTCATTGCCTGGCCCCGAGCATCCTCCTCTTGGATGGTGGGGAAGGGGATGTGACAAGTGTTTGGTGGTGGAACAGCCTGTCCTGTTCTGTCCTATGCTGTCCTGTCCTATGCTGTCCTGTTCTGTCCTGTGCTGTCCTGTCCTCTCTGGGTGGAAGGGCCGGCGGGCATGCGGGACGGGCGGCTGGAACACTGCAATGCTGTTGGGACCCTGCGGTGCTGTTGCTACCACAGTCCTTGTGATCGACTCAGGAATTCCAAGTATTTCCTCTCAGATAAAGGTGACTGGGGAAGGCCAGAAATATCCGGACGTGTCTGGGCAAGCCTGAGGTCCTAGCACCGATCTCAGCACCGAGAGGGCAGGATCGGTGCTGGGAGTCCTGAGCTTCAGGTGCAGGGCCCGGGGCCGTGTGGGAACCCAGCAAGCTGCCGTTCCCTAACCTTCAACCCGCTCCCAGGACGGAAGGGAGGCCGCTGCTGCCTGTTTCCCACTGCCCCTACTCTGGGATGGCCGTTCCCAGCGGTCACATCTGGGATCGCAGTCGTGCCGGGGCTCCTGAGGGAGGGCACTGCTCCCTCCTCCGGGTCCCTGCAGCCCCAGCTGCATCCCAGCATCTGCTGCTCCCTTCCCGGGGGAAGGAGAGGGATTCGCATCCCCTCCCTGCTCTCCTCTGCCTGTAGCACCCGATAGCTCCCGCTGCCCCCTCTGCATTTATCTCTTGCTCAGCAAACACTTCCTTTTCTGAGAAGCAAGGCCCCAAACCTCACTTCTTGGAAGCGCCTTTCACCCCCCGCTCACTCGTGGCACACACCATGGAGGGCAGCAGCCGCTGCCAGCTGGCTCGGGGGCCCTCTCCTGGTGCCTGCCCAGCGCTTGGCTGTCCCTTCCTTCCACCTCTGCCATCCCCATTGGTGGTGATGTGTGGGGCTTCCAGTGGGGCTGACCTTAACGAATCCCTCGGAAAAGTGGCTTTCCCTGGGGAAAAAGGAGGGCGCAGCCTTCCCTTTGTTCCTCCCTGGATAGCCCCTGTGTGTGAGCCACTGGCCTGCCCACCCCGGGATGCTGTGCAGCACCTTGAAGGCACTGGCAGGCTGGTGGGAAGTGAGCTCCTGCCATGCTGTGTGGAGTCATGGGGATGGTGTCATGTCCCTGGAGGGGACTCGGGCTGAGCAG
Source organism: Psittacula echo (assembly GCF_963264785.1). NCBI lineage: Eukaryota > Metazoa > Chordata > Aves > Psittaciformes > Psittacidae > Psittacula > Psittacula echo. Next base: position 9,425,823 of record NC_137747.1, on the reverse strand, counting down.
TGATGTGCCCTGCGGTGAGTTACCAAAGTCCCTGCGGTCCCAGCACCCTGCCCAACATCTGCTGATACCTGCTCATGGTCAAGGGGGGTCTTGAGATGCTGGAGATGGTGCTTGGGGGGGAGAGGTGGTGCTGAGGTGCAGGGGTGGTTGTTCAGGTACCCTGAGGCAGGAGGCCTGTGGCCAAGAAGAGGGGCACATCATGCTCCCTTTCAGCAGCCATATGTGTTGCACACCTTGCTGTCAAAAAGCTGTGTGTTTGTGGCAAGGTGAGGAGGTAAGCACATGCTGTGACCACGCTGGGGCTGTTTTGGAGGAGTGAGAGCACTGGTACCATCTATCCATGAGTGATGGAGGGGCACCTGCCTAAAGAGGTTCTTGATCCCAGATGTGATCCAGGCACTGAACACCTGCAGGTCCTGTGACAGTGACTGCAGGTCTTTGTGGGCTCTGGGCAGGTATGGGAGGCAGTTTGCAGGCAGAGCAGGCAGGGATGGCAGGGCAGGCAGGGATGGCAGGGCAGGCAGGGATGCCAGAGCAGGCAGGGATGCCAGAGCAGGCAGAGATGGCAGGGCAGGCAGGGATGCCAGAGCAGGCAGGGATGCCAGAGCAGGCAGAGATGGCAGGGCAGGCAGGGATGCCAGAGCAGGCAGGGATGCCAGAGCAGGCAGAGATGCCAGAGCAGGCAGGGATGGCAGGGCAGGCAGGGATGGCAGGGCAGGCAGGGATGGCAGGGCAGGCAGGGATGCTGCCCCTGCCTCGGGGAGGCCATGGTGAGTCGTGACACAAGCACAGCGTCAGCTGGGCTTATCTGTGCTTTCCCAGAGCCGCCGGGTTACTGGAACTGCTCTCACTTATCAGGGAGCAGGGACCTTGCTGGGAACATGGGCTCGAGGTGCGACAATGGCGAGCTCCTGCTTGTGCCAGCCTGGGCCCGGAGCCTGGAGCTCAGCTCCAGCTCCTCCAGCCCTGGGGCTCCTGCTCAGCCCTGATAACCCTGGGAGCTGCTGGGGCTAAAGGCCCCTGCGCATGGACCCCTCCTTCCCTGGGGACCTGAGCAGCCATTGACCGGTGATCCATGGTCCCTGGCTGAGCAGAGGGTGGCTCCAAGCCGTGAGTGCTGCATGGGTGCAGGGGCAGACATGCTCTCCGATGCTCTTCTCTGCCCCCATCTCCCATAGTCCAGGCCATGCCACGTGTCCCAGTGCTGTCACCTGCCTCCCTCAAGGACAGGGGCTGTCGCTCCATTCTTTGCTGTGCCTCTGCTGGGATCTGCCCGGCTCTTGCTGGTGCTGGAGGTGAGGGACTGGAGCCGGCTGGCTCAGACGAGCTGGGCTGGAGTGGCTGCATTCCTGGCCAGGCCTTCTGCTTGGCCGCTCTCCCCAAGGGGAAGGCAGCAGCTTGGTAACCCAGTGTCTGCCTTTGCCACAGGGCTTCCTGAAATCCAGCTCGTGGTGCAGGGTAACCTGTGCCGGCCAGGATGTGGCAGTGCTGGTGGTGATGGGAGGCTCCACTTTGGATGCAAACGGATGAACCCTGTGGGCTCCTGCTCCATCCATGGGCACCAGCCCTGCTGCAGCTCCCCACGCCTTGGCCATGGGGTAAAGCCCAGTGCCCTCCTGCTGTCATGATTTCTATCACACTTTGATGCTCGCAGCACGTGATGGATGCAGCATCTCCCACCCTGCCCGCATGGTGCTCTCCTTGCAAATCCTTCCTGGCATCCCCTTCTCCCATGACTGATCCTGTGCTTCCCCATTGCCCTCTGTGCATGACTCAGAGCAGGGAAGCACACGGCATCTGTCACCCGCCTGCTCCCCGCCACCGCCTTCCTGCCGGCAGGAGCCCGGCAGCATTCCTGCCCCATGCCGTGGGGGGAAGCATCAGAGATGGTCTCTGCTCCGCTCCCAGCCCTCTGCTCACCGCTTCCCTCTTCCCGCAGGAGCGCTTTGTGGACCTCTATGGGAACAATGCTGCTGCCGAGGTGAGGAAGGGCCAAGAGACCTTCAACAAATGGCTCCTGACCGGGGCGACGGTGGCCGGGGTGCTCCTGCTGGGATCCCTGCTGAGCCGCAAGTGAGCGGCCCCGCCGCGGCCCCCCCCATCCACTACACTCCTCCCGAGCACCGAGCCCCGCGGGGCCCCCCCGCGCCCCCTCTCCTCCTCCCTCCCGTTGTGTTTTAAAGGCGCTGAGGCCACGGCAGCACTTCAGCCACCAGCTCCCACGCTGGGGGGACCCGGGCAGGGGGGCAGAAGGTGCCCCCGTCCCCGCAGGGTCCTCCAGGTCACTTGGAAGAGAATAAACAGACTTATTTTTGCATGTGTGAGTGCGTGCGTGTGTGTAGATGTGTCACTAAGGTAAGGTTCCCCAGCCAGAGCGAGGGTCGAGGCTCCCTGCTCCCATCTCAGGCATGCCTAGGCCCTAGGAAGAGGCAGGGCTGCCCCGCTGCGATGGAGCTTCCCTGCAGCATCCCCGTCCCGTCCCTGCTTCCTCCAGGCAGAGCTCATCCCTGTGGTGGAGAGGAGTGAGGAGGAAGAGGCAGAGAGGCTGGAGGCAATGAGCTCTGCCCTCACATCAGCCCCTTTCTCCCCAGACACCAGCTGCTGAGAGCTGATCGCAGTGAGGATGGAGTTTGAGGCTGTGCCCGGTTGAAGGGATCCTCTTCCTCCTCCTCCTCCCTCTGAATGTAAATTGCAGCGGGGCCTACCCTGGGCTGGCAAAGGAGGGAGGCAGGCGAGGGGCAGAGCGCTTGAACCAGCCCCTGCCCTGGCACAAGGGCCCCAGGGGATGAAGGGACAGGGGGAGCGATGCAGGAGGGACAGCAGAGCCCTGGGAGCAGCCCCCCCCCATGGCCCATCCCTGGGGCCAGTGAGGGTTGGCACCGGCCGAGAGCCTCATTGAGGCCATCGGGAGCCACCGGCCTGGCCCCTGTATCCCTGCTCCCCATAGCACAGGCAGACCCTGTCCCCGGCATGGCTGTGACGGGTGCGTGCGGCAGCTTCTGAGCTGAGCTGAGCTTCCAGAACACCCCCCCGGCCCCCGGCGCAGGCAGCGCTGCGGCCCCCGCTCTGCTGTACAGACCCCGTAGGTTTTAACCCGTTTGTGAATACTCTTTAATGCTATTTTTGTTATCGCGTCTGTCCCTATTTATGTGTGGGGCCATGCTCCCTGCAGAGGCCGAGGGGGTGGAGGCGGGGGGGTCCTGCCTGGCCCCCAAGCACGGACTCGTGCTCCCAGTGCAGGATCCGCTCGCTCCAGGAGCAGATCCCGCACAGAGCGCGCAGGGAGCAGCATTTGCCCATTGAACGCTTCGGTTTGCAGGTGGAGGTGGGTCCACAAATAAACTCTTGTCATTGGAGCTGCTGCTGGTGCTGTGGTCTCTGTGAACACCGGGCTTGGCGATGGACAGGGACAGGGGAGGGATGGGGTGGCCCAAGGAGGGGTTGCTGTTGGTTGGCCTAAGGTGCGTGGCTCCATCAGGAGCAGACCCCTGCTCAGCCCCTTCTCTGCACCAAGGCCCGGCCCAAATGCTCGTTCTGTGGCCTCATGAAGGGGCTGTGTGCACTGATGGTGGCAGGGGGAGCATCCACAGTGCTGTTGGGGTGAGGAGGGCTGCTGCTGGGAAGAGGGGAAAGCTGTCAAGAAGCCTGGGAGGGGCTTTGAATAAGGGATGTAGGGACAGGACAAGGGGAATGGCTTTAACCTGCCAGAGGGGAGACTGAGATGAGCTCTTAGGCAGAAGCTTCCCTGTGAGGGTGCTGAGGCGCTGGCACAGAGTGCCCAGAGAAGCTGTGGCTGCCCCATCCCTGGCAGTGTTCAAGGCCAGGTTGGACACAGGGGCTTGGAGCAAGCTGCTCCAGTGGAAGGTGTCCCTGCCCGTGGCAGGGGTTGGAGCTGGATGAGCTCTAAGGCCCCTTCAGCCCAACCCATTCCACGGTTCTATGCTGACACCAACCCCAGCATCACCGCCCCAGCACGCCTCAAGCGCAGGGGGACCCCCCAGCACCCCACTGCGACTCCAGCATCCCCGGTACCGAAGGGGCAGCGCCTGGACACGGGCGCCACCTCGTGGTCACAGGAGGGAAGCGGCCGCGGAGCCGCAGCGCTGGGAATGGAGGCACAGGACTTGAATCCCTGAGGAGGAACCCCCCGGGAGGGGCTGGGGGGGTTCCACTGCCGGTGATGGGGCCACCGGGGCAGCGGGTCTCGGATAGTGACGGTGAAGGGGACACGAGGCATCCGGTCTCACAGCTCGTGCTGCAGGTCCGTGGTGATGAGCATGAAACCCTGTGGGAAAGGGGGGTGAGATGGGGACAAGGGGGGTTTAGGGGGCACCGCGGTGGGGGGACGGGAGAAGCACCCACCTCCTGCAGCGAGAGCCGCGGGTTGAGCAGGCGGAGGCCGTGCGGGGTGGGCAGGGGGACACGGGCCTGGAGCCACTCTGTGGGGAGAGCAGAGCATAAGGGGACAGCCCTGGGGCAGCCGGAGGGGGACAATGGGGACAGGAGGGGACAGCACAGGGATATCACTCACTGTTGGCTCTGGGCACCCCGAAAAGCCTCAGCCCCAAGCTGAGCAGCGTCTCCAGCCTCTGCACCTGCAGGAAAGGCAGCCCTGAGCCCAGCACGAGGCCCACAGCACCCCCAGGACCCCTGGCCCTGCTCCCAGGGGATGCAGAGGACAAGGCTCCCCTGTCCTGTCCCTGTCCCACCCACGGCCACTCACCTCCACCGGACCCACGTGCGATGTCACCTGCGTCACTCTGAGCCTGGAGGATGGGAGCAGGGTGAGAATCAGGGACAGGGATGGGGATTGGCCCCTCCCAGGGAAGGGATGGGTCCAGCTGAGGACCCAGCCGGGTACCAGTGCCAGGGCAGCAGATACAGGTGATACAGGACCCACGGAGGAAAACAGCCACAGGTGGGGAATGGGGAGAGCTCCCGGGTACATCCATGGGGAGGCCAGACCCAGCACTGGGCACTCACCCCTTCAGGTTCATGGTGGCCCCGAGCCTGTTCCCTTTGATGATTGGCTTCCCTGTCACGTTGGCATCCTGCAGCAGGAGGTGTTGGAAAGATCAGAGCAGGGCAAGCCTGCATCACCCAACATCACCCTGCATAACCCAGCATTGCCCAGCATCACCCCAGTGTTATCCAGCATCACCAGCATCACCCAGCATCACCCCATCTCCCTGCGCCACCCAGCACCCGGCACTCACGATGTCCAGCAGGAAAGCGGGGACACGGGTACCATTGGGGAGCAACACAAAGGCCTCAGCGGAGCCGAAGAGGGCCCCGTGCACGGCATCAGGGTGGCAGGAGAACAGCGGCTGCCGGCGGGCCCAGAGCTGCAGCTCCATGGGCTGGTCTGGGAAACGCTCCTGCAGCTGAGGAGGAAGCAGGGCTGGGCTGGCACCGGCACCAACCGGGGCTCCCGGCGGTCCCCACCACTACCCTGCCCTGCGCATCCTGTCCTGCCTGTGTCCCATCCTGCCTGCATCCCGTCCTACCCCACATCCCACCTCTGTCCCCTTCTCCCTGTGTCCCATCCCACCCGCAGCCACCTGTGGGGTGAAGATCTCAAAGCTCTTGGTCTTCAGCTGAACCGGGAACCGCTGCAGGAGCTGGAAGGCAGCAGAGGGTCAGGGTGCTGGGACAGAAGGCACAGGGACACCCCGGGGACACCCTGGGGACACCCCGGAGGGGGCAGCTCTGCCAGACCCATCCCTACCATGGCACTGGAGATGTTCCTGCGCAAGGCCCCGGCCGTGAAGTAGGCGAAGGCGGCCGAGTTGGCGACGAAGTCAGTGACAGCCACCAGCAGCATGGGCTCGTGTGCTGCTGGCAGCGACACCGGCAGCGCCATGGGCAGCACCAAAGAGGGCCTCTGCTGGAACTTGTGCACCCTGAAGAACTCTCCCTGTGCAGAGAGAAGGATGGGTGGGGGAATGAAGGGGTGGATGGAGGGAAGGAGGGATGGATGGAGGGGTGGATGGATGGAGGGGTGGATGGATGGAGGGGTGGATGTGAAGCTCAGCCCTGCTCCCCCGCACTCAGCCCAGGGATGATGTTACCTTGATGGCGATGTCCCCGTGCTCTGCCGTGATGGCCGGTGGCCCCAGCAGGGAATGATCGATGGCGACGAAGGCGTCCACCTGGGTGGATACTGCAGGAACACGGGGGAGGTTTTGGGGATTCAGCCCCACTCTGGGGTCCTGCAGACCCTGCTGGGCACCAGCCCCCCCATCCCACCCTGCCTGGCCCCCGGGGTCCTTTACGCACCTCTCATTTGCTTCAGGGCATCCTCCAGCTTGATGATACCTTTGCGGAGCTTGATGCAGAGCTGGGGGCAGAGCAGGGCATCAGTGAGGCCATGGATGGGGGTCCCCAAACCACTCCCTGTGCCTGCCATGGAAGGGGGACTCACGGACACCAACACCCCATAGGGCAGGGGCCGAGCACCCACCTGCTTGTTCAGCTCCTGCTGCAGGGTCCCCTGGAGCGGATGTGCCAGGAGGTTGTAGAGCCAACTGTGGGGCAGAGCAGGGTCCTCATTACCCCAGCTCATCACCACCCCACTGCGGACACCGGGGGGTCCCTGTGTACCAGGGACAGGAGGGGAGCGGGGTCCTGCATTACCTGTGCCCGCGGTGAAACTGCAGGTGCAGGTTGGTGCCGCAGGCATTGCAGCCGGCGCTCCACAGTGTGAGGCGGCCATCCCCACCCGCGCTCACCCCCAGCACCACTGCCATGGCCAGGTCCTGCACGTGGAGCTCCAGGGTGCCGCTGTCCTGGCTGGGGATGGAGGGGGTGAGCACGGACACAGCAGAGCCCCCCCGGTCCCCATCCCCGTCCCTGTGGAGGACTCACACGGCCCCCAGGCGGGCTCCCCACTCGGCGCTGAGCCGGATGCGGGCGCCCTGCACCGTCAGCCTCAGCCCCACGTCCTCGGCAAAGTCCACGCTGGAGTCGTTCACCTGCAGCTCCTGGATGTGGATCCTGCACGACATGGATGGCCCAGTCCTGTGGCTGCATCTGGGACACGGCCGGGATGGGGATAGAGCCAGGGATGGGGACAAGGATGGGACAGGGACACTATGCACAGCTCTTACCGGGGCACAGTGTAGGTCAGCATCCCCAGGAGCGGGATGTGGTAGGAGCCCTCCAGGTTCAGCTCATGCTCCTTCTGCAGCAGTGACTGGACCAGCTTCACCCCAAAGTGCCGGCCTGCAGCAGAGCAGGGATGTGACACCCAGGAAGGGGTTCGGGGTACCCAGGATGCTGGGGAGGGGACAAGCAGGGCCAGGACAGCAGCACCAAGGATGGTGTTGGAGGGGCTGTACCCGCAGACCAGGGGGCAGACACCTACCGAATTCCAGTGCCCTCCGGGTCACCCGGGCCATGATGCCGGGGTAGGTGCCAGGGTTGATGCCAGGTTTGATGCCGGGGTTGGTGTCGGGGTTGGTGCTGGTGATGGGCACGCAGGCGCTCAGCAGGAGCAGGAGGCAGAGCCACGCTGGCACCAGAGAGCCTTGGGAATGGTGCCGGGAGCTGGTGGCTGGAGCAGAGGACGCGGCCATGGGACACGCGGCTGGGCAGAGACCCCATCCCCAGGTCCTGGCCAGGGCTTATAACAGGACAGGCTTACATCAGCTCCTGCGCACATGCGGGGCCACCGCAGCGTCCCGGCACCGAAAGCCCGGCCTTGCCCAACGCGTGACTCAAAGGGGAAGCCACTTTCCCCGTTGTTTCCCACCCGTGGGAGCAAGGGGCAGGCAGGGTCCCACGGCTGCACTGCTGCCGGCCCCATGCCACCAGCCAGGGCTCCCCATAGGGACCCACGGCTCCATGGGGTTCACAGAGACCTTGCTGGGCCACGGTCCTGAGGGGCTTTGGCTATGCCGGGACTGAAGGTGATGGAGGAGCAGGGGGATGGAGAGAGTTGGTCCCGGGGCAGAGGCAGCTGCACTGGTGGGGCAGGGCTGGACCCACTCGCACTGGGGAGCAGCGGCTGCTCCCACTTTGGGAATGGTTCTGGGGCCCCTGCACTGGGGCACCCGGTCGCCAGTGGGGTCAGGGCGGCTGCGGTGTGGTGGGAACATCGGGGCAGTCAAAGCGAGAGCAGAACTGTGCAATCCCCTCCAAAAGCCCCGGCCGCAGGCGAGGAGCCGCTTGTGCTGCTGCTGGTGGGACCATCCCCAGCGGGGTGAGCCCCAGGCCATAAGCTGCGGCTACCGGGGCATCCAGGGGTCCCTCCAGGGGTCCAGGGCTCCACCCCAGCACCATGAGGGGGGACAGGGCCCGTGGCCAACCTCAGCAGAGGATCCACAGCGCTGGGCACTGCTGCTTTATGGACCCCTCAAGAGCAGCTCCCGCTCACCTGGAACCCCCAGCACCACCAACCATGGCTGCAGCGATGGCCACGGCCACCAGCAGCATCCCAAAGGCCAGCACTGACCACGGCCACCAGCCCCGTGCCCGCCACAGCCCCTCCATCCCCAAATACCCCACCATGCACCAAGACTCACCATGGCTGGTGGCCACAGTGCCCCATGCCATCGGAGCCACAGGTCCAACCGTTGGTCCCAGCTCTGCCATGTCCCCGGGGCCGTACGTGGCAGTGACCAGCTCTGACACCTGTGTCCATCCCGGGGTGGCCGGGCTGGTTGGACCAGCACGTCACCAGCTCCCCGGTCCCTAATCCCTTCCGGGATGAATCAGGTCCCATGAAAACAACCAGGGAGCGGTTGGGGCGCAGGTGGCCGCAGGCCTGGGCCCTCCAGGGCATCCTGGTGTGGCCAAATCCGGGATCCTGGCATGTGGCAGCAGCTCAGCCCCGCTCTGAGCCTGTCCCGATGATGCCAGCCCTTTGGCAACGCCGCACCGTGTCCCCCTGCCGTGAGCGGGTGATGGCCGGGGTTCCATGGCCGGGGTTCAGCTGTGGGGCACACGGGGCTTGGGCAGGGGGTCAGGGGCTGGATGTGGGGTCCAAGAGCCCCAACTCCCCACAGCTGCAGCCGAAGCTTCCACATCTACCGGCAATGAACGGGGCAAGGACGGCTCCGGGGGGGAAGAGCCCCAACACCCCCAAGAGCAGAGCCCCCAGGGCCGGTTCGCCCCTCACCGGGCCCCTGAGGAAGGGCGGTCCCGGCCGGGCTGTGCAGTGCGAGCGGGCACCGGCAGAGGGACCCAATGAGCCCCGCGCTCCGGGACAGGGCGGGAGCGGCGGCGACGGAGGGAACCTGGGGAGTGAAGGAAGAGACAGCAGCGGGATGATAGAGGGGAACTGGGGGGTGATGGAGGGAAGTGATGGCAGCGTCACAGGGGGTAGTGATGGAAGAGACATCATCCACAGCAACCTGGAGCCCACGGCACTCCATGTGCCCCCAGCCACTGTGTCACAGCCTGGACAAGCAGTGCCCCAGTTGCCCAAGTCACCTCCCCCTGCTCACCCCCTGCCAGGAACCTGCTGGGCTGTAGAACACGGGAGGGCAGACACACACACACACACGTGCATGGAGCTGTGAACATGCCATGGACATGTGAACATACACAAGTGATCATGCAGAAGGACACACACCCTTGCAGCCAGGGTGTGCAGCCCCTGCCAGCCCTGAGCTCCAGCTGCAGGGCCTGGAATGGGGCAGGAAGGGTCCCACTCAGGCAGCTCTGGCAGCAAGAGCCCCCCATGCACCCCGGTTTGCCCCGCCAGGCCCTCAGGAAGGTCCATCCACAGCTGCAGCAGGAGGCAGCTCGGCCCCGAGGTGTTTGTGAGTCACAGAGGAGCTCAGGTCAGCGCTGCTGCCCGGGGCACCCCCAGCCCGCGGGGTTGTGCAACCCCGGATGCAACTTCCTTGTCCCAGAGAGCTGGTCCAGCCCCAGCACCAAAACAGAACTGCAGGGACAGCACCCTGGGGCCTGCACCCACTTTCCCTTGGGGCAGTGCAATGGGAGCATCGCCCACAGCCTTGCACCCCAGCACAGCCCCTGGAACTCTGCAGGGTCCCTGCTGGAACTCAGTGCAAGGACAAACCTGTGCCACACACTCACCCTCATGCAGAGACACTGGGACCCCACAGTCTCCAGGCGGGCACAGAACCCTTCACCCAGCTCCATTCCTTCTGTGGTATCATCCCATCAAGATGCCCACACAGGAGAAAATCACCCCAGTGCTGCAGCTTCCTATGGCAGAATCCGGGGCACAGCAGCCCCAGCACCCCGTTCTGAGCCTGGGAGCAAGGGGGGAGCAGGACACGGAGCACACAGGGGTAGCTGCCTGGGGGTACAGTGCTGAGACAGGTCCCACAACAGCAGCACTGGGGGGACTGAGACCAGTCCATGGGGGACTCCAGCACCCACCCAGCCCACATTGGTCCCGACAGGATCCCCCAGCTTCGTTCTCCTCGGGGGGCTGTCCCCAAACCCGGGGGTTGGGGGGAGGAAGCAGAGACGTGCCTGGTCATCAGGGCTTGTTTAATAACAAAACTCCAGCTATTGTAGAACAATATTCTCCAGCATCATTGTAATATACAATACGGGGAATGCTCTCAGCAATCTGAGAAGGATATATCAGGCAGCACCCGCGGCCCGGGCTGCGGAGGGATTCCCCCGGGGGACCCGGGATGCAGGCGGCCACGGTCCCGGGATGTCCGCGGCGGGTCCGGAACGGTCTCAGCGGCAGAAGATCCGGTCGGCAGCGGGCACGCATGGAGCCTGCGGGAGAGGAGGGCGAAGCGGGCGGTCAGAGCCGGTCGGGGATGTCCCGGGGATGGAAAGGGGCAGGAGGAAGGGGCTGATGAAGCGCAAGGGGTCCGGGGAACCGGCTGGGCAGGAGCAGCCCGGCGGGAGAGCGGGACCAGACCGGTGCCAGTACCGGGGGGTCCGCACTCACCTCGGTGGGGTCTCCGGTGGCGGCGGAGCGGGGGGGCCCGAGCTGCAGCGCCAGCTGCAGGTCCCAGATGTAGTCGATAACGTGCTGCAGCAGCTCCACCTTGGAGACCCGCCGGTGCCGCGGCAGGGTGGGTACCAGCGCCCGCAGCCGCGAGTAGCAGCCCTTCATGTCGTACAGCAGCGCGGCGGCCGCCTGCTCCGCCGCTCCCGGGGACACCCCCGGCCCCGGCCCGCAGCGGGCGGCCTCCCCGGGCCGCACCGCCTTCAGCGCGCCACCGGCGCCCGCGGGCAGCGGCGAGGGGACAACGGCAGCGACCTTCATAGCGCGGGGTAGCGGGAAGAGACCGGCGGCGGCAGGACCCTGCGAGCGGACAGGGGAGCCCGCGCCCCGCCGCGCCAATTATAGTGCGCGGCTGATTGTGGGGCGGGGCCACGGGGGGGCAGTGGAGCCAATGGCAGAGCCGCTGCGGTGGGGGCGGCCCCGCCCATCCCATTCATGCTGTCCCGAAGGGCAGCGCCTTAAAGGGGCAGCGGCGGCGGGGGGACACCGGGGTGCGGGGCGCCGGTGGGTACCACCCGTCCGACAGCTCCCCCGCTACCACCGTGGGCAATCTCCCCTCGGGCTCCCGGGATCCGGCTCCCACAGCCCCGCTCCCCCCTTGCCCTCTCCCCCGCCAAATTCCCGGCCCCCCGCCGCCCCCCCGACGGCCCAGACCGTTAGACGCCAGGGCCGTGACGTCACCCATTCATAAAACCCCGCGCGCTGTCAGCGCGGCGCCTCGCGGGCGGTGCCCATGGCGACGGAGGCGGGACGGGCGGGGGGGACAGCGGAACCCCCGCGGGGGCACCGGGCAGCCCCGCGACCCCCGGGCCCCCGTTCGGTCCCACGGGGCTGCCCCGATCGCACCAGGAGTTGGGGGGTGCGGGGTGCAGCTCGGGGGGGTACCGGGGACGTGGGAGCCGAGGGGGGAGCTCCCGGGAGGGGGTCCCGCCGGGGACCGTGCGAAGCCGGTCCGTGCCCTCAAGGGCTTCCGATCCCGGCGGGAATTGCTCGTTATCCCTCACCTGCGGGGTGGTGCAGGCAGCGCCCACCGGAACCAGGAGCTCCGGGGGGGGACCCTGAGCAGGACCCTGGTACCCCCGAGCAGTGCGAACCGGGGCAGGAGGAGCAGACAGAACTGCGGCCTCTGGATCCACGGGGGGGTGTGCGGGTGTGCACAGAGACACACGCGTGCACACATGGAGACATGTCCATCACACCTTCACACACCCCCGATGTATGGACACTCTCACACATGTGCACAAACATGTCCATAAGTACATGCACACACATGGATGCAGGCACACACACGAGCACACACTCAGATATACACATACACAGATACACTCATGTAGGTTCACCTACACACTCTCATGTAGCTCACATGCATCATGTCTGTGCTGAGGCAGCCCCCACTGCCCTGTGGGTACCCCCAAGACTGCACTGCTGCATTATTGGGCTCTGCCATGAGCAAAGCTGGTGCAGGGCCAGGGCACCCAACAGTTCAGCTCCAATATACCCTGACCCTGCAGCAAGACAGGGCTGTCAGGGTGGGCTGCACCACCACAGTGCCATGGAAATGATGGCACCTTCATAGTGGCACGGCCACTTGCACCTTGTGCCCTTCTTGGCTGACGAATGCACCACGCCGACCAACTCCAGTGTGGGTGCAGGGGGACATGGCACCCAGCCCTTTGGGGTATGGGCTGGGGGGCACCCTCCCATGCTGGCCATGCTCAGAGCAGCTGCAGGGAGCCGAAGGCCTCCCCTCCTCTTCCCCCTGTGGTTTGTCAGGCAGCAATCCTGGGGAGCACGATGGACTGCAACCCTGCCAGCGTGGCTGCGGGGAGCTGCACCCCTCGGTCCCGTTGTCCCTCCTCCCGCAGTGCTGGTGGTTCCCAGGGTGGGCACGGCGCCGGGGTCACCCCCTCCATTCAGGGCTCGGCGGAGGGGCTGGTGCTGCCCGGTTCCCACCGCGGCTCTCAAAGCTGCTAATTAGCCCCCATCTGGCAGCGGTGGCCGGGCCGCGGCGGGGAGGCCGAGGACATTGTGCACAGGAATGCCTTTCAGAGCCGCGCCGGCCGGGCGCCGCCAGCTGCACCGCCAACAATGCGGCCCCAGCACCGGCCACCCCGGCGGCCAGCGCACCGGGCCCGGACCCGCTGCCTGCCGCGGCATAGGGGGCAGATGTGGCCCCGGCACAGGGAGACCCGCCGGTACCCACTGTGGGACACCTTCACTCCATCCTTCTGCATGATGCCGTGCTGGGGATGGGATGCCGGGGTCAGGGCTGATGCTGTGACCACAGGATGCTTCCCTGGACACATCTGGCAGCGGGTCCCGGCCAGCGCAGCCGGCGGTGTCCAGCAGGACGGATCGCTTCATTTCCATGTCAATTCTGGGAACGGGGCTGGTGGCGCAGTAACAGCGGCCCCGGCCATATGGCGCTGGCTGAGCACTGTGCAGCCGGGGGCGGCTGCTTCGCGCCGAGCTGGGGTTGCCCGGCAGCAGGAGCACATCAAAGCCCCCCGGCCGCCCCCCGCCCCGCAGGGACCACACAGGGCACGGCCACGCCAGGCCGGAGAGGGGCCGCCGGGGATGAATGTGCTGCGGTGGTGATGGGGACAGGGGAGAGCCGGCATCCCAGCGCCGGCGGCACCGCACCCCAGCACATGGAGACACCATGGTTAAGGATGGGAGCCTCCCAATGAATGGGACCCCCAGACAGGGGCTGCTCCTGTGCTGGCTCCATCCAGGTCCTCTCCTCCCACTGGAGATGCACACACACCCGCACTGGGATACACACCCCCTGCCCTGGGGCTGTGCGGAGCCTCCAGCCCCATGATCCCGCAGGATGGTGCTGAGCCGGGTGGCAGATGTGAGCCGGGGCCGCCGGCACAGCTGGAGCAGGGCTGAGGCCTGAGAAAGCCCCTGAGCGTTCCCCTCCCGCCTTCTCCCTTCCCGTTCCCAGCTCCATCCGCTGGAGCCCAGACCAGCTGGAGCCAAGCAGCCCTTCCTGGGATTTATTCCAGCTTCCTGCCCCTCCTCGCCGGCCGGCCGGGGCTGCGCCTGCTCCCGGCTGTTTCCTCTCCCTGCTCACAGCCGCCGGCCGGGCGCCGCGGGCAGGACCCCGGCTTTGTGCTGGGACCCCCACCACGGCCGGGCATCCCCAGCCCTGTGCGGGGAGACACGGGGGGCTGCAGCACCCGCACCCACCCCACATGCACTCCAGCTGTGGCATGGGAGGGTTTTACAGGGCTCTGGAGACAAGCATCCCCCATGTCCTTCCCTGCCCCAGGCACCAGCACTCCCAGCTATGAAACTGCCATCCCACTCCCTGGCATTTGCATCCAGGGTGCTCCCTACACACTCATTCCATCTCATTATGATCCCAATGCAATCCCTGGCAGGAGCTGGCCATGAGAGAAGGATGCCCAGAGGCAATCCCATCCCACTCCAATGTTATCCCTGGCAGGAGCTTGGCATGTGAGGAGGATGTCCAGGGGCTCCCCTGCATCACTGCCCCAGGGGCCATGGTGGGATCACCCCAAACCCCACACTGCCGGCAGCAGGACGCTCTGGCTCCAGTCCCTGCATGGAGGTTTCCCACCGGAGCCAGCACCTTCGTGCTTCCGCAGCCCTCCTGCACCGGAGGGACCCCGTGGCGAGAGGAAGGTGCCCCACGGCGAGAGGAAGGCGGCCCAGCAGCATCCCAGACACCGTGGAGCCGCTGGGATGCTGCGGCGATGCCACAAGCCCAGGTGCAGTGGGCAAGCAGAGCCGGGGCCGGGCCGACGCCAGCGACTCCTTGCAGGGCCCAGCGCGCTTCCTTCCTCCCGCCATTCCCGGCTCTGGGGCCGGGCAGGGTGAGGGTGACCCCGAGCTCTCCTCCCAGCCTTCCGCTCCCCGCAGCCCTGGGAATGCTCCTGGCTCTCTGCCGTGCTCCCACCGCACGTACGGGCTGGCACGGGCTGCCCGGAGCTGTGCAGCGGAGCAGGGAGCACGGTGTTGGGGGTACTGCGTTCTAATGGAAGGACATGGAGCTGTTGGAGCAAGTCCAGAGGAGGCCATGGGGATGATGAGGGGCTGGAGACAGGCTGAGAACATTGGGGCTGTTGAGCCTGGAGAAGAGAAGCTGCGTGGAGACCTCCGAGCAGCTTCCAGTGTCTGAAGGGGGCTACAAGGATGCTGGAGAGGGGCTCTTCATTAGGGACTCCAGCAATAGGACAAGGGGTGATGGGTTCAAACTGGAACAGGGGAAGTTTGGGTCAGATACAAGGCAGAAGCTCTTCCCTGTGAGGGTGCTGAGGCGCTGGCACAGAGTGCCCAGAGAAGCTGTGGCTGCCCCATCCCTGGCAGTGTTCAAGGCCAGGTTGAACACAGGGGCTTGGAGCAAGCTGCTCTAGTGGAAGGTGTCCCTGCCTGTGGTAGGGGTTGGAGCTGGAGGAGCTTTAAGGTCTCTTCAGCCCAAACCATCCATGATTCCATATGCAACCCTCAGCCTGCTCCTGTCCACACACGGGACTCCGGTGGCTGCATGGGGATGGGTATGACCACGGTGACAGCCGGTACCCAGTGCTGGGCAGGACCCAGTTGCAGACCTACACCGGGGCTCACACACTGTGGCAGTGAGCGGCGCCCCGGTATCCACGGAGCACTGGAGGCCGGTGGAACCACATCTGGAGTCTAGACTCAGTGGCTCCGTGGGCCGGGCCTGGCTGCCGCGCCGTGCCCAGGCCCCGCTGCACTCTGTTTGCTTAGCTGGAGGTATTTAATTGGAATTAAAGTGGCCCCTCTTGTTTTTGCGGCCGGGGCTGCTGGAAAAGGAGCTGTAAGTCATAGAAAACATCTGCAGCAGCCTGCGAAGGGTCATTAGATGGCAGAACACGAGGCGCCACTTTTAGTGCTCGCAGCCGAGGCGGGGAAGAATGGCTCAATACGGCTTTTGTGGAGGGGCTGCCAAGGCAGCAAACGCTGCCTGTTTGTTCTGGCAGTGGGCATGGCCAGAGGGATGCAGGATCCTCCCCCTCCGTGCGCCGGCCCCGAGGGCAAGCAGGGAAAACACCCTGGGGCTGCAGGACACGGGCAACCAGCCATGGTGGGAGCTGAAGCGGTTGCTGGAGCTGCCACCACCTGCGCTGTCCCCAGCTCAAACCCGCCCAAGGGTCAGCATCTGCAGCCCTAAATGTGGGTATTGCAGCGGGGGAAACCAGGCTGGGGAAGTCCAAGCACTGGAAGAGCAGGAAGGGGGAAGGGGACGGGCACTTGGAAACAGCCAGACAACAGCCCCGGGCCCCACAGGGAGAACAAGGCTGCGGGTGAGCCGGGACGCGCATCCCGGTGCTGGCGCCATGGGTGCAGGCTGGAGCATCCTGCGCGAGCAGCGGCCCCGGCGCCTCCCTCCTTCCTTGGACACGGTTTAATAGGAGAGAAAGCAAACGCACAATACAAAATTTAAAAACCAGGCTGTGGTTTGTGTCCCCCCTCCTGCACCCCCTTTGTGTGGGGGGGGAATCAGGGGCAGGGGCTGGAGCGACCCTGGGGGGGGGGCTTGGCTGCAGACATCAACCCCCCCATGGTGGCTGCTCCCACACACACAACACGAGGCTTCTTTGCACAATTGTTTCGTCGTCTGTCACTGGCAGAGGGGCTGGGGGGGCCCCGGCCCAGCGGGGGGGGCACGGCCCCTGGGCAGCGTCACTGCTCCTTCTTGGAGGCTGCTGTCGTCTCGTCCTTAGAGGCCCCCGGCCCCTCCTTGGGGGTAGAGCTCTCCTCGTAGCTGGTGGCGAGAGGGACAAGAGGGAGCAGTGAGCGGGGCTGGATCTGCTCTGGGGACAGAGATCTCTGCCCTGATGCAGTGGCTGAGCCATGCCAGGCTCCAGCCATTGCCCCCCAGTGCAGTAAGCCTGATGGGGCAGAGCCCCAGCAGGGACCCCACAGACACCTCCAGGGATGGGGAGGACTTCCCCAAGCTGAGGCAGCTCTGCGCCCATCACAGAGCACACCATTAGATAACCTGGACAGCATCACACAGCCCTCCATGCCGGTGCCAGAGGGGCTGGTTAATGAGGGAAGCCACAGCAAGACCAACAGTGCTGACACCCCACCACAGTCTCACTCCTCTGACTGCATCCCTCCCCCCCCCCCCCCGCAGTGGCCCTGGGGCCTTGACAAAGGAAACCCAGGAGCACTGCCTGCAGCAGGAAGCACAACGGGGACAGAGATGTCAAATCTCCCCCTTCACTGTAGGAACCAGCCCCTACCTGGCCAGAGTGACAGACAAAGGGCATCGCCTGCCACTGCTACATGGCACTGGGGCTTTGCTGCCGGCGTCGGCGGGGACAGGACAGTTTCTGCTGCATGGAATCAGCAAGGCTGGCCGGCGAGCCAGACACAGTGGGGAAGTGGGTAAGTCGTGGTGTGTGCGGCAAGATTTCAGCAGAGGATTCATAGCTGCAGGAGAGAGAGGAAGCAGGAGGGGAAAGGCGGAGGACAAGGACAGAAAGGAGGGAGGGGAGAGAGAGAACAAGCAGAAGAGTTTTGGAGTGAGACCACTGCAAACCCAGCACCCTGTGCAGGCAGCCCAGGGCCCCTCCAGCCACCAGCACCAGTGAGCGCAGGCTGGGGGGGCTCCTGCCTGCACTGTCCGTGCCTGCAGACCCCAGGGTAAGGCACAGTGGGGGCTGAGATGCAAGAGAAGGCAGCTCCTGCTGGCATGGACAGAGCCAGGCAGCCGGAGCCCATAGGAGAGCAAGCCTGGGCACAGGAAAGGCAGCAGCAGAGCAGCCCAGGGGCCGCACAGGCAGCAGAGAGATGCAGCAAACCCTTCTCAAGGCCAGATTCCTCACTGCTGACAGCTGACGGGGGCAGAGTGAAGGTTACTGCCTGCCTAGGGAGGCTCAGCAAGGCTGGGAGCCACAACACTGATCCCACTGTCACCCACCTCTGCTCCATCAGCACCCTGCAGCACAGATCCTGCCCACAGCACTGCCTGTATTTGCTCCCCCATCAGACTCTCACTGCCCTCTCCCAGGGCAGCTGACGGCTGCTACAAGACACCACATGCAGGCAGCTCGCTGGGTGCTGGGGACACAGGGAACTGCCAGCTCCATGCCGGCATCAGCACGGGCAGGGATCAGAGCACACCAGAGGCATGCAGGGGAGATCCACCTGGTGGGATTCCTGCAGTGAGAGCCCTCCGGGCAGAGCCCCATCCCTTCCCACTTCCTCTGCCTGTCCCTGGAATGACTCCAAGGGGAGCTGGACCCAGGCCCATCAGGGTTGCAGCCCCCCAGCCTCCTGCCCTGACAGCACTCAGCAAACAGCCGCTTGTGCCAGTGCTCGGTGGGGCTCTGAGCCCCGGTGCCGGGTGTCCAGGCTCCCCGATGCCAGGCCGGGCTCGTAGCTCATCCCTCCCCTGCTTCCTGGCACGGGAGGCGCTGCTGCTGCTGTCAGCTCTGAGTCACAGCCCCGGGAGAGCAGCAGCAGGATCCCAGGTGCACAGGAAGGACGATCCCAGGACACTCAGCGCCTGCAGCAGCGATCTCAGAAGCCAACATCAAAGGCCAGGCAGGTGCGGCAGGGCTGGGAGCCCGCTGACAGCGCTGGGAACACGCTCCCCTGCGTCTCCCAGGGGAGGGGAAGGAGCACGGGAGGACAGAGAGCCCCTGCTGCGCCCCACTCAGCTCCTGCTTTCCCTCTGAGCAGGGGCACTGCAGAGCAGGGAGGCTGGAGGGTGCACGACCCTGCCTGGGGATGAACGTTCCCTTCCCTCCTCTGCTTCAGATACCCTCAACCAACTGCACAGCTTGAGCACAAGCAGCTCAGAGCAGAGAAACAGCTCCCAGGCAGGCCAGGCCACACTGTGCAGCTCAGAGGGGACAGGCAGAAGACCTGAGCTGCCCACTGACAGCGAGCCTG
The DNA here is from genome assembly GCF_963264785.1 of Psittacula echo. Classification (NCBI taxonomy): domain Eukaryota; kingdom Metazoa; phylum Chordata; class Aves; order Psittaciformes; family Psittacidae; genus Psittacula; species Psittacula echo. The sequence continues at coordinate 9,406,976 of NC_137747.1, read as the reverse complement.
GGGCATGGCAGGCTGAGAGAAGCACAGCAGCACAGCACAGGTCCCTTTCTCTGCACCCCGGGGCAGGGAGACTGCTGCAAACCCGGATGCTTCACCCCAGGAGGGAGGCTGGGATGTGCTGAAACCAGCCCCGGCCGCTCTTGCAGCAGCTCCGGCTCTGTTCTCCCCACCCAGAGGCCCTGGGACACAACGACGGAGTCTCTGAGCTCCAGGTGCGTGTCCCACCCTCCCCTGCCTGCCGGCACATGGGAAGGCTTTGTCACCAGGGCGGAAAGCACCACCAGATGCTGCCTGCCTGCCAGTATCGCCCCGGTACAAGCACAGACCCGCTGCCTCCACCCAGAGCGTGCCCAGAGGAATCCGTCCCTCCAGCTGTGCCCGGGCACATCTGCACACCCCGCACCCGCCTCCCGCTCACCTGAACAGTTCGGTTACTTCTCCCTTTGCCAAAGCCACAAGCAGCGGGAACCCGATGCAGGCAGGGACCAGGTACAGCAGAGCGGGCTGTTGGGAAGGAAAGCATCTGTTAAACCAAACCACCTCGGGAGGGCTTTAAAGCGAGCTGGCCCCAGACCCTCTGCACTCATGGTGTCTGGCACAGCGCTGCACAGAGGCTTAATGCCCCAGGAAGCAGCTTCGAGAGCCAAGTTACAGCTGCAGCAGCACAAAACGCTCACCATGAGGTCCCATGAACACACTGAGGACACCTGCAGAGACTAGAGACAGCACCCATAAAGTATGGGCTCCCAGGGCCCCTCTGAAGGACAGAGGATGGGACTTGGTTCCACAGAGCCACAAAACCACAGGGCAGCCCAGCCAAAGTCCTTGTCCTACACAGGGCTCTGCTCCAGCCAGGCACAGAAGCTTTGGGCAGGGAAGGTACAGGCAGACACTGGAAAAGCAAAGTGGGAGAAGGAATGCATCTGCTTTTCCCTGGCACGATGCAAGAACCACATGGAGTGTCCCACGTGGGACGTGCATCTCATGGCAGAGCTCACCTGGGCGTGCTTGAAGATGTGCATGATGAATATGGTCAGGCCCAGCCCGAAGATGTAGGCCACAAAGCTGGTGTAGAAATACGTGTGTGTGTTCTTCTTCAAGCTGCAGGAGAGAGCAGAGCTCAGTGACCCTGGGTCTGGGATGCCACTGGCCAAAACGGAGCTGGCCCAGTGCTTCTGACCACCTCCCACTGTGCTGGGGTGTGGGAGCTGTGCTCTGCTCATGCCCCCAGTCCCATGGGCATCGATGAGGTGACACCCAGTTGAGGGGCTGGGGAAGGGCAGGAGGCACAAAATCCTGCTGCTGAATGGCTACTGTGAGAGGAATCAGTGCTGGGACCCAGCGAGAGGGTCCCAGCTTCCTGGGGGATGCATGGCCTGTCCCTGGTAGCCCGCTCTCAGCTCATGCTGGTTCACTGCAGGGCAGGCCATGGGAACTGAGATTCCCAGCAGGTGCAGGCAGGATGTGGGTGGAAGCACCTGGGAAAGCTGGCACACAGCAGAGGGGCTGTGCCACAGCAGTGGGGCTGCAGCTCCACGGTGGCACCGAGCCAGAGACTTTCGGTGTGGGGCAACTGCCAAGAGCTGTGTCCTGCTGTGGGGGCAGCTGCCCCGTGTAGGGAGCCCAGAGGCAGCCAGTACTGCCGGGCACCCATCTGCATCCACGAGCACCTCCTGGGTGCCAGCACCCCCAGCTCTGTCCCACACCATCACTGCCCCAGCACTGCAGCGCTGCCCTGTCCTCGGTGCCAGGGAGCTGGTGAGGCTCGGGGGGGCTGCACTGCCCACAGCACCATCTGGGAACTCAATCACCCCGCACAACTCGGGACTTGCCCACCAGCCCCGCTTGTATCTACTCTTCCAAGAGCTTCCCTCGCACCCTTCTGCACTGTAAATGGCCACTCTGCCACCACCAAGCCCTGGAAGGGAACACACAACTCTGCTCCCGCCTTCCCCTTCCCCTTTTGCTCTCCAAAAGCAGCTCAAACACGCAGCAAACCCCACCGTGCCGAGACCCTTCCGCACCGGCCGCTCACCTGATGTCAAACCGCAGCAGGAGGGCGATGAAGATCCCTGCGGGGAGAAGGGGGCGGTGAGGGGCTGCGGGCGGAGGGGAGCCTGCGGCGCTGAGCCTGGGCTGACAGTGCCCTCTGGCGGCACAAGGCAGCAGCACAGCCCCGGGACCGGGCGGGGGGACCCTCTCATTCCACACAGCCCCAGCCCACGGAGCCCCCAAACCGCTCATAAAGTTCCCAAACCCCGCAGGGGATCCGCAGGGCTCTGCACGGCCGAAGGCAAAGCGAGGCTCCCACTCTGTCCGTTTAGACGGGGGAACCCGGTCATGCTTCCCCTCTTCTGTCCTTACCTGGAATGACAATGTCTCCCAGGCCCAGCATGGCAAAGTTGTCAGCCTCCAGCCCCTTCTCCAGCAGGTCCTGAGGGAAAACCACTACGGGGAGCAGAGAGAAGCACAGTGAGGGGGGAGCATCTGTGCTGAGAGACCCCAACACTGCTGAACCTGGCACAAAGGGACCAGAGCAAAGCCCTGACCCTGCCCTCAGCCCCCTCCTCACCCACAGCTCCCCTTGTTCCCCTTTCCTGGGACAACTCCAGGCATCAGGATGAAATCCCAAGGGGTTTTCAGCCAGCCCATGAGCAGGTTCCAACCTCAGCTACCAGGACCCAAACTACGGCTCCACAACAGCACAAATTCACCTTCCTGCTGGATCAGAGGGGTCTGTAGGGCTTTTTGCATCATTTCCTCTATAAGCTGCTGAAACTGCCTGCTCTGGGGGTACAACTAACCCAGCCAGCCCAGGGCAATGGAACCAGCCCTCTCTGGAGACCCTGCACCACACAGCAGCCTAAGGGGACACAAGCAAGAAACCTTCCTGCACACATCCCACCTCTGAGCCACCTCCAGGAGCACATTTCCCCCCTCCAGCACACAAGGAGCATCTACTTACGTTTTATTGGGGCCTCGAATGATTTGGCAACTGTCACCATCACGTTGGTGCCAAAGACCTAGGGACAAGCAGAGGAGGCTGTGGTGACCACAGCGGCACAGGAACAGGCACATGCTCAGCTACAACCTCACCTCAGGGCCCGGAGCAGCCTCAGTGGCAGAGAATAGCCAAAGAGGGGCAAAACCAACCAAAGTGCAGGCAGGGGAGCCCTGAAGTGAGCCCACAGCCCAGGGGAGAGGGCTCAGGACTGTGCTTGCAGAGGTGAGCATGGGCAAGGAGTCCCTGCAGATCCCAGTCAGCAGCAGGCTGCTGCCCGTGAGCCCCATCAGGGACCAGAGCAGTTGCCAGCTCAGCTGCATTTTCTCTGAGGTCATTTATTTGCTCTGCACTATCAGCTTTAAACACTGGCATCGTTCGGGGGTAGATGCCAACGCCCAGGTCAACCACCCTTATTGCTGTTCCTTTTCATCCCCAAGCCTCCAGGCTTGGCCATACTAAAAGCAGGGCATAAAGCAGATGCTGGTGAGCACTGGGTGAGCAAGATCCTAGAGACAGTGATTGAACAGAAACCTTAAAGCAAGCATTGAACATCAGATTAATGCCCATAAGGTGCCACAAGCTCTGGGCATTGCCATGGGGTGACAGGACCGCACACTGGGTCCAGGAAAAAGCATCACATGCGAATCCACCCCAAGACTATGAAGGGAGCAGCAACATCATTGATGCACTGAGGAGCTCTCCTTCCTCCCTGAAACCCTCCTTGGATCTGTGATTACCTCCATGCTTAGACCAAGCACCCAGTCCGTGCACAGGGGCACAATAAGAGGGGATCCACTTCAGGCCAGCCCTTCTGTGAGGCTCTGGCAGCAGCGAGCAGTGAGGGGCACAGCGCGGCTGTCTCTGAAGCACCAGGAAGACACTGGCACCCCTAGCAGGGCACGAGGCACCGGGTGCGCTGAGCCAGAAGAGCTGAATCCTCCCCAGCTGAGAGCAGCGCAGGAAGTGGCAGAGGCCAACGAACCACAGAGCTCACTCTGTCAAGGAGCCTGTGACACAGGGGCAGCTCCAGCCAAGTACACAGTAACACACAGCAGCCAGGCTCAAATAGGGAAGCATTATTCAGGCAGCTGCAGAGCTGCTGGACAGACCTCAAGGTATACAAGGCTCTCCGGCCTTTGGAAATGCAGTAATTCAGGAGGTGGAGGCAGCAGGAAAGACTGGGGAATATAGACATTACAAGGAGCAATATGCACTCAGGTCTATTGCAGAGAGATAAGGAAATGCCCAAAATGAAGCAGTCAGGGCAGGGCACTAGCTGAGGGGAACAGACTGGAGACATTCCAGTGTTTGATCCTCTGTGCATGAGAACAGAGGGATGCTGATGAAGCTGGCAGATGACAGAGCTGAGGCACAACCACACAAGCAGGATCAGTGAACCCCAGAGCAGCCTTGTCCTCCAGCCCACCCCGCAGCTCTGTCAGGCCTTGGGAGGACCTCAGTGGGGAACACAGGTCACCAGAACTGGATATGCCACACACCCAGGTACTCCACAGTAGCCCTGCAAGGATCCCTGCCAGCCCTAGGCTCTTTAAGCCAGAGATGAAAAGGCAATGCATTCACTGAGCCACATCCCACCCCTGTTTCACTCCATCATCACACCTCTTTGGGCTCAGAAAGTGGAAATCCTGACTACAAACGTGTGTCCAAGCAGTGTGCAGCCTCGAGAGAGGCACAACACCAGGCACATGGCCCCCACCACTGGCTGCACCAGCGCCCACCCCAGGGACTGCTCCTGTTTACCCAGAAGACGTCGTAGATGAAGAGGCCCCCGAGCAAGATGCAGCCTGTGCTGACGTTGTTCAAGTGCAGCAGCTCCACCCCGTTGAGGGAGAACGCCAGCCCAAAGAGGTTGTTGGCAATCCAGTGCTGGGAACGACAGGAAAAGGAGACTTGGGTCCCACTGCATGCGCTGACTTGCATGGAAAGGGCCCGGGTCTGATCCAGCCTGGTCCCTGGCTGCAGCTCACTTACCTTTCTCAGCAGGTACCAGACCCCCACAACACTGCTCAGGGCCAAGCACACGAGATCCTTGGTGTCAAACTCGTAATTCACTATTTCTGCAACAGAACAGAGAAGGTGGATGTTGGGCAGCTCCCCTCAGAGCTGCAGTGACACAAACCATGGCAATGGCTGCGCCCGCGAGTGAGCAGCCAGCCCTGGCAAGCCCAGACCTTCTCCTTCAGCCAGACTCTGCCACATGGACAGCATCTGTGACCCTTCTGTCAACAGGGGAATTGGACTCAGGCACTGCCTAAGGCAAGGAAAGGCAAATCTCCATCTTCCTGCACCAGTTAACTCCTGGTGGCAGCACTAGAAGAGTTCCCTTGCCAGTAAAGCTACTGGGTAGGATGCTTTTCAAAGTGTAAAGATTTGAATCATCAGATCAGATATGATCCTCAGTTAAGGCAGCCAGAATTGGGCTAAGGAGCTTAAATAAAGGTAGTGCATTTACAGCAGCCATAGCTCCATCCCTACAGCACTCTGGGATCTGCTTATGGAGTCCTGCTGCCAGGGAGAGGCAGCACAGAGGGCGAGCACCGGTGCAAGAAGAGGCACAGGGCAGCCCCAGCTCTGCAGGGACACACAGGCTCATTGGCTACAGAAGCACAGTGGGGAGCAAGAGGGAAGCCTTTAAGAAGGTTGTCTGAAGGGGCCGAAGGTCAAACCACCAAGTGAGCAAAACCAGAAGAGTAAAGGCAGAAAACATGCAGGCCCCCAGCGAGCCGGGCGAGCCAACGTACCCTCCTTGCTCTCCCCGGAGCCCTCGGTGAAGAGGAGCTGGTACTGTTTGTTGGGGAAATTTGCAGGGAAGAATCTGTTCATCATGGGGCTGAAATGAGAGGGGTAGAGAAGGGCAGTCGGACAGAAACCCTGCAGGAGGTGCTGCCCAGCACGGATGTCAGCCCACGCCCTTCCCAAGACAGGGAACGCTGGGATTTGCCACATCAGGGACCAGCAGCAGCCCCAGGTTCAGGCACCAAGCTGCAAACATGGGACACTGTCCTCCCCAGAGGTCTGACCTGTCCTTATGTGACAGACTCCCAAAAGGGCAAGAGATACAGAAGGGAAGACCCACCACAAGGCCCCTCGGACACTCAGAACTGGCTGGGCCAGCCCCACATGGCTCTTGTGTGGAACCAGGAGCAGAGGCAAAGCCGTTGCCCAGCACCAGCGGACGGAAAGCAGTGGGACCCCTCCGCCCTGGAGCTCAGGAAACAGGAAACCAGTTTGACTGTTTCAGTTACTGTAACAGCCTGAGCTTTCAACACCTCCTGCCAAGCATCAGGGTGAGAGGCAGGGGACGTTACTGTGAGCTCCAACTGCTGCTTCAGTAACACTGGTACCAGGGAGCAACCCCTGCACAGGGCAGCGAGGACTGTGCCAAGCCACAGCAGCAACTCAGGATGAGCTGGCCTTGTTCCATGATGTGGCCACCTATACCTCCAGGAGCTCTCCCAGTGATGCTGTGCAGGGCACTGGGTTGCTGGGACCCGAGACTTTGGTTCCTCAAGGAAGGGGTCACACCACCAAGGGACAACACCCCAAGAGCTGCAAGGCAATGGGGCGGCTTCAGACACCCCTGTCTTGTTCACAGCCTCCCCTCTGCTGTACCTGATGGTGTGGGACAGGGCGAGGATCCCCAGCACAAAGAAATACATGGAAAGCAGAAGGTTGATGTACTCTTGAGAGAATATCTGCAAGACAGATCCAGAGAGGGGTTAGTAACCGCAGTGTCCTCCCCACCTACAGCACTTCACTGTTTCCTATTGGCAGCTGCTGTGCCAGTGCTCCAGGGAGAGGAGAAGAATAGCTAGAATAACCCAAATTCCTGCACTGCTGATGGGAGATGGGTTGGAAATAGCCACGTGCTCACAGAACAAGCACTGGGCCTGCGAGCTGTCGTGCTGCTTGGGTCAAAAAATAACTCCTGTGTGGCAGAAAGGAGGACAGAGCTTCCTCCATGTGTCCCCTGCAGAGCTGGGCAGGGAGAGAGGCACAGCACTGCTCCTGGGGCTGCCCCAGCAGAGGGGAGCAGCAGCACCCCCTTCATTTACCCGGGGGTCATTAGAAGTCCTGCCCTCAACGCACGCTGAATCCCACCCCTACAGCCCAGCACAGGGGACCCCGGCTCCTCTCTGCTCTCCTGGCGGGGGGGGGTGGAACAGGGGGGCTCATGGCTGCAGGTATTAAAAGGGAAGAGCTGCTCATCATTCAGCAGGGCCCTGCTGCACATCCAGCACTCCTCTTCCTGGTGTCTCATCCCAGCCAGGAGCAAGCAGCAGTCGGCTGCTGTGTGGTAACGGCAGCATTCCCAACCTTGCACCTTAAACCTCTCCTAAGGGCCAGGGCAGGAGCATCCCAGCACCCCGCAGGCAGCCCAGGACAGCGGGGCTGGAAGCTGGAGTGCAACAGGACAGCATAACATGGAAAAAGCAGCATTTCATAGGACCATGGAATGGTTTGGGGTGGAAGGGACCCTAAAGCTCCTCCAGCTCCAACCCCTGCCACGGGCAGGGACCCCTTCCACTGGAGCAGCTTGCTCCGAGCCCCTGTGTCCAACCTGGCCTTGAGCACTGCCAGGGATGGGGCAGCCACAGCTTCTCTGGGCACCCTGTGCCAGTGTCCCAGCACCCTCAGTTTGACGCTCGGTGGTCCCCAGCACGCTCCGGTTTCAGTCAGCCCACAGGGACAGGCAGAGCTCAGGGTGCCCTCACACCTCAGCTGCTCTCCAGAGCCAATGTGTGCACAAACAGGCTCCAGCTGCCCCCCGAGCTGGGACAATTCAGGTGAGACCCAATGGCCTGGGTGACCCTGAGCAGCTCGAGCCGGGCAGCCTCACACATTCTCTACCCCAACATTAAGGGCCAAAACCGGAGTCAGCTCCACTCTGGGAGCTCCTGCCCCCTACCCCGGAGCATGCTAGCCCCTGCCGACGTTCTCACTTACTTTAAAGAAGAGGTAGAGCCCCAGAAGGGTGCAACTGGCCACGATGGGGAAGCGAGCAGCATCACGGCTGGTAATGGTCTCCGGCATCTCTGAGGAGTTCTGGGGAGGGAAGGAGAGGACAGGAGAGGTTCAGCCCCTGCTCCGGCTTCATACCCAAGCAGGAGGTGAATGCACACAACGAGCAGGGATTGGGGAGGCTTCGGGACCCTTCCCAGAGGTGGGGCTGTGACACAGGATGGAAAAGCAAACCCCACACTCAGCCTTCCAGGGGCTGCCACCATTTACTGCTTATGTCCTCTTGGAGAAGGGAAAATACAACCCCTGTGCTGGTGTCGCTTCTTCCCCCTGCCCAGGGGGCTGCTGGGCTCCCTCACTGCTCACACCCCAGCAGCCTCCCATCTGTGTACCCCATCTGCCCATCATCTCTGAGCAACGCTTCCCTCCAACCACCCTCTTACCCCTCACCTTGCTCCAGGGACTCTCCTTGTGCTCAGGAGCCTTTAAAGACCAGCACTAAACCAGACCTGGCAAAGCAGCCCCTCTCCTGAGCTTCACTGGTGGAATTCAGGTCCCAGCTGCTACCGGAGGCAGGCGAGAGCTGCACAGCGCAGCACAGCGGGATGCAGGGACGGGGGCTGCGGGCAGGAGCTTGGCAGCAACTCCGGGACCAGCCCCGGTGCTGCGGGGCGGGGGAGCAAAGACACAGCCCCCCCCCCCCCCCACCGCAGCATCTCCAGGGGCACACGGGGCGGTTGTGAGCTTGGCAGCGCTTGAATTCACCGAGGCAGCGAGAACGCGGCTGGAGAAGCCCCAGGGGAGGCAGGTCTGGCCCCGGGGCCCCCCAGAGACCCACCGGGGCGCGGGTCTTTGCCGGTCCAGGACCGGGCGGGGGGACAGGCGGGTGGGACAGGGGTGACCCGCGGCGGGACGAGGCCTATAGGCCGCGGAGGGTGCCCGGGAGGGTCGGGGGGCGGCCCCGCTGCCGGCGCGGGGAGGCCCGGGCGCCCCGCGGTACCTTGCTCTTGGCGCAGCTGACGGAGCGCAGCGCTCCGAAGAAGATGGGCAGCAGCGCCATGAGGACGAGGCTGCCGTAGGCCAGCGCCATGCCCTCGGGGGTGGCGGGCGGACGGGCGGCCGCGGCGGGCCCAGCCCCGGCGCTGCCGTTGTGCGCCGCGGCCTCCTCCATAGCGCTGCGCTTCCGGAGGGACACGTCCTCTTAGCGGCCGGAAGTGCGTCACAGCGCCCGCGGCGCAGCGCGCAGGGACCGCGCCCCCAGCAACCCGCGCCGCGTTGCTAAGAGACCGCGAGCGGCCGCGGCCCCGGGGGTACCCCGGTTATCGTCCATAGACCACAGCGTCCCAGGCTGGTTTGTGTTGGAAGGGACCTTAAAGCTCCTCCAGCTCCAACCCCTGCCACGGGCAGGGACCCCTTCCACTGGAGCAGCTTGCTCCAAGCCCCTGTGTCCAACCTGGCCTTGAACACTGCCAGGGATGGGGCAGCCACAGCTTCTCTGGGCACCCTGGGCCAGCGCCTCAGCACCCTCACAGGGAAGAGCTTCTGCCTTGTATCCTGCGGGCACCACCAGCATCCCCATGGCCCCTCCAGCCTGCCCATGGCCTCCCTCGAGGACCAGCCCCTCCGTAAGGATGGCTCCCAACCAGCAGGGATCCTCTCCTGCTGCTGGGCTGGGGCCAGGATCTGCTGGAAAATTGGCTGGAATGTGTGTTTTCTTCACAAAAATTCCCTCCCCCCCACGCCACCCTCAGCCCGGCTGCATCCTGAGCCCCCCCTTCCTCCTCCTCCTCCTCCCCAGCTCCCCTGTGCCGCGCAGCCCCGTTGCCCTCACTGGGTGCAAGGAGCGCAGCACGCGGTACAGAACAAGGCTTCATTTATTTGTCCAACTGATTTCCCCTTTTTCCTCCGAACTCTTCTATTTCTGGAGCAGGTGATTCACGGCGCCCAGCTCCATGCGAGGGCAGAGCCCCCCGGGATCCCTGCCCGCGGCGCTGCCCGTTCCCTGCTCTCCCACAGAGGAGGCGGCCGGGCAGGGGCAGGCAGCGAGCCCAGGCTCTCACCCCGTGCTCCCGCCCCGCTGCCTGCCATGGCCGGGCCCAGCGCGGCTCGGCCGCAGCAGACTCCGGGGCGGGATCTCCTCCTGCTGCTGTCACCGCCGCTCCCTATGGGAACGCTGCATAACAGAATGGGTGCTCCAGGGCGGGGGGGGGAATGGGGTGATGGGGCCATAATGAGAGCATCGCCCATCTCCATGTGTGCCAGGGTCCAACCATGGCACCCACCAGTGTGGGGCTGGCAGCTGGCTCAGCACCAGTGCTCAGGGCTTTGCCAGCAGGGAATGGGTTTTGCCCTGGAATGGGATGGACATCAGATAGTTGTGCATCCATAGCCTGTGGGGTACCATGTCCCAGGAAGTTGCTGAGCACCAGGACCGATGGCACTGGGACCAATGGCACCGTGGGGAATGGCACCGGGGAGCAGGTGGGACTGGAAGAGATCACACTGAGGTCAATGGATGGATCACACAGGGGTGGTGACATTGGGGTGGTGGCACTGGGGCAGCCCCTGAGCTCTCGCTGGAGGGGCTGCAGCCCCCAAGCCCGGCACTGCCTGCCTCAGATATGGGCCACATCGGGGGTCACGGGCAGCCCTGGCCCCCGCAGCGCCTCCTCCTTCCTTCCTCCCATCGTTTCCCAGCGCCTCTCCATGGCCCCCCCTTGGCCTCTCCTCCCACCCTCCGACGCGGCCGCATTTTTCTGGGTTTGAGCTCATTCTTTCCACTCCCCTCTCCTCCCGCTGCCAAGTTTCCATCCCGCGGCCCCCCCCGCGCCTCCTGCCGCAGGGAATCGCCGGCTGCAGCTGCGGGAGCCACAGCGGCACCGGGAGCCCCCAGCCCCGCTGCGGCAACGCCGTGTGAACGGTGGCAGCGGGACCCGGGGAGGTGCGCGGGGCAGGGATACCCTGGAACAAAGCCACCATCACCTGTGGCTCGGGGCCCCCCTGCACCGCTGTCCCCGCTCTGACCAACCCCAGCCAGCGGCTCCCCACGCTCCAGCCGCAGAGCGAGCGGAAACTCCTGACCCGACCCCAGCTCCCTGCTCGCCCCTGGCTCCGGGCCGGGGCCTCGGAGGTCACCGGTTACCCCTCGGCGTCCCAGGAACAGCCCCCAGAGCCCTCGCGGCGCCCGGGGTCACCGCTGTTCGCTGCATCCCGGCACGTCCCGGCCCATAGCGGCAGTGCCGCGGCTCCTGCCGCCCTCCCGGCCCCTGCCCGGCGCTGCTGGAGCTACCGGGTGCCTGGCAGGTTCCAAGCCACCGGCAAGGAGCTGGGCTTGAATCCATTCACACGGCTCTAGGATGCAGCTCCCCACAGTAGGGACCAGCACCCCCCGACGTGGTTTATTCTGCAGATCGAGGTTTTTCCCCGTTGCACCAGTACAGACACAGCAGAAAAACCTTGCTCTGAGAACCACCAGTGCCAGGAGGACTTGGAACAAAGCCCCGGGCGATGCTGCCGGTGCTCCCCTGGTCCCTCCACCCAGCCAGGCTCCAGGATGTCCTCGGGGTTGTCACCACCGTGGTGCCCTCACCAGTCCCTGCTGTCCTGTGAAGGATGGGCACCACGAGCAGGACCTGCCACGCACCTAGGGCACGGCCACCCCTCACCTCCGCTGCCCAGGAGCATCTGTAACCCAGGATCCCACCCTCTGCTCCATGAGTGCAGCCCAGGGGACCCGGCCCCACTTGTCTCTGCTCCTGGAGGGGACATGGCCAGATCCAGAACACCTCAGCACTGGTTAAACCAGCTCCACATCCTCAGCATCGCTCTGGTCCTGTCTGGGTTCTCCACGGAGCCACCGGCCACGCTGCTGGCAGAGAGGGCAGTCACAGCCTGGGCGTGCAGAGTGCTGGGCAGGCACCGACGGCTCTCAGAGCACAGACAGGTCGTGGCAGGACTTGGAGCGGAACTTGAGGGCCACTTTGCTGCTGTTCCTGGCCACCAGCCTGTCGAGGAAGCGCCGGGCTCTCTTGGTGAGGCTTTCCTTGCGCCTGTGCTGCAGCGCAGGGCGCGTGTGGGGCTCCTTGCCCCCGCGGCGCAGGCGGAGCTGCCGCACCACCCCTTCGAAGAGCTCGGCCACGTTGTGCTGCAGAGCCGCTGATGTCTCGATGAACTTGCAGCCGAACACGGCAGCACAGGCACGGCCCTCTGCAAGGGAAGGGAAAGGAGGGGACATGGCCCCGCTGGCACCCCGAGCACTGCCGCATGGCTGGGACAAGGGGACAGCCACAGGGGGATGCAGAGGGACCCCACCAGCCCTGCTCACCTTCAATGGAGACCTCGCGGCTCCGCACCAGGTCACTTTTGTTGCCCACCAGGATGATGGGGATGTCCTCGAGCTGCCGCACGCGGCGCAGTTGGATGCGCAGCTCCGAGGCGCTCTCGAAGCTGCCCCGATCCGTGATGGAGTAGACGATGACATAGGCGTTCCCGACCTGCAGGCACTGGCTGCGGCGCTGGCTCCCTTTGCCCTGCCACCGCATGGGGAGTGACATGTCACAGCTCTGCAGGGGCTGCTGGCAGCGCCCCAGCACACCCCACCAGCCCCTACACCATGGAGAGCAGACCTGTGGCCCCCTTAATAAAGCACAGATTAAAACCTTCTGATTTTGGGGGTGTTTGAGAGTTTCCTCCTCTACCAACAACAAACCGGGGCCGTGAGCTCAGCTTGGCTCCAGCCCCACTCCCAGGGACTGGTGGCACCCGCAGGAATGCAGCAGGGAGGGGGGCAAAGGGGTGTTTCGAGGGAGGCAGCGTCAGTGGTGATGGTATTTCTGCCCGGGAGGTGCCTCTGTGCTCTGGGCGGGAGGGATGCCCAGTGCCAGGCTCCTGGGGCCACCGCTCTGCCGGTTAAAGCACGTGCCCTGGCTGGCAGCACCGGCTCACGTGGATTTGCTTCGTTAGCTCCTTCAGTTCCAATCCCAAGCCATTTCCATTCGTTTCAAACGGGCTGGCACCACGTTCCTTCCCCACAATCCCTTCTCCCTCCTGGCCCAACCCTCACACGAGGGGCTCCCTGTGCCCACCCCACAGTGCACATGATGGGCAGCCCCTTATGCCAGCGAAAGGTGGGCAAAGAGCAGCTCAGAGATATGACCCCAGTCCCTGTCTTGCCCAGCATGTCCCCCAGCTCTGCTGCAAGGGCAGCAGCGAGAGCCAAGGACACGGCAGGGAGGCCCCCAAGGAGGCTCCAAAGCAGCGGCTCTGCCTGTATGGCATCCCCTGGGCACGTCCCAGGGGCACCGCAGGCTTCCAGTAGTGCCCATCCCCGGCCATACCCGCTGCTCCGGCTCCCACGTGTCCATCACGAGCAGCGTGGTCTCCTCACCATCTACACACAGAGTGCGCTCATAGACAGCCTCTGCAAGACACCGGGAGAGCCCAGTTGGTGCCAATGGCCACGACCCGCTCCACACTGATGGGGTTTTCCCGTTGTGGGGCTGGACAAGCGCCACCACCCCGTTACCTCCTCCAGTCCCCATCAGGCACCCACCTCCATGCTGCTCTAGCAGATCCCGCTCCTGGACGCCGGCGAAGAGGCTGACCAGGCTGGTCTTGCCCACGCCGGGGTCCCCCAGCAGCACCACGCGGTACAGCGGCTCCCAGGCGCCGGAGGAGCCCGAGGACTCAGAGGACCAACTGCCGCGGGGGGCCGCGGCCCTGGCGCCCGGCTCGGAGGCGCGGTGCTCCAGCTGCGGGTGACAGGAGACCCCCGGCGCCCCTGGCCGCGGCACAGGGGTGCTGGCCCTGCGGCGGAGCGGGCTGTGGCTCCCGCGCTGCGTGTTCAGGGTCATCGGCGGCGCCCAGGGCCGCCCGAGCACCGGGGCCCGGGGCCGGTGTCAGTGCCGGTGTCAGCCCCGGTGTCGGTCCTGGTCCCAGCTTCACTCCAGATGCTGGAGTCACTCTCGGTTCCAATCCTGGTCCCGGTCCCAGAGCCCGCCTGAGCCGCCGGCAGCACGGACACAACTTTCCCCGGGACAGACCCGCCGCCGCCCGGCCCCGGGCTTTAAACCAGGGAGGCGGAGCCGCTCGCCTCGGCCGGTCCCTCCCTCCCCGGTCACAGCCCTGGCCGCAGCGGCCTCGGTCCCCTGCCCGGTCCCTGCGGTCCCCGCGGGGCTCCCGATGCCGCAGAACGGTTGGATCCCCCGGGGCGCGTTCCCTCGATCCCGGGGAGCAGCTTTCGAACCAAACCAGTCTGCGGGTCTATAGAGCCAGCGGGAGAAGGCAGAGCCGGAGGCTGGCTTGGCAAGGGCAAGAAGCAGAGCTGGTTTGATGTGAGCCCAGGGGCTGTCCCGGACCAGGGGCAGTCCCAGGACACCCCTTACAGGCAGAGCATAGCAATGGGGAGGCACCTTTGGCTTTGACCCCTCCCCAGTAACTCAGCTCCCAGGGCTCATCCCATGCACCTTCCAAGGGACCACAGCCATGAGCACAGCACAGGAATGATGGCAACACCTTTACTGCACCCTGAACCCACAGCAGAGAGTGCCCGAGGCAGCCGAGCAGGGCTGGGGTGCAGCACTGGTGGCAATGGAGGTGCTGAGCAGCTCAGCACCGAATCAGGGCCTGGGTGCACTGAGCACTGGGTGAGGGACCTGCGAGTGGAGCCTGGTGACAGCAGAGGAGTCTTCTCGGTGGGGATGCTGAGGACCACCTCTGTGTCTGACATGCACTTGGGGGACAGGAGGGACAAAGAGTGGGAATAAGCCATGATTGGTGTGATGAGGAGGAGGAGAAGCTCCTGGATAGCCCAGGCAGGAGAGGGTGATGGATTTGGGCTCAGAGACATCCTGCTCCAGGTGAAGGGAAGCCTGCCTCGCATTTGCTGTTCTGCCTTCCCAGTGTCTCCAGTGTCCATGACTGGTTTTCAACGGGGATGGCTCAGGTGCTTGTTCTGGGACACAGAACAAAGGAAGCAGGGAGGAGCAGGGAGAAAACCATTTTAAAGCCCGATGATGGTTGTTGTGCCCAGCCTGACCTCCGCTTCCCAGCACCACTTTGCTTTCCAGCACACTCATTGTGGTCTGCCCCAGGTACTGACTCCTCTGCCTGGGAAGGAAACCAGCACCAAGCCCAAGCCCTGCTCTATGTACTGGTCTTGCAGCCATACTTGCAACGAAGCCCTTTGCAGGGCAGGCTGTGAGCTTGCTGCTTCCCAGAGAAGCAGAGCCAGGCCTAACCCCAGGGCTCCGAGAGGAAGAAGGAATGAAGCAAGCCTCTCTCAGTGTCAATGCCAACAGACAAACAGCAGCAAAGAGCCATTGGGAGAAACAGGTACATCTGCTTTCTCGCAGAGACAGGCCATGTGCAGGGAGCTGGGCTGGTTCCGAGCTGTGCTCATCCATCTCCGTCCCATCCAGGGCAAACCGTGCATCCAGAGGGTCCCAGTGCAGGGCTGGAGGCTGCTGCTGAAATCCACCCATGGCCTTAGGAGCAAGAGGATTGTAACAAGGGGAAGCTGAAATACAGCTGGGGAAGGAGATGCAGGGACCCGGGGAGGGCAGGAAGGGCCCCATGCTCCTGAACATCCAAATGCTCCCAGACCAAGGGCAGCTTCCATCTGATTTTCCTCTTTAGAGAAGCAAATCCTGTGTCTGGACCCAAAGGGTTAACGGGAGCTGGGGGAGCCGTGTGAGAAGCTGCCGGGAGGTCAGTGGGAAAGGGCTGAGGGCTGCAGAGGGCGCTGGCACCGGCTCCGGCTGTCAGGGCGGGTAAGCACCGAATGCCTGACTTGTGATGTTACAGAAACTTTCCACTTGGGCCTTCCTGCTATTTTTAACCTATTTTTAACTCTTGTCCCAGCCACCCCCACCCCCACCCCCAGCTGTGCAGGAGAAGAAATTCCTTTTTTTATGTCATTTTTCGTTTAAATCAGAAATCTCCCAAGTTGTGCTGCTCCATTGCCTCCCCCTGCGCTCTCCTGACATGTTCCAGCCTTCGCTCCTGCTGTGACTTGTGTGCCCACAGCCATACCTGGCCTCCAGCTAAAACCTGCCCCTCCTGCATCACTCCCACTTCGCTGCTCATCCCAAGGGCTGGTATTTTCACCCCAAAATAAGCCCCACGTGTGTGCAGGGAGCCGAGGGGCCTGTACCTGCAGCAGCAGCACAGGCTGGACAGGAGTGACTGTTAACAGGCGCCTCTGTGCCAGGAACAGTTTGTATGGCAGCTGCTGTAAATAACCCACATGTGCACATTGTCCTGCTCACGGCTTCTGCTCGGGGGCTGTGGCACCCTCCAGATTTAAACACATTTGTCCCCTGGTCAGCAGACAGCAACAGAGAGAGCCAAGGCCCCTCGGCAGGTCCACAGCACTTGGGATTTCTCTGACCCATCCTGGGGACAAGGGGCAGTGCTGTCCCTCAGCCTGACAAGGGTAGGGTGGAAAGCAGCGTGTCACAGCAGGCTGCTGGCCTGCCTGGCTCTGTCCCCAGGGAGGAGAGCCCGGTGTTCCCGTGACTGAGCTGGCAGGGCTGCTGATGGTTCCCATCAACACTACATGAGGATTCTCCTTATGTGTTGGTATTCTTACATCCAGGACCAGCACACACTGGGAGTGGGGATTACTCCCAGCACCCTCTCAGGAATTATTAGCTATCAGAGAAGTGGGGCAGATCTGCTTGGGCACGGAAGCTCCTTGTGAGCCTTCCCCTTCCCTCAGTGAGAGGAAACAACAGAATGGGAATCAGTGTGGGCACAGGGGCCTGGAGAAACTCCCTTGCTCCTCACTCTCCCCGCCTGCAGCCACTGGTATCTCCCCTTGCAGGCTGCACAAAGGGAAGCCCAGAAGAGAAATGTGATGTGCCCAAGGATCAGTATTGGCTGTGTCTGGTTCCTGGCTGCTCTTAGGGAAGACCACAAGACTCTGCAGCCGTCTGCCCAAGGAGAACCCAGTGTAAGTGTGGGTTTGTACCCAGGCTGGGTGTGGGTTTAACAGTGCTGCCTGTGGGAACAGTGGGGTTAGGTTATCAGCACCCAGGGTCGGAGACTCTGCAGCCCAAGCCACAGAAGAGGGCTCTGACACCCATAACCAGCCTTACTTGGGTCTGTGGAGAAGAACGTCAGCAAAGATCAGCTCTCTTGGGTCTCTTGCATTCTGGCGGAGGGTCTGGATGCTTCTCTTTAGCTCCTCGATCTCTTCCTCTAGGTCCTGAATAACCTAAGGAAGGACATTTCTAAGAGCTCTTTACTTTGCAATAGGAGCAGGAATTAAGTTTTGGAGATTGTGCAAACAGCAGAGCTGGAAACCATCCCTCACGCAATAACCCCCCAACAGCTGCCTGAAATACTTGCTCGTCCTTGGGATGTCCTAATGGGCCATTGGCTCCCGGGCACATGGAGGACAACAGACCCCAGTGGGGCAGAGGAAACCCTCATGAAGAGCAAACCCTGGGGGTGTCAGCTCTGCTGCTCCACGCTGGCTCTTCCCCAGCTCACCCACCTCCCTTTACCTCTCTATATCATGCCACAAAACATTGTTGCTTATCATCATATGCCTCAGGCCTTCCTGGTTCAATGTCATCTCCTGGGTGGGTGAAGAGAAGCAAAGCAGCTCAAGAAACTCCCCAGTAACCACCAGTATCAAACCCCACTGGGTGGCAATGCTGTGCCAGATGTGCCACTCCTTGAGAGAGTGAGGTTTGGGTTCCAGCTCTACAAGCAGCCTGTCACTGAGGTCACCTTCTGCTGACCATGGAACAGGGCTGAGGAACTCAAGAGATCCAGTTCAGTGTCCCAGGGAAAGCTCATTAATATTGCTTGGGTAACTCCTTATCACCTGTGCTTACAAATTCACCCACCAAAGGGCACAGAGGTCCTGTGCTGTAAATGGAGTCAGGAATTAACACTTCTTAGTGCTCTCAAGCTGCTAACCCAGGAAAAGGGCTAAGCACAGCCTGTGAGCAGGGACTGGGCAAGAGGACCCGGGGAAGAACCGCAGCAGTCCCTGCCCTGCAGTGCTGCACAGAGTTGCCTTTCCTGTGAATTCATTACAGATGTGTGTGTGCTGTCACAGCAGTGTCACAGCTCATCAGCAGAGCAGCCACCTGAACACTGTGGTAACCCAGGGAGTGTACAGGCAGGTGAGTGCTGGGTCACAGTGCACCCACCTCCAAGTGGAAAACTCTCAGGAGCAAGTCTGAGAGTATTTCAACCAGTCAGACTAGAGCAGTGACTTGGAAATGCTTCACGTGTACCCCCCAGCTTGGCAAACAGCTCTGGAATGGCACCAGGAGGGGAGCAGCGATGCTGTGTTACTCTCTGGGTGCTAATGGGCAACGTGTGGCAGCCTCTGCCTTGTTTCCCAGGTCCCAGGAACTGGTCCCTGTGCTGGGATGTCACATGAACTCCCCAAACCTCCACGGTTTTCTGGAACACGGCCTCTTGTTCCGCCTGTGCCTTCTTTTCCAGTTTCTCCAGGATGTGCTTCCCCATTTCTTCTGCCTTCTCTATCTCCTCCTGAGCAGGCAGCAGTGCACAGACACAAGAGGAGCTTTAGGCAAGGCAATCACTGCATTCCTCTCCTGCCCTCTCCTTGCTCCCCAGCACTGCTGCAGGGAAGGGGAGGTCTCAGCACCTTCTGCTGCCGTTTCAGTTTCCGGATGCTGTGCTGCAGAAGGATTATCTTGACAGCTTGTTCCGGATAGTGCTCATCGGTGCAGGGCCGCACAACCCTGAGCTCCTCCTGGAGAGCCTGCACCTTTGCTGTGACGTCCTCCAGCTGCTGCTGGAGCTCTGGTTGGGATGAGAATAGAAATCCTCCACTAAGGGCTGCAGAGCTTCACCTCTGAGCTGTGGAGCCCTGAGCCCTTCTCTCTGCAGGGATTACACCCCCTGAGGGAAGCAGGAACGGCCACCCCTGGCCAGACCACCTGGAGCAGGTCCTGCCCCAAGGGGATGGTGCAAAGAACTGCCAAGGAGGTGACTGCTCCTGCTCCCTCCCTCCGGACCCGCTGCCCGGAAGATCCTCTCCACAGGGAACTGGGATCCGTGTTCAGAAATGGAATTGTTTGACATTTATAAGATCAACACAGTGTCTTTAACCTCAGGAGATGGAAAGCCAAGGTAACATGGTTGTACAGACCACATTTCACAGGAATGTCAGCAACTCATGGTCCAGATTCTTTCCCATTGTTTTTTCCATTTCCTGCAGCTCTGCCTTTGCTGTTTCCAGGTGGTTCTGATTGAAGGTCTGCACCATCACCTTCATCCTCTGTGCAGGGAGAAACCCAGGCCCTGCTCATTCCACAGAGCTCTGAAACCTACCCCTTCACGATCCTTGACCTTCCCCTCAGCAGCACACAGGAGCCCGTTGCTGGAGCTGGGGCCACGGCCAGCTGGAGCTGGGCACATTATGGATGGATGGATTTGGGCTGTTAAAGGGGGGACTGCTGTTGCTTGGGCCAGTTACAGTCAGATGCTCTCATGGCTTTAAAATACAGGCACAAAACAAGAGCACTTCACAGGATCTCTGGGCATCAGAGAGCTCTCCCCGGCACTGGGGATGCTGCATTGCAGGGAAGGGCAGTGCTGACCCTACGGCAGCACTGAGGAGGAATTCTGCTTTGGATTGGGCCTTTGGATCAACCCTAAAGCCTCACCTGGAACGCCTTGTACTGCTGCAGCAGGTGCCTGGCTTGCCTGGCTGTGCTGTCATCAGTGTCCTGGATCTCCTTCACCAGCTGGCAGTTTGCCTCTGCACTGCTTCAGCTTCTCAATGGCATCTTTCTTCAGATTGGTCGCATCCTGCAGGAATTTGTGGATTAAAGTGTTGTGGATTCCACCAGCCCCACCTGCCCCAAGCTTTCTCAGCATCCTCTGCCTGCCTGGGGTGTTCCTGTCCCATGGTAAGAGCAGCCTCACTGGTGAGGCACTCTGACTGTCCCCCCCCGCCCCGCTCCCACATTCCTTACTGCAGGATCACAGCCTCCTTACCTTTATTATAACCATCTCTAGTAGAACTGTTATTATAACCATCTTTAAGGTCCCTTCCAACCCCAACCAGTCTATGATTCTATGATCTTCCACCTACTAAAGGCTGTGGTCATGTCCTCAACCTTCTCTTTGCTAGACCAAGACCATCTGATATCAACAGCCCTTTTCTAGCAGGTCACATTTCCTACATCTCATCCCTTCCACTGCTTCAGGCTGGGCTCTCTCTTGGTACCTCTTAATTGTTCTTGATAGACATTATCAGGGTTGGATGTCAGCAGCACCAAGCAGAGCAGTGTAACCACCTCCAGTGGATTGAGAAAGAAGCATCCCCCAGTTTGCAGGGGTGAGTGGGCTGCAGAGGCTCCTGGGGGCAGCCCCTGGCTCTGCTGCCTCAGATGTGGGGCACGTACCATGGTGATTCGGATCTCTTTCAAGGTTTTTGTTAGTTCAGCCTTCCTGAGGGCTAATTCCTTTGGAGATTTCCCTTGGGATGATGATGGCTCTGAAAGCAAAAGCGGTTTTTTACTCAGTGTAAATGCAACTGTGAAACAGAAAGAAACCCAGGCCTGGGCTTATTTCACAGCCCAGTTTCAACCTTGCATCTACTCTGTCATGTATGTGGCTAAGGGAAATATAAAGAGCTGAACTCAAACCTTCTGTAGCCCCAGGAAAAGCCACTGGCAGTGACAGCCCAGGAGCTGAGCCTGCAAAGCTCTCCCCGGCCTTTTCCACTCCTCCCTCTTTGCTCCCAGCATTTCCCTTTGGGTAATTTTCTTTCTGTGGCTTTTGCTGAACGTCTCTCAGCAGAAAGCACTGGGTAAATGCTGAAGTGGCTCCATGCAGGGGCAGCAGGGCAGGGTGCAAGGGAATCTCTCCCAACCTGGCTTGTTCTTCTTCTTAGCAGTGAATGGTGGCAAAGTCAACCCTTGGCCTGGAGATTTCCTCTCCTCTGCTGCTGCCTTCTGCTCTTTGCTGCAATCCTAAATGCAGCCCGACAGTAGCACAGGAAAGACAATGAGTCAGAGGAGGTTTGTGAGCAGAGACCTCTCAGAGCTGATCCACAACGACACCCACTGCTCCTTTGGGGCTTCCAGGTACCCCTTTACCAGCCTGGAGCAGCAAACCCCAGGCCTGTTTGGGGTGCAGCGCTCACAGCCACAGTGCTGTACGTGTGTGGCGAATGGTGTAAACCTAGGACGTGTCATGGGCCTCAGGGAGCAGGAGGCTCGCTGTTCTCCTGACCTCTTCCATGATGCTCGGGGCTGGGCTCTGTGCATCCACCTCCATGCAGGCTCTGCAAGGAAAAAGCACCATGCCCTGAGGAGGCCGAGCCCCCCAGTTCTGTCTGTGCCCATGGAGAAGCCTCAGGGTGTCCGTAGAGCAGAGAGGCAGCAGCACCCCTGGGTTAGGGCACGTTTATTAGTGAACCCCATCTTCACTGCCACCCCTGCCCTATGGGGAGTTCCCGTCCACACCCTACACCCCATGGGGCGTCCTCCTGCCTGTGCCCTATAGGGGAAGATAAACAGAGCCCCCGGTCCGCTCCTTTGTCCCATTGGGACCCCCATAACCGCCGGGGAACCCCCTTCGGGACGGCCCCCAGGGATCCCCCGTACCCCACAGGCCCCCGGACATGCTCCTGCTCCCCGGGCACCCCCGGGGCTTCCCCGTACCCCGCGTACCGGTGTCCCGGCCCCGGTCTCCATGGCGACAGCGGGCGGGTGCAGACACCGGGCGGGGCGAGCGCTCCCGGGAAGGGGCGCCCCCTGCCGGCCCCGCCCCGGCACCACAGGGAGGGAGCGCGGGAGCCACAGGGCCGGGATCTGAGTGCCCGAGCTCGCCCGGAGCGGAGCCCCGTGGGTCCCGAGGAACGGCAAAGCGGGCGCACGGTGCCAGGGTCACACGGGAGCCACGTGCCCAGTGCCGGCCATAGCCTCCGGGCACGGTCTCCGGGCGCACGGGGAGGGAATGGCTCAGGGAGGCACCTCCCGCAGGCCCCGCGCAATGGGGAAGATGCGGGGAAGGGCTGTGTGGTGTTCCCGGGGTACCGGGGGGACGCAGAGCCGGGCCCGAAGGACTGTAGGCCCCGGTACCCGGTGCGGGCCGGGGCCCCGGGGCCCTGTTACCACAGCAACTGCCGGCGGGGCGCAGCCAATGGGCGCACGCCCTGCGGCGGGCTCGCGCGCCGCGGCAGCCGCCAATGGGCGCGGCCCCTGGAGGGCAGCCCGCGGTCTCCGGGGCAACACGGGCCGCCGCCGCCGCGCCATTGGTGCCGCCCGAGGGGGGCGTGGCCTGACCGGGAGGGGCGGGGCCTGGCGGGGCCGCGCCGCAGGGGACGAGGTCCCACTCGTGGCACCGGCAGCGCATCCTCATCCCTCCGGTCTCGGTCCCGGTCCCGGTCCCGCCGTCCCGGGGAGGTGCCCGTGAAGGCAGCGGCCTTCCCATACCATGAGCCCCTATGGGAATGACCCCTGCCGGGGGTACCGGGGTTGAACCCGGTGGACCGGCAGCGACGGCGTCTAAAGCGGAGACCCGGGGCATGCTCAGAGTACACGGGGCGGGATGCAGCTCCCGGGACGTGTGGGGGCAGCGGGGATACACACACGCGGGTGTGGGAGGCACCAGGGGAGCAGCGGGTATTGGCAGTAGCTGGAGCAAACCCGGGAGGGTACCGGAGGGCACAGGGAGGTACCGGAGGGCACAGGGAGGTACCGGGGTGCCCAGGCCTGGGGAGCGGGATGCTTGTGTGATGGTAGCAGGGATGCTGCTCCAGGAGGGGCACCGGGCGTTGCCGAGGTGCGTTACCGACAGTATCGGGGGGCACCGGGGCGTGCCGCCCTGCCATTCTCTCCAGCAACCCCGCTCCAGAGGGCGCCCATTGGCGGGGCTGGATTTTCCCCGCCGCCCCGCGGCCAATGGGCCGGGGGGAGGCGGTGCCTCCCATTGACAGAACCGGCGCGGCGGTGTTTACCGGGGGCGGAGCGGCGCCGGCTATAAGAGCGGCACCGGGGGGCGTGTGGCTCCCGGGCTGCCCGCACCGCCCCCGAGCACCCCCTGGCTCGGACCCGGTGCAGCGTCCCCGATGGGAGCATCCACCGACTTCACCGGGGAAGCATCACCAGGGCGGGGCGGAACATCCCGGAGCATCCTCGAACCGGTGCAGAGCATCCCTGGGGCGGCGAGGAGCATCCTTTGACCGGTAGAACATCCTTGGGCTGGTATAGAACATCCCTGAGCATCCCCGGACCGGTACAAAGCATCCCGGAGCATCCCGGGACCGCACCGCTGCCGAGCATCCCTAAGCCGAAGACCGCCGGCCCGGCCCGGGGCCCTCCCGGAGCATCCCAGCAGCCGCCGCCCCGGCGGAGCCGCCTCCGCCGTGAGCCCCCGGGCCCCGGTGCGGCCCCCGGCGCCCCGCCCTGCCGCCGCCGCCCGCTCCGCACAATGGGGGCGGCGCGGCGCGGCGCGTAGCGGCGGGCGGGGAGGCGGCGGCGGCGGGCGAGGAGGAAGAGGAGGAGGAGGAGGAGAAGGCGGCAGCGGGGGGGTCCCGGGGCCCGGCATGGTGCAGCAGCGCGGGGCGCGGGGCCGGGGCGCGGAGGCTCGGCGGGAGCCCTGTGCCCCGCTGCCCTCCCGCGATGCCGAACCGGCGTGGTGCAAGACCCCGAGCGGGCACATCAAGCGTCCGATGAACGCCTTCATGGTGTGGTCCCAGCACGAGCGCCGCAAGATCATGGACCAGTGGCCCGACATGCACAACGCCGAGATCTCCAAGCGCCTCGGCCGGCGCTGGCAGCTCCTGCACGACTCCGAGAAGATCCCCTTTGTGAAGGAGGCCGAGCGCCTGCGCCTCAAGCACATGGCCGATTACCCCGACTACAAGTACCGCCCGCGGAAAAAGGGCAAAGTGGGCACCGGCGCGTCCCGTCCGCGGCTCCCGATGAAGATCAAGCCCTCGGTGCTGGGCCGCGTCTCCGCCGGCCGCAGGCAGCCCAGCAAGCCCCCAGTGGAGCCACAGGAGCCCGCACCGGAGCTGTCCCCCGAGGACAGCCCCGCGGCGCCCGGCGCCCAGGAGCACCCCGCGCCCCCCAGCCCCGAGCCGGGGAGCTCCCCGCAGAGCGGGTCCCCCTCTCCCATGTCCGCCGCGTCCCCTCCCTCCTCCTTCAGCTCCTCTGATGAGGAGCCGGAGGAGGAGGCGCTGGGGGTCGTGCCGGGGCGGGCTCCCCCCGGTGCCACCGGCACTGCCCTGGACTGGTCCGTCCTGGACAAGGACCACGACCTCTTCCCGCGGGGAGGCTCCTCGCACTTCGAGTTCCCGGACTATTGCACGCCCGAGGTGACGGAGATGATAGCGGGGGACTGGCTCATGTCCAGCATCTCGGACTTGGTCTTTACCTACTGAGTCCCGCGCTCTGCAGGTAACACCCCCGTTTCTTGTTTTCCTCCCCCCACAGTCAGGTCATATCGATAAAATAAGAACCGAAACCAGCTGTTTACATGCAGGAATCAGGGATTTTGCCTTGAAGGCGCTGGAAGGCAGAGCTCCCGCTCACCCACTCCCGGCACACACCCGCTCCTCGCCTGCCCATCCAGCCCGGACTTGTGGCTGCTCACCTCTCATCGGGGTTTCATTGTCAGGGCCCGGCCCCTTCCCATGGCTGCTCCCATCCCCACCAGCCATTCCCTCCCACTCTCCAGCAGCCGGAGCACCCACACCGGCCCTCGGCGCCCATCCCATCCTCCCCATCCCTTGGGGAATGACCGATTCCTTCTGCTTTTTGACCGCGTTTCAAGCACGGCTTCAATTTCCTCCTCCCTGACGCAGCCCCTGGGGATGGATGGATGGAGGCAGAGCCCCACCGAGCCCTCCTTGCCCGGCCCCCCATTCCCTGGGTGTCCCTGGCTGTGGGGGTTCCATATCCCCCGGGATCGGCGCTTTCCCTGCGCCACACGCTCCCGGCCGCTCGCTTTGGGAAGAGCGAAGTTGGGCGCACGTGACGTGCACGTGGTGCAGGAGGTTGTGTTGTTCCTCTCGCCGGGCAGTTGTGCGGAGGAGGCTGTGCCCGAAGCCGCCCTGAATTCCAGCTACCAGCCCTTCCCAAGGCAGCCAGCCCCCATTCTGGCCTCGGAGCTGATGCCCATCCACTGCTCTGGCTTGCTTTGGCCGGTGGAGTGGGTCCCACTGTGCTCGGCTGCAGTGAGCGATGGTGCCAACGTGGCAGAGGGAATGCTGCTGGAATTCTGCCTTAAGCAACCACCCGAACAGGGCCCAGAGCAGCAGCAGCCGATGCCAGTGCCGTGGGTGATGCTCCAGCATGGGGCTTCCTCTACATGGCACCACGAGAGCGCAAAGACATCCCCGGCAGAGCGCTGCTCCCGGCAGGAACGGCTCCTCCGGCCAGGTTTGTCTTTGCTTTTCCTAATGGCTCCTTCCTGCACTGAGCCGCCTCCTCCTGCTGCCGGGAGCACGTGGCTGTGGCTGCAGCACCGGCTCAGCCTCTGCGGCTGTGGGTTAGGGCTGTGCTCTGTGTGTGGGGCTGCTGAGGACCCCGGACACCACAAGTGCCAGCCCTGGGGACATGGCCATGGCCAGCAGTGCCCGGAGGAGCTGCATTGGGCTCAACGGGGACCTCTGCTAGAAGCAGCCTCTGAGGTCCCTCCTTGCCTTGAGTCTCCAGGGATGCAGGAGCCCTCTGACCCTTACCAGGGTCTCTGCATCCCTGTTTAGAGGCTGCAGCTCCTCCAGTCACAGGCTGCCCACTGCTATGGGGCTGCCATAACCATGGAAAGTGCATCACCCCTGCTCCAGGGTCCTGGCACCCCGCAGTGCAGCTCAGAGCAGGGACCTGCCCTGATGCCCTGGCACAGGTCCCTTCACAGGGATGCTCCATGTCCCCCATCCTGGGCAGTCTTGGGGTCCCCACAGTCCCCCCAGCATGGTAGATGTGTCGGTGTGTAGCGGTAGCTCTGTGTGTGTCAGCATTGCGTTAGCGCCGTGTCCCCGTAGCCCCGGTGCGGCACCAGCCTGCAGTGCCAGGCGGGTGTCATGCATCACACACGTGTTCCCCGTATAGAGCGTGTCCCCATCCCTGCTCCCCATCCCGGGCCATTCCCCACTGAACCCAGGTCCCCTCACATGGAAAAGCCAAATCAGCGCTGGGCCAGCTGTGATGCCACAGCCGGGGGGGCTCTGCCTTCCCA
Source organism: Psittacula echo (assembly GCF_963264785.1). Classification (NCBI taxonomy): domain Eukaryota; kingdom Metazoa; phylum Chordata; class Aves; order Psittaciformes; family Psittacidae; genus Psittacula; species Psittacula echo. The sequence continues at coordinate 9,380,800 of NC_137747.1, read as the reverse complement.
CCCCCTGGGCAGCCCCACACCAGGAGCACCCTGAGCCCCATCCCTGCATGAGCCGGGTTTGGGTGCCCCATGGGGGCTCCCTGATGTGCACAGATCTCGACCAGCACCTCGGTGCCTTCTCAGGGCACGCGGCCGCCCCGCGTCGGAGCCTCCCGCCCTCCATCCCCATCCATGGGGAAGCCAAAGCCCCCAAGTACCGGCAGGGCCTGAGGCCATGGTGAGGGTCTCGCATCACTCGTGTGCTTTGCCGGGGCTGCACCTGCCGGTCTTGGGGTCCCTTCGTGCCGAGCATCACCCGTGGGCCGGGCGCTCCCTCCATGGACTATCAGGCGAAACGTTTCCTCAGGAGCAGGTTCTGGGCCAGCACCAGAACCGGAGCCAAGAGCCGGGGCTCCCCCCCCCAGCCCCGGCCACAAGCACAACAGCATCCGCTTCGTCCCCATCCCCTCCTGGTCCTTGCCCCCTCCTCGAGCCTCGCTGGGTGTCTTTGTCAGGGGAGAACCGTCGTGGACAGTGGTGGATTGTCTGTGCCGTGTGGTTGTAGTGCTTAGAGACCCCCCCAGCGTGCGGCCCCCTCCCGCTGCGCCCTCCTCCCCGCTGCCCGGTGCTGCCCGGCACACGCGCCTGCGGCAGCCGCCATCACCAGAGACAAAGCGAATAACGGTAATAATGAACAATAATAAGAATTAATAAGAAGAAGAAACCAAACCTCTCTCAGGAAGGAGCCGCCCCGGCGGCGGCCGAGCGGGCCGGGGGCTCCCGGAGCCGGTGGGGCCCCGGCGCAGCCTCCGCACGGGCGCCAGTGCTCGGGGTCACCTTTGTCGTGTTCGTGGTAGTGAAGGAACCTGTAGCTGTTGTCTTGGAGAAACAGGATTTCAGCCGAGGGCAGCCCCGGCCCGGGGCCGCGCTGCTGCCGGCTCCGGCTCTGCCCAGCTCGGCTCCCGGTTATCCTGGCTGTTGTGACTATGGAATAAAGTGTGTTGGTCTGATCCCCGCGGCTGCGGCTCCTCCTGCGCCACCTCCATGGGGGGGGATGCAGGATTCCCAAGGGAGGATGTGGGTTTCCAGAGGGATGAGGCACTCCCGGTGGCCACCATCCAGCTCCCAGTCCCTGGGCTCCCACCCTGAGCCCCAGCTCCCGTAGGCTCCCCACGGATCATTCCCTGGGGCAGGTTCACTCTCATCAACCGGACGGGCTGGATATCCCCAGGGTGTGTGTGTTTGCATCTCCCTATGTGTGTGTGTAAGCACCTGCTTGGTGTGCAATGCATGTGTGCACCCTTGCATGTGTGTGGATGCACAGCACAAGGGGGTGTGTGCACATGTATGTGCTCTGTGCACGGCTGCACATGCATGTGCTGTGCCTGCTCTGTGCCCCACAGCCCTATGGCCCCCGGGGGGGGGTCTTGGCTCAGCCTAAGGGGGGGTCAGGCGTTAATCCAGCCCTGCAGGAGGGCCCGGGAGGGAGGGGGGGCAACGGGAGCACACACGCTGCTTGCGTCACCGCATCCCCCCAACCCCGCCCGCGGTTGTTACCATGGCAACAGGGGAGCCTGGAACATCCCTGGGTACCACCGCCCTGCACCCGGGTGACGCTGGGGACCCAGGTGGGGGATGGCTGCACAGCCACCCAGGGCCCAGCATCCAGAACCAGTCCCAAAGCCATGGGGACAGCGATGCTCCAGCACCGGCTCACAGCAGCCCCTGGCCATGGCACCAGGCTCCTGCCTGGGGTCACCACCCAGAGCAGGAGGCTGGTGGGTCTGGTCTGACCGTGATCCATCTCTGCTGCCTCCTGCCCTCGCCACAGGCTGGTGCCTTGTGTGGCTCACACAGGCCCATGCACACACCAGCACTGGCCTGGCTTTGAGCCACACAGCGGCTGCAAACAGCATCCCATCAGCTTCACCGGCAGCATCTGCCCGGCACAGCCCCCCCATCCCAAGGACAAGGACAGTGCCAGGGCTGTGCTGAAGCTGGGGGTAACACCATGGGATCCCTCTGGACACAAGGATAGTAGAGAGACCTGGAAAAGAGAAGGATGCTCTAAGGCCTCTGCCCTCCCAGAGGTAAGCAGGGCGCAGGCAGGGGTGTGGGCAGGTGAGCCCATGTGGGGACACTTGGGGGGATGCAGGGTAAGGGCAGCCCGGGCAGGAGGCACGAGCACCAGGGATGCACTGGGGTGGGTGGTCCCCATGGTGCCAAGCCCCACCCCACCAAACGCTGGCAGCACCAGGCTGGGCCCCCCCTGGACCCCCGCATCCAAGAACCACCCTGATGGTCCATGGAGGCAGTGTCAAACGTCCCCAGCTCTAGGAACAGCCGGGGCATGAGCAGCGCATCCCCCCTGCAAGGCCTCCCCAGTGCAGGGCTTTGTTCAGCGCCGCGGCGGTACCGAAAGGGTCCTGGTCCCCCCTCACCCTGCTCGGGGCTGGCACTTCCCCACGCGGGGCAGGCACAGCAGCGGACGTGGTGGCCGTGTCCCCGCACGGCAGCGGCCCCTCGGCCCCCCCCACTGCTCCTCCTTCCCCATGGCCGCCGATTGGGTGGCTGCGGGTGGCCTGATGTGAGGCCCGATCCTGCCACCGCGGCGGCGGGGCCGTGGGGGTCTGGATGCGGCTCAGGACAGGCACATCCCGGTGGTGCCGGGGGGCTCCTTCCTCCATCACGTGTGGAAGCCCCACCAGGATGAGGGCAGAGATGCTCTTGGTCTGTCACCCCCAGGATGTGGCCCTGGCTGGGTCCTGGTGGCCAAGACAGAGCCCTGGGGGGGGTTTGGGGGGCAGCTCTTGGTGTCCCTCTTGGTGGTCCCCAAAACTGGCAATGACCCATGCATTGGGGTGCACACAGCACGGTGCCCTGTCCCCCCCCCCCGCACCCCAGGGTGCTGTGGCTGCAAGAGGAGTTGGTGGTGGGTACCAGGGTCCCTTTGCCCTCCCCATGGCCTGGCCCCCCCATCACCCCCAGACCAGTGCCCAGTCATGAGCCAAGAGTGCAGCCGTGGGCCCAGCGTGGGGCAGGGGAAGGGGGTCTCTCACCTTCCAGATGTGGGGGTGAGGACCTGTCCCCATCCCCATCATCAGCGCTGGCTCTGGTACAGTCCTTGTGGCAGAGGTGGTGTCCCATCATGTCCCACAGCCGCTCGACTCTGCCAAGGCCAAGTGATGCTTCCCGGCATTGGGAGCGGCTCCTCAAGGAGGATGGGAAGAGCTGCCAAATGCAGCTGTGGTCCTGACCTCAGCACGGGGCTGAGCTCTGCCCCATCCACACAACAGCACCAGGGGGATGTGGGCACACAGCCCCCATTCCTGCTCCTTTTGGGTCAATAAAGGTGATGTTTCCCATGGGCTCTTCTCTGCACTGAGTCCCGAGTCGGCCACGGCTGCCCGGGAAGAGCCTGGAGCAGCCCAAGGGACCCGTGAGCAGCTCAAACCCATCCGGCTGCACGGGGAGGCCACAGGGATGTGCCAGCTCTGGGATACAGGGTGCCGGGAGCACAGCCCCGGGGGCAGGGAAGGAGTTAGTAACTGTTTATTGTACGGGGTGGGCTTTGTACAAATCCGCATGTACAGGGGGATGTGAAGTCTTTGTACAGAGTAACTGAAACACCTGAAGCATCTCCTCCAGCCCCTTTCTCCCTGGGGACAACACAACTAAAGTGCATCACGGGCAGAGAGCTGGGGGGCTCCAGCATCCCCTCCTTTGGGGTGCTGGGGAGTGCACAGAGGGGCCCTGGGACCCCAGCAGCCCCCCCAGGGCACCACGAGTTGCTAAAGTGCTAAAGCCCCGTCCTCTTCCCCACGCACTGCTGCCCTGGGGGGGCTGGGGGGCCAGGGGCCGGCTCTGCCTTCAACCACACCAGGAGGGAACTCTGAGAGCAGCCCCTGGCTCCCACCATGGGCACACAGAGCCCTGGAGTGAAGGAGCAGCAGCAGGAATGGGCCTCAGGGCCCATCCTGCCTGGGCCAGAGCACATCCAACCGCTCCAGATGCAGCCTGCAAAGGAAACTCCTCTGCTCAGAGCTTCACGGAACCACAGTCAAGGCATGAGGAGAGCCTGTGTGCCCTGCGGCCACCCTGATGGTCACAAAGGCACAGGCCCTCAGGGCAAACCAGAACTGCCCTGAGGAGCTTATGAACCCCAGCAGAGGGTTGGGACATGCAGGGAATGAGCTTTCTATCCCAAACTCTTCAACCAATGCCTATTCCCAGGAGTGCAGCCCCATGGCAGGGCACAGACAGCTCTTGGCACCACAGAGCAATGGCAGGGGAGCAGGGTGGGAGCAGAGGGACAGGTAAGGGCACTTGCGGGAGGTTTAGCAGCTCAGGGAGAGGTAGAGGCATAGAGCGGTGCCTGGCTTTGGCTCAGTGGGACACTGAGCTGGGCAGGGGGGCTGCTGCTTAGCTGGGAGGGGAGGGAGCGCTGGGGCTGTGAATGGGGCTGGAGGCGAGGCAGGAGCTGTGCCTGGGGGGGGCCTGACTGGGAAACTCCCTCCCTTGTGTTACTGTGAAGTCTGAGCAGCTCCCGGGGGAGGTTTCTAACAGGTTTCCTATTGCCGTGACTCTGACGCGTGCAAAGGGAGTCACAGGGTGGAAAAAGCCTTTCTCTGCGCTCAGACCTGCTCCCAGAGCTGTAAGAGAAGCCTGCAACGGGTGTTTGTGGTGCTGCTAAGACTCGTGGTGACGTGATCAGGCACATGACAGCACACACCTCTGGCAGCGTGTGTGACACTCGGGTCTCCCCTTGCTGACCCACACTGCTGCCAGCGATGGAGCCCCAGCCAGGGGCAGCCAGGCTCCAGGTAGCCACCCCAGTGTGTTCCTGTCCTTGCCCTTCCCTCCTGCAAACAGGCTGCAGAGATGAGGAAGCAGAATGGGGAATGTTCACGCTGGAGAGAACCTCATGGCAGGGCACTGGGAAAGGGCTGGCTCTGCTCAGAGGCTGCCATAGGAAAGGGTTGGACCGTGGGGCACTGGCAGCCTGCAGACAGGAGTGATGCAGAGCTCAGGGCTGCCTGGCTCCTCAGGAGTGTAACACCCCCCAGGCCAAGTGAGACTCTGCTCCAGGCAAGGATCTGCCCTTGCTCCCACCTAATTACCCCACAGGGATCATTTTGGGATAGCCCCCACACAGCTCTCTGCTCAACAGTCACCTGGGTGCAGCCTGAAGAGCCAGACGCATCCAAACTCCGCTTCCCCACAAGGTGGTGGCAGTGCCTGTGTGCTCAGCCCTGCCCGGGGAGGAGAGAACACGGTGAGCATCGCTGTGGGGTCCAATCCTGCTGGACTGGTTCCCCTTGGTCTCCGTTGCGAAGGCCAAAAGCGTCCCTGGACGCAGCAATGATAAAACCCAGTCTTTAGACAGGTCATTTCCAGCCACGTCCTTGTGCCAAGCACCATCCCATGCGTGTGGCAGTGGCGTGGGGCCAGGGCCAGCCCTTCCTGGGGCGTCAGGGGAAGATCTGCAGCTCAAACTTGGGTGCCCACTCCAGGGCGCTTTTCACCACGGCCAGGGCAGCGGCTCCCAGCGCGACCGTCAGCCCCATCACAGCCAGCTTGACAAAGCGGTTGGTCCTGGGCTTTGCCAGGATGGATTCTGTCCTCTCCTCCGCGCGCAGCCGCTCCCGGAACCGCTGCCGCAGCACCGTGTCGGGTCTCTGCTGCACTGAGGCCAACTCAAAGTCCTTAAACGTGGAAGCCGCGGTTCTGCAAGAGAAGAAACTGGTTCAAGGAGTGGCCTCAGCTTGTCCTTGGGACCTGCCTCCTGCCAGGGGGGAAGAGCATAGAACCATGGAATGGGTTGGGGTGGAAGGGACCTTAAAGCCCATCCAGCTCCAACCCCTGCCGCAGGCAGGGACAACTTCCACTAGAGCAGCTTGCTCCAAGCCCCTGTGTCCAACCTGGCCTTGAACACTGCCAGCGATGGGGCAGCCACAGCTTCTCTGGGCACCCTGTGCCAGTGCCTCAGCACCCTCACAGGGAAGAGCTTCTGCCTTATCTCCAACCTGAACTTCCCCTGTTTCAGTCTGAACCCATCACCCCTTGTCCTGTCACTACAGTTCCTGATGAAGAGCCCCTCTCCAGCATCCTTGTAGCCCCCTTCAGACACTGGAAGCTGCTCGGAGGTCTCCATGCAGCTTCTCTTCTAAAGGCTGAACAGCCCCAGTGTTCTCAGCCTGTCTCCTTATGGGAGGTGCTTCAGCCCCTGATCATCCTTGTGGCCTCCTCTGGACTTGCTCCAACAGCTCCATGTCCTTCTTACGCTGAGGACACCAGAGCTGCACACAGTGCTCCAAGAGGGGCAGATCTTCATGAGGAAGCAAGACCCAGCCAGGGGCTGGAGCGAACCCAGGGGCAGCACTCACCGCTCAGCCTGCTGCTGGGCTGCCTCCCGGGCGAGTTCGGAGGGTGGGAACTGGACAAAGAGGTCCCCGGCTCTGCTGATGAGGGTCTCGTAGGGAAGGTCCTGTGGGATCTGCGACAGGAGGTGGTGCACAGAGGCCATGTCGCACTCGCAGTCCAGGACTTCCTGCTCGCGGTACAGCACGATCTGCGGGGAGCAGTGAGAGCTCTGAGGGCAGTGGGAAGTGGGGACGAGTCCCTGTCACCCACTGGCACTCCCTTCAGAGTCACAAAACATTTCACTTCCAGCTGGAAGAGCTGCCCTTCCTCACGGGGCCACGCGGCAGTGAAGCATTCCCTGTCTGGGAAGTGCAATGCCAAACCCTTCTCAAGGCTGAGGCCGTGATAGCCCCTTTCTGGGCTCAAAGAGAGATTTATCTGGATCCCCATAAGGAGAAAGGGCAGACAGATGCACAGCACAGGGCTGTCCCCAGCCAAACAGGTGCCCCAGCAAGTGCCCAGCAGCAGGGCCAGCACACAAAAGCGAAGAAAAGCACTGCTCCTGCTGCTCCCACAGCACTGAACTGGACCAGGCTGTACACCTGGACCCATCCCAGGCCACCCCGAGCTCTCCTGCATCCTCGCTGCCATTGCCAAGGACTTCACTGGCCTTGGGGGTCTCTGCAGAGCAGGGGACAGCAGCAGCACTGGGTTTGCCAGCCCGAAGCCACCACCACTTCACGACAGTCCAGCTTCTCCCCTGCCATTCCAGCCAACACCTACCACAGCAGCGAAGTAAATGGGCATCAGGGGATGACAGGCCAGGAAGAAGTCGTACAATCGCACCACATGCCTGAAGTCAGACAGAACGTGCCCAAACCAGGTGATCAACCAGCTGAGAGCAAAGATGGTGCCCACCTCCGCACTGCACAGAGACAAAGAGCTGTCAGCCCAGCTGAGGTGCTCCTGGTGAACCCTGCACTGCAGCCCCATGCCTGGCAGGGCCAGTCCTGCAGCACAGGCAGCTCTGCAGGCTCCTTTCTACCCTCAAGGCTCATTAACATCTGCGAGTTGTAATCCTGCTTGGTACCCAAGAACATCTTGGCCATGAAACCTAACAGAGGCACTTGCCCAGAAAAGGACTTTGGACTGAACCTCCCCACTCACTTTCCTGCTTCTGTTTCAATCTCCCCAGTCTACACTTGTGGGGCCTTAATTCCCCAAATCCTGGGAATTATCCCTGAAATAGCAACAAACCAGAGCAAAGTGACACCAGGCAAAAACCTGGGCACCTGAAGTGGTTGTGGCAGCTCTGTATGATCCCAGCCACAACCCCCCACTCATAACCCCCCAGCTTTTCCCAGTGGGACTGCAGAATAATGGGGTGAAGACAGCATCACCTAAACCTCCTCAAGACAGGCAGCACAGGAGTGGGTCTGCTCAGAAGCAGGGGACACATGGCTTTGGGCTGTCACTGTTGGCTGTGGGGCTGCAGTTGGCACACTTGTGTTGAGGGAACGTCTGCCTACCTCTGCATGAAGTCATGCACCTTAGGGTTCACCTGGTCTATGATGGGCATCAGGTAATTTAAAATGTGCTTGGTATTATCCATCGTTGGGTCCATAAAATCCCTGAGGGAAGAGGGAAAAGAAGCTTCATCAAGCAACCATGTCAGTGAGCTCTGCCTCCAGGGAGGCAGCCAGGAGGTAAAGAAATGCACTTGCAATAAACAGCTTTGCTGGCAGGGTGGCCCCAGCCCCAGGGAATTCTGTCCATTAGGGACAGCCTCCATCCTACCTGAACCATAAACCATTCCCAGCACCCAAAACCCAACTCCCTGCCTGGGAAAGGAGGGAGAACCCCTCCAAAATAGAACCCAGCTGAAGGCTTGGGCTTGTTTCAGTGCACAACCAGGATGTGGGACTCAGGACACTGCTGGTGCAGATCACACTGCCCAGGGCTGTGTAAGGGTGAGGAGAAGGCACAGCCAGGCCCTGGCAGCAGAGGCCAGAGAGCTGTGCATAATGCAGGGAGTTGGCTTTGCAGCTTCAAGAGATGCCACCAATTACCTGGCAGCCTTCAATTAGCCCTTACGCAGAGCACGGCTCCTGCCAAGCCATGTGAAGTCACACTGCTCCCCACAGCACCCCTCTGGGTATGGCCTTAAGCCAAGGCTCTGCCTTCCAGGCTCCCCTTCCAGGTCAGCTCTGTCTGTGCTGTGTCCCCACAGCTTAGGACACACATGGAGCTCCTCTCCTCCAGCTGAGCCCGCTGAGTACCTGAGATGATGTGTTGAGAGCTTCTCCACCAGTGCCGTGGCCAGCCTGTCCCCCACCACCAGGAGGAAGGTGACCACGATGTCATGGTAGCCCTGGTAGTAGTGCAGCTGCGGGTTGCGCTTCAGGACGTGCAAGATGATATCGATGAGCTCCTCCTGCAACCCTTCCCGCTGGTCATCCGGCATTCCTGTGGGAACAGCACCAGGCATTCGGAGACACTGTTACACATGGATCTGCTGCCCTGAGACTGGTAGGACACAGGCCTGTGTGAGCAGCAGTGAAGGAATGGTTTGGGTTGGAAGAGACCTTAGGATCATCCAGTTCCATCCCCTGCCATGGGCAGGGGCACCTTCCACTAGAGCAGCTTCCTCCAAGCCCCTGCGTCCAACCTGGCCTTGAACACTGCCAGTTTACTGCTGTGCAGAGCTGTGCAGGATGGTGCTGCACACCCAGCACTGAGGACACTTCAATCATTTTTAATTTCCCAGAGGTTCTACAAAGATTAAACAGGACCCAGCTTCACAGAAACTGTGTCAATGGCCTCAGAGCAGCACCCACCACAGCTCCACATCAGTCCCTGCTAACACCATGGGCTGAGGGACAGGATGTGACAGGAAAAACACTGCTCCTGTGCCCACAGCTGCAGCCGGTTTCTGGCAATCACTGTCCACAGACAAAACACTCACAGGCCAAGCAGCAAGGCCCAGTGGAGATCCTGCAGTGATAAAGTTGCTTTCTCCCCTGCTTCACTGATGCATCTAAAAATAGGCAGGAGGCTGCCACTCAGTGTGAGCAGCCCCGTCAGGAATGGGGCATCTGCTCTCCAAACGGAATCAGGGTGAATCAAGCACTCACTCACACAAAGGCAGCAGAAGGGGGAAGCAGGTTCTGGCCAGAAATAACGACTGCTCTGCAGAGCTGGGGATGAAATGCCTTATAAATAGCATAACAAGGCACCAGCCACGCAGCAGAACGGAACAACTGCAACATGTTTTGCTTCTAAAGGTTCAGGGTCCTCCTAAAGCTGGTGCATGAACCCGATTTGGAGGCTGTTTAACACTGGAAATGCTTCCAACCGCTGACAAAGCTGCTTTCCCCCTCCCTGGGCCAGAGCAGGATCTAAAATAAACCACAGCAAACAGGCTGCTTCTCAAGCACTCCATCAATGCAAACCTCACCCCGCTCCCGGCAGGTGAGGGGCCGACAACTGTTCCATGTACAGTGTGGGGTGCAGGGAGAGTCACACCAGACCCAGCTGAAGGGACCTGAGAGCTCAGAGTGGCTTTGCTGCATGGAGAAGGTGCTGTAAGCTCTGGCTTTCTGGAGTCAGGCTCTTGGAGTGTCACCTCCTGCAACCCCCCCCAGTGAGGCCTGAGCTGGGGGAGCCCCATAGCACAGACCTCACCCCCAGAGAGGACAGAGGAGAATCTCCCCTCACCTGGTGGGAACCGGCGCAGGGATCGCCGCACGTCCAGGAGCACTTGCTGGTAATCCTTATTGTCCTCCCGCAGCTCCTTTCCTGTGAGGAAAAGAGGAATGTGGTTAACATGGAGGAGTGCAACGGTACCAGGAAGAGAGGTGGGAGATGCCCTGCTGAAGGCAGGAGGAGGAGGCTGCACACACAGACATGACATCCCATGGCATGTCCCCCTTTTCACGTGTTGCACTCCAGCCCTGGCCCCTCACTTTTGCTGCTGTGTTCAGACACTAGCACACTTCAGTGCGAGGCAATGAGACTGTTACCTACAGAATCAGAGAACCCCAGACTGGTTTGGGTTGGAAGGGAACTTAAAGCTCACCCAGTCCCAACCCCTGTCACAGGCAGGGACAACTTCCACTAGAGCAGCTTGCTCCAAGCCCCTGTGTCCAACCTGGCTTTGAACACTGCCAGGGATGGGGCAGCCACAGCTTCTCTGGGCACCCTGTGCCAGCGCCTCAGCACCCTCACAGGGAAGAGCTTCTGCCTAAGAGCTCATCTCCATCTCCTCTCCTTCAGTTCAAAGCCAGCTCCCCCTCGTCCTTCCCTGCAGGCCCTTGTCCAAAGCAGTCCCTCTTCAGAGGGAGGTGTGGTCTTCAAACACAGCACTCCCAGCACTCCTGGAAACCTCCCTGCTCCACAGTTTTGCTATGCAACTCAAAGGCCCCCCCACAGCAGCAGGGCATGCCCGGCTCTGAGACCAGGAAGAGCAGTTCATTAAATACCACCCATCTGAACAGCCCCAGATTCAGCCGACCCAACAAACCCAGTCCTGGGCCAGTGACTGTGGAAGCCCCGGGGCTCACTCAGAGCTGGGTGCTGTACCTGGGAGGGGGGGCAGGTCGTCTGTGCTCACACTGAGCAGCTTTGGCCACACTTTGCAGCGGATCTCATCGGTCAGGAGCCCCCCCTCGCTGATCGCCATCCGCCGGAGCGTGGCCACATCGATGGGGTCACTGTTCAGGGCCTGGTAGATCTCTGCCACTTTCCTTTTCTTCTTGGCATCAAAGTCTGCAGGCAGATGACAGAGAGAAGCTGGCAAGGGGCCTGCAACTCATGTTATGAGGGGGCAAAACCCACTCATGGCGATGCCACACACACACACACAGGGAAGATGACACAGGACAGTGAGCACAGGGCCAACCCATCAGCTCCATGTCCCCATCTCCTCAGGCTCAGCACTGGGGGCACCTCACAGCTCACAGAACATCCCCACTGGCCCCACTGTGGGAGGCAGCTGCTGCTCCTCCAGACACAGTGCCCAAGGGATCCCTGTGCCCCACGTTCCCAATGGATCACGGCTCCGTGCGGGACGGTGACAGCCGTGCAAAGCCACCTGCAACTGTTTGCTCCCTGACGCAGCCGCCAGCTCCGGTGTCAAGTGTTTGCTAAGGACAGGACTTTGTGTTCCTGCTGCCTCCAGGCTGCAGCTCCCAGAGGCAGCGCCCTGGGGAGAAGTCTGAGCACTTCCACCGACCACAACAGGCACAGGAAGGGACTGAATTAAACCAGAGGTAAGGAGTCATGAGCACAGCAACACAAACCTGGCACATCCCAGTACAGGCACAGGTCGGCCAGCGTGAAACCACCACCACCGTTTGTGGATCACATGATGCAGATAGGGGAGGGAATAACACAGACAGGGGAGGGAGGAACAGGCAGAGCACACAGTGCTCCGGTTTCAAACGGCTTAAACGCACTTACAGGACTCGAGAGCGCTTCCTGGGGACACCACTTCCCACTGCATCCCGATACCCGTCCCCGCTGCCCCACCAGCGGGAGGAGAGGCCGTCAGGAGCCACCCGATATCCCACACCAGGGAGGAGTTTCCGTCAAGCAGCCGCGGGGCCGGAGCGCAGGATGAGGCCACCAGCGCCGCCTTCACCTAAAGGCTTTCCCAACAGATCCAACTACCCTGGGGATCCGATCGGGATTCATTCCATAAGGACGTGTCCGAACCGGGTTTGCAGTGGGAGGAACTCAAAGGATCCCGATGGAGAAGCAGCTCTTCGCTCCCTGCCCACGTGGCACCTCCGTTGTCCCGGCGCTGCTCCGGCCCTCTCCCCGCTCCCGGCTGGAATTCCCGCCTTCAGGAATGTGTCCGGACAGGGTACGTCCGGCTGCTCGGACAGCGGGGAGGCCACCAGCAGCCACTGCCCCTTCTCGAATAAGTACCCTTTTGAGATGAAACCTGCCCCCGCCTGCGCCAGCTCCGCAGCTCCCCCGGGCTCCGAGTCCTGGTAACGTTAAAGCACCAAACCCTCCCCCAGCGACCACGATTTCCTCCTCTCTCCTTCCCCACCCCTTGTGCAAGCAAAGTTATGTGCGGAGAACAGCAGCCGACCCCTGCTCCCCGCTCCCTGCCCCGGGCTGGGCGCTCTCACCCCGGTAAGGAGGAGCAGAGCTGCGCAAGTTCCTCCTGGTCACACACAAAGCACTCGGGGAGCAGCGCGAAGGAAGGAGCAGGAACTGGGGGCTCCTCGTCTGAGCTTTCCTGGGGAACATCCCTTGATTTACCCGGGCCAGACACACACAGGACGATGGCTGCGTTAGACACAGGTGTCTTCCAGACCCTGCTCTGGGCACCCGTAACCTGGACTCGCATCGGTCACACCGGGGAGCGCCGGGAACGCACGCGGGGCTCACACCACCGTCACTCAGCCTGGGGCTGCCCCGGCCCGCTGCGCCTGGGGCTCATTCTGCAGCCAAACCCCGCCGGGAGCGGCTCCAACCGACAGTGCCCGGGGCGCAGCCGCGGCCCCTGAGCAAGGCTTGGCGCTTGGCGAGGCCGGGCCAGAGCCCTCCCCGGTTACTGCCGCGGCGGGCGGACCCGGGAAGTGAAGCCGGAGAGCTCAAGGCCCCGGCTGCTCTACGGCCCAGCTAGGGCCTGCGGCGAGAGCAGGTCCCGCAGCCGCGGCGGGTGGGCGTGGGCGTGGGCCCGGGCCCGGGCCCGGCCCCTTCGCTTGAGCCCTCCGCGGTACCGGTAACCTCCGCGCGTGGTCCCCGCCTCGGCGGCTCCGGGAGCGGCGCCGAGTTTCGCCCCGCCGTCAGGGGGCGCTCTAATCCCCGCCCACCTCAGAGGATCCGGCGCCCCCCCAGGCCCGACCCGGTCCTTACCGTGGCCGCCCACCCCGTTGCGCGGCGGGCTCCGCCGGGCCATGCTCCCGGGCGCTGCGGCGCATGCCGGGCCGGGCTGGGGCTCCACGCTCCCGGCGCCGTCAGGTCCGGTCCCGTCCCGCCTCCTTCTCCTCTTCTCCCCCCCCCCGCCCCTCCGCCGGCGGCGCGCGGGCGGGACGTCACGACACCCCACAGCGCAAGCGCGGAGCCATGAGGCAAATCACGACGGCGGAAGGCGCGCGGGGCTTCTGCGCATGGGCGGAGGAGGACGCGCAGTGAGTATCGAACCCGCTGTACTTAATTCAGGGTTTTCGTTCAAATACACCAAAACAGCGCTAAAACCCCCAAAAGTGAGCGGTTGTGCCCGAACATCAGCGGGATGGCAGAGCGGGGGCTGCTCTGGTACAGCACAGCCAGGCAAAGGACCACAGACCAGCCTTCCCCTCATTCTGGGCTGTAAATGATGGAAGTACGACAGGCTTCCATGGAATGCTGTCCTGGAGAAGCTGCTCTTGTGTCCATGAAAGACCTCACCTCCCCACAAGCATTTCAGTCTCCTGCTCCATTTCTCTCCAGTCCGTTTAACCCAACTCACTGGCTCCATCCAAACACCAACCCGGAAGGACACAGCCATCCCCCTCTGCAAGAGTGACAAACAAGGGACAGGTCCTGTGAGGATGAGCAAGGGCTGAAGGCCAACAGATTGAACAGCCCAAAGAAGCAACAGCCACAATGGGTTGGGGACAAGGGGACCACAGCCCCAGGAGGCCTCTACACAGGGAACTTCAATCTAACCTCGATAAATAAAACCAAATGTTTATTTACACCAAAGAATTCCAACACTGGATCTTTCACATATGAAGGACAAAGTATATATACACAGCAAGGGGTAGCAGGGCTGTAACGAGGGTGCTTTTTCCGTTGTCAATGATAATAGTTGTCCACGATTACTGATCTACCATTCCGGGTTAAGGGAACTCGCTCCATCCTCTCAGTGCGTATTTACAGGACTGTGAGGTAACTGGATTCTCACCACATGGCACGTGAGGGAGGGGATGGGGGTGAAGATGTGGGATCGGACTTGGCGCAGTCTGAGTTTTCCAGCTTTAAGTAGCCACCAGCTTGAAACCTAGAGAAACGATTTAAAAAAAACAAGATACCCAAATAACAAAGTAATTCCAGGAAGAGTAATTCTGGGAAGAGGGAGCTCCAGGACCCCAAGTGAGCAGAAACTTCATCTTTTAAGACTAAAATGACATGCAGGGGGGTGAGCTGGCATTGTGGTTAGCTCCTAAGGAGACATGATTTAGTCCAATTTGGGTGTCAAACATTATCTGCACTCACTCCTTTTAAGCTTTATCCCACCTCTCCATACTGGAATTGTCTCCTCAGCAGACCCCGGCTGGGTGGCAGGCAGGACATGGGGTTCAAGTGAGTGGTACTGTAAGAATCCCCCTCCCCTGCCCCACGAAGACTTGGTTTGGTTCTGGAGAAGAGTACAATGCCCCAGGGTGTAGGCTCGTGGAGGAGGAATGGTGGGAACATGAAGAGATTTCCAGTAGGATGCAAAGAAATGCTGTTGATTCAATCTTTTGTTCTTAAATGAAGAGTACTTTTTTTGGGGTGGGGATGGGGGGGTGGGATGGGGAGGGAACAACTGTCCAAGAAATATTCCAGCTGTGGGTATTTTCAGGGAATCCCCTGAGTTACGAAAAAGTTCAAGTAAAAAAAGAAAAAAAAAATCAGCCTATAATAATTTTGTATATAATGACTGAACTACTATAAATCCACAAGCAACAGTTCAGACACGGTGCCTCCAAAGCGTTCATCCCCTCCCTTCCCCTGCCAGGCACGAGCTGCCTCCTGAGCAGGGGGGTGAGGGGAAACCTCTTCCCCACCTGACCCAGCTCAGGCCGCAGGACACAGGAGCCCCTCACTACTGCTGAGCGCCTGCAGCAGCTGGCACGGGCATCCCCAGCGTGGTGGTGGCAGAGATGACGGGCGAGCCTGCTAGAGGTCCCAGGGGGGAAGGTGTTGGCACTGAGGAAATCCCTGGAAGAGAGACAGGGAAGCAGGAATTAGAGCGGCACCAGCGCAGCGCTACCCGGGACTCAGCTTCGTAACCCAAGTGCTGTCTCTTTGCAGGTTAAGTTTGCTGCTGCTTTGTTACGCTTTCAGAGCTGCCAAAATAAGCTGAGATTAAAGAGCTCTCCCTGTTCTCTGCAGGCTCTGAAGAGTTGCTGAGGGGCAGATTCAGACTTCAAAACATCCAACTGCAAAGCACTTCTTAAAGCAAGACCAGAAAAACAGCTCAGGCTGCGGCGAGGCCTTATCACACTCTCTCACCCACTGCTCCCCAGCCCTCTGTGCCCTTGTCATCGGTCCCAGGAGATGATCTAACGCCCCACCCGCAGACCTCACCCTCCCGGATGCTCACAGCGCATGTAAATGCTGTCACACAGCACACAAGGAGGAGGGTCAGCAGCAGAACTGACCTGACATCATACTCGCACTGCTGACGGGAGTGCTGCCACCCGGCATGTTGGAGGAGCCCATCCGAGCCTGGTCTTTCACGATGGGATCTAGGAAGAGCAAAGTCCCCTTAGGTGATGTGTCAGCAGGCAGCAGCTGAAGCACAGACTGCTCAGCCGGTCCTGACAAGCTGCCCACAGCAGGTAACATCAACCCTGGTCTACCAGAAGTTTCCATCAGCTCCAGTGGGAAGCACCCAAGAAGGTGTTAAGGAAATACCATCAGTGAGAAGTCACCGAAATGATGTGCTTTGGAGTTCAGCAAGAGGAAAAACTGAAGGACATAAAGGTAAAGTTTATCTCCTCTGTGCTAAGGAACTGTGTAACTGCAAAGCCAAGCCCAGAGAATGGGTGTAGCAAGCAGAGATTAGCACCAATTACAACTGTATGTCGTGTCTCTACACACATCCCACAGAAGCCCGAGAGCTGTTGTGTCACTGAGCTCCTTGTTTCCGTCAGCTGTTCCCAACTTCTGCACTAACTCTGTTCCAGGGTTTAAAGGGTGGCTAACAAAGACAATGGAGACTCCTGTTTGACAAGGAGTCACATGGCAAAGACCAGGGAGGATGGGCACAAGTTCTTTCTGGGGAGATTGCAGTTGGACACAAGAGGAACATTTTTCCCACTGAGAACCATCAGCCACTGCAATAATCATCGCAGGGAAGCGGTGACTCCCCCAGCACTGGTCATGCTTGGACTAGAAAGGTTGGACCAGATGATCCTCGAGATCCTTTCCAACCTGGAATTCTGTGATTCTTCATTTCCACCTGCACGTAAATAACATTGCCCCCTGAGCTGTGACAACCTCCTTCTGCCTCCCAAACCTACTGCATCAGAGAACTGAACTCCAAATGCTGCCCTTCCTCACATGGAGTTCAGTACAAGCTCTCTCTCAGTTGGGACACAAGTTAATTTAGCTGTTGGTCCAACTCTCACAGCCTTCAGCTTTACTAATCCTCAGACTTGCAAAACATTTCACTTTAACATCTGCCACAGGCGTAACAGAGCTGTGCTGGTTGTTGGGGACCCAACTCTGTTCAGTGGCAAGGAAACAAAAAACTGAGGCAATACTCATTTTGCATTGTTATAGCTGCTTTAAACCCCTAAATACCAAGATCTGTGAAAAGCAGCAAGTGGTTAAAAGCATTTAGAAGTGAAAGTACATTTCGGTTTGCAAAGCCAAGACCTGAATATACCATTCACTAAGGTACAATTAGGAACATAAGTTGTTAAAAGGGCCTTGACAAACCAGAGCATTCTGGGTTTATGTACCCCACCACCTGCTGAAGTTAGCCTGGGTTTAGCTGCCTGAACACGGGGCTGCTCATTCACTGGCCTGACTTGGGTGTATAACACCATTTCCTCAGCTGGTGTGGGTGGCAGCAGCCTGTTTGCTCCACCACAGAGGCATCCTTGGCTCCAGTGCAATTCTTGCAGACCAAGCTCATTACGCTGCTGTTCTGAGCTCTTATCTGCACAATCTACAGGGACAGAGATTTCCCAGAGGCAGAACTCATTGAACAACCCCTGTACTTACAGAAGTAGGGGTGTTCCATGGCTTCTCTCGCTGTGAGTCGTGACTGGTGATCATATCGCAACAGCTTGTCTAAGAAATCCAGAGCTTCTGGACTCACCAGATGCTGGTTCTCACTGTGAACAAAGCGCTCCCATCGCTTACGGGAGTGTCTGCAGGGAAGAAGACCCCAATCAGGCAGGGAAGAGGACAGCAGTGCCAAAAGTCACCTTTCTGAAGAGCAAGAACTGCTCAGATGTCCACCTCTGCTCAGTGTGGCAGCCCCAGGGCTGAGCTGTACCAGTGCACAGCAGCAGTACACCACAGCTCCACACGGCGGCATGAGGACTCAAGGTCAGGATGGATTTACAGGCCTAAAATCCAGCTTCTCTTCCTCTCTTATTCCCTCAACATCAGTCCCTTGTGGCTTGGTTTGTGTCACACAAAATGAAGGGAAAAAAGACACAAATGCCATCTTTTGCAGCACCTGATCTTTTGCACTTAGAGCACTGTTTTGTTTTCTCCCCAGAACACTGGAGAGAGCATCTGCCCTTCATGCTTTATGCTCCAGCAGTTCATTTACTGCCTAAATGCCATTAAAAACCTTTCCTCAAGTCCATTTCCAGAAAAAGGACCAGGGGAAGCACTGGCAAAAGGGATCAAAGGCACAAAGTGACAGCTCTCAAGAATCTTGGCTCTGATGTCTCCCAAAAGCATGAGGTTTAGTTTACTTCAGGGGCTGCTGACAAAGCAGTAGCTCTTTGGGTCTCCCAAGAGCTCATGAGCTACTCTGGAGCTTGGCTCACCTGCCCAAGATGTCATTGAAACGTGGATCCAGCTCGATGTTGTACTTGTCAATGTAGTCATACAGATCTTCTGTTCCCAGCACCTTGGCTATCCTCACCAGCTGGGAACAAACAGACCAAAGTCACAAAGGCAGCAGCACACTCCCTTGGGAGACTGAATGAGGTCTCAGTGCCTGAACCAGCAGCCACAGGGTGTCCATGAACATGCCTCCACTCACAGCTGGAATTCAGTAACCCCATAGGCAGGAGGGAGCTGCACATCCCAACAGCACTAACACCCGAGACCCTGCAACACCAACTCCCCTGGTAGCAAGATAATACTCAAAAGTGGTGGGGGGAAGGCAAGAATAACTGGTCATGAAAACACGTGCAGGGTGAAGTACCAGCCTGGAGGGCTCCAGAATGGAGGTTTGAGAACAGAAGGTCACTGATTTTCCAGGACTGCCCACCAGTCAGATGCAGAGCATGTGCTAAAGGTTTAAGTATAAAAACTCTGGCCTAAAGGCAACACAAAGTTTTCAGAATCTAAATAAAACAGCACCAAATGCCCAGTTTCCAGACAGAGGGGAGGGAGGATGGACAGTGCCAGGGGTCTGCACGTAACAGAACCTCAGGAATAGTCAATCTATGTGCCAGAACCCACCAGCATTAATATTGACAGAACTTTTCCAGATACTGAGTAGCTCAAAAGCACAAAGTACAAATCTATGTCTGCGTAACTGGTTAGATAATCCTGCACACTTGAGAGAAGGAATGTGGCTTCGGACTGAGCAAAGAAGCCATTAGCAAACTGCTTAAATTCTTCTTCAGATATCCTGATAGAAGTGCAAGGAGGAAACCTTTATTGTGCTGAGAGTACTCTGACTGTACAGGACCAGCTCTCACCTGATCATAGTTGTCATGGCCATGGAAAAAGGGCTCCTTTCGGAATATCATACTAGCCAACATGCAACCCAAGCTCCACATGTCCAGACTGTAATCATACATCTGTACAGAACCAGAAGGACAATTCAGTGTCTAGTGAATGAAGCAGAACAGACCCTCAATACTAACAGGGGCCCCCCTCCCTCCAGTGATCCAAGGGAAGCATCACAATGAGAACCAGAAGAAATGGACTCCACAACATGCATGGACAGGTGAGGAAGTGCCTTCCTTCAGAACCAGCATGAAGTGGAAGCCACCAGTATCGCTGCTATTTCCAGCCCATAATGCAAACTGCCATCAGCTACAGGGATGGTTTTAGCTTTATTTAGTCCATGCAGTACTGGCTGTTCCCAGAAGAGCTTTGTTTCATTCCTGGACTTACTGCAAACACAGTCCTGCTAAAAAACACATTCAGCATTTGTATTCCCAGCACCCTGATGACAGTTCTGCAGCTCTTCCTCAGGTCCTGAGACTACTCAATAGTTTCTTTAACTCGGCAGCTTTACAGCCACTGCTTTCTGTGATGCATTTCACAATGGGCTGTCCTTAGCTCCAGGTCTCCAGGAACCTGAATTTCTGGTTTGCTGCCTGGAAATGGCACAGACTTCCCATATGGAAGCTAGCGACAAATCCCAGTATTTCTTACCTGATAATCTACAAGGAGTTCAGGTCCTTTGAAATATCTGGAAGCCACTCTGACATTGTACTCTTGTCCAGGGTGATAGAATTCAGCCAAACCCCAGTCTATTAGTCTAAGCTAGAAGTGGTAGAAAACAAAGATCAAGGGATGCTTAAGAGTTCCATTTTACCCTTCTCCACCCCTGTGCAGATATCTGCTAGCACCACTATGCAGGGGTATCCAAAAGGGATCCTAGTTTGCCAAGGGAACAGCAGGCCCCCTTCCCCACCCTCCAGCCAACCCATGCTACCTTTCTGTGCTCGTGGTCAATCATGACATTGTGAGGTTTGACATCTCTGTGCATGATTCCCATGCTATGGCAGTAATCTAGAGCCTGGAGGTGACATACAAAGAAAGAGATGCTGCAGTCACAAGGACCTTTCAAGTTCAACAATATTCAGAGCTATTTCCACATAAACCCAGTCTAACCAGATTGCCCATAGGGTTATATCCTGGACAAGGCTTGGGGACCACAGACACTACTTCTAGAGCTCTCTCTCAAAGGGATGTCACAGCAACAGAAGTGTTTTGACTTCACCTCATGCGATTCCTCATACAAATGGCATTTCAGAGTTCCTAAAAGCACAGTCACTAGGCACTGATCACACACACCTCCCTTCTCCAGACTCCCAAGGAGAGAATATTTGTTTCAGAAGAATGGATAAATACATTTAACTTTACATTAGAGCACAAAAGCAGCCAGCAACAGCTTACAATCCCCACTAGTGGGATAACAACCACCTCTACAGAATTAGCTGAGTGCAAATCCTACAAACCAACCAACAAAACACTAACTTACCTTCAAAATCTCATACATGTAGAATCGAATATCATAATCTGTTAATGTCTGGTACAATTGCTGTGAGACACAAACACATCCTGTCAGTGTTCAACACCTCAGCAACACCCCATCCCTGCCAGCCCACAGCAATCCAGCTCTGTGCTCTGCTGCTGTGCTTCTCCAAACCTCCTTGAAGGCACAGGACAAAGTTTCCCAAGTTCCTCTGATCCCACTCCCAGCTGATCAGGCTGTTCCTAACCCTCAACCCTTACAAATCCCACATTTACTTCCAGCTCAGATAGTATCCCCCTCTTCGCCACCACCAGCCTGATGCATTATGCTGCAGACTGTGTCTCAAACAGACCCCCTCCTGAGGCAGGTCAGGAAGGAAGGGGACAAAATAAACATTTAAATCCCTTTCCCCAGAAGCATGGAAAGCCATAGAAACAGCTGTACACATTTAAAGTCCTTCCAACAGTTATACAGCAAGCATAAAAGCAAAATGTTTCATAAGGACAGCACTGACAGGCCACAAGGTAACAGATTAATTTGCTCTGGAGGTTAGAATGTCACTTGGAACCTCTTGTGGCAAAAGGGCGCTAAAGGACTAGTTATAAACTTCTGCATTTCCCTTTAAAAGACAGTTACTACGTTGGAAGGAAGTGATCAACCAACCCACCTGCCCACTCTGTACTTGCCTTTCCCCAGAAACACATTAAAAAGAGGCTTTCAAATGGAAAACATGAGACATTCACACCCCCCCCCCACTGTACCTTAAAGTCTGTGTTGTTTACATGTTCAAAAACCAAAGCGGGTGTTCGAGACTGAAATAGAGAGAACAGGGTTCAGCTGTGGTTAAGATGAGATAACATGTTTGCACTTAGGATAATGAGTTAAAATCATTTCTACTTCTAAAACTGGTAGAAGCCCCTCTGTCTAGGATGTACTTGATTCCCCTGAGACAAAAAGCAGAGGCAAAGCTTGCAGCACCGTCAGCAGAATGCATTAACTTGTCTCAGGTCACTGGTATCTCACCCTTACAGCAAGGGGCTGAAGGCACCTGCAGGGGAAGGGCCCTCTAAAAGGAGTTAATCAGATTAAGAGCTGATCTGATTAAGCAGTTCAAAAGCAGGATTTAAGAGCAGGGGAAAACAAAGAGCCAGATCAGAGCTGAAGTCAAACACAGCAACTTCACCATAACCCCAGAGGACCCTTTAAGGTCCCTCTCCATACTCACCACAGGATCTTTTACTATATCTGCAAGGGTGATGATGTTGGGGCCGCCCCGCAAGTTCTCTAAGATCTTGATTTCACGCTTGATTTTCTTCTTTTTGACAGGCTGGAGAGCAGAAAAACAACGAGTGAGCCAGAGAACTGCAGTAAAGGGAGGCCAAGAGCTCAACATCACAAAGGTGGTGACTGCAAGTGAGCAAAATACATTGGAGTCTTTGCAAGTGAAGTTCAAACAGATCTTCTTGTTACCTGACTGCTCAGTATCTGCAGTATCCTTTCTAATCATACAACCCTGACAGCTACCAACATTGGTTTCATGTAAAGGAGGGTCAGGAAGATGGTTTCTATCTCTTGCCCAATCCCCCACTCACCTTGAGAATTTTAACAACTACTTTTTCATTATTTGTGATGTTGATGGCTTCAAACACTTCACTGTATTTGCCTCGGCCTAATTTCCGAACTAGCTGGTAGTCATCTTGATTCCTGTGGAGATAAGAAGTTAAGAGTTAGTTCCAAAGGGCTCTGTCATTTGCATCACAATTCACAAACTGGTCCTTAACACAAACTCACTGCCTCACCTTCCAGACAAGGTGGATTAACGAGTGTCTTCATCTCCTGAACACAGTGATTCAGAGTTAGGAGAGGAACAGGGAGTTTCTACTTGCCCAAGTTAGATTCAATCCAGAACTGATTTCTTCCACAGCAGGTAACATAAGCCTGACTATGCATCTCGGCATCAGCAAACTCGACCTATCCCTTCCACTGGTCTCTACATTTCTCCTTGTATAATGTTGTTAAAAATCAACACAGTCAGAAAGACCAGAACTTTCAGCACTGGCTTGTTTAAAACCAGAGCAGGCACAAGCCACCGCTTCAGCTCAGCACACTCAGTACACTTCAGAACCCAGGAAGCACTACAAAGCTGAGGGCAGAACTTAGCCCAGGCTCTGCTATACAGAATGGGGAAGGCAGAGCTACAAAGAATGGTGTCACTGCTGGCTGATTCTTGGACAGTTCAGTCATGAGCTCAATTTAGGCACCTCCTTCCTTCAAAAAGCAGCAGACATCTCTGCCAGTCACTCAGAGAGCTGAGCAACAAGTCACAAAATAGCAGGTACCTATTTAAGTCTGCTGAGTGCCTTCACCCACCCAAGGCAGAGGCAGCTTCAGGCTTTTTATTTCTTTTCAGCCCTGATGTTTAGATTGTTTCAGAACAAGATTTTCTTCCCTCTGAAAGGGGCCATTTCCTGACTCCCTGCAAACACTTTTCAACCCAAACTCTTTAAGGAAGCTGCTAAAAACATTCTTGCACTGTTGGGGATTTCACATTTTGACAAGAAACACTTGGGAAGCAAAGTTGTGATCCAAACACTTGCCATGCACACAGGCAGCTGCCAAGGAGCAGGATAAAGCCTGACACTGCTGGTGCCTGAACTCCCCATGCACCAGAATGCAGGATCCTACAGGGATTGATCCCAGCTCAGGGACAACCAGAGGCAGCCCAGAGACTTACCCCCACTCAACAACATGCGACTCATAATCCCAGTACTCCCGGGGTCTGTGTGTGTTCACATCCGTGTAGACTCTGGCCCTGCTTGGCACGGGTCCCGACATATCAGACAGGTTGGCAGGTGGGAATGATGGGATGGCAAATCAGAGGCTGCCCGGTCTGCACTGGAGGACAATGGCCTCGGATTCTTCCACCTGCAGAGGGAAAACCAACCAGAGGGTAAAAACCTCAAGACACTATAAAAACATTCAAGTTAATCATTAAAAGCTGCTGAGGAGAAGCTGGAGCCCAGCCACAGCCTGGGATCATCTGCCAGAGCTTGAAAACTGTTTGTCTGCTCCCCCCTATGCGGGATGGGATCACTTGGCAAAAGTAACCCCCCGGACTTTGAAACTTCAGCATGGATTTTCCAAATGAGGGTTATAAAGAGAACCTTCCCAAAGAGAAGAACTGCAGTGTGTGAAGAACTGCAGTGTGTGTAGCTGCAGACTCACTCCTGTCCAGCTCCAGAATGAAAGCAACAGCCACAGGCTAAACCTCTCCCCATCCAGGAGGAATGTGCCTGCCATGGAACAAACACACAGGCCGCACTATCACTTCTTTCAAGGCACCAATGAACAATGCTACAAAGGGGTGACAGACCAACAGGTCACCTGCACAACCTAAATGAAGCACTTTCTGAAGTTTCAACTTCTAGAAGGACCGATTTTCATTTAAATCAGAACTTTGGGATTTACCTGCAATTCCTGAAAAGACCAAAGCCTTTGTGCTCACACACAAAGGTTTGTGTGGCTACAGTGAGTCCTTCTGTGCAAAGAACAACCAGCAGCAAGACAAGAAAGGCCACTGTGAACAAATTAAGGCCAGTTATTACCAACCATTCAGGGACCCAATGGCCTGAGGATGCTCAGAGCACTTCACAGCAGACAGAGGCAGACAGAAGAGTATAACTGGGATGGGGCACCAGTTTCAGTCATAACTTTCTACAGTCGTGACATTAAGAGACAGCAGCACCTGTGTTAGACGTGGTGATTTACCCAAACACAGAAGAAAAACTCTGCTGCAAGTCTAAAGATGTTTCTTTGCATTCTGCTTGTGCACAGTTGCATTATGGAGACTAGTCAAAATGACTCAAAAAGAAAGTTACTGTATGCCACACTCTAATTTCTGAACATTTATCAGGAACTTACTACAGTTTTATACCAACGAATAGTGTCCTACCTAAAACAAAAGCAGAGGCTCTGCACCTCTCAGATCCTTCCCAAGTGAAAGCCAGAATATTTTTAAACATTCAAGTACAAGAATCTCTTTGTTAGCTTTCAAAATAACCCACGAGGAAGGAAGCAGCATCGGAGCATGAAAGAGCATTGTTCAGAGTGCAGCATGTGGCAGAGCCTGCACAGCCCTGTTTAAAGAGAGGCTCTTGAGCAGCAGGGCAATAACCTAAACACACAGAACGTAGGTATTTGCTGTGCCAATGTCATCCCTCCACAGAAACACCCACCAAGTTGCAGGAGGAGGTTAATAGCCACATTCATCAGAAAGATCCAGAACCCACTCAGTTAGCTCAGGCTATCGGATACATCACACCAGAAGGAAATTCTAGAAGCAAAATCCTGCTCTACTGGCACCATTTGAGGTCTGCAGCACTGCAGTCTGCTGCAAGGACCACAGCTACAAGCAGAAGATGGTGTATGACCTGAGGGATGAAGGTCTGATGTCCTTCACCACATCCCACAACCTGACCAGCAGCTGGCTCTGCATTTGGGAGCACAGACATGAGGTCTCCTTCTGGTATGGACCAAACCTTCTTGGCTGACATGGACCTCAGGTTAGTTTTTGACCTACTGACACACAAACTGTGCTGAGGGCAGCTCCGGGGAAAGAGGGGCTGCGATAACCCAGTCCCAGTGTCAAAAGAGACAGGACACTGGTCCAAAGCCCACAGTGGAGGTGACTGAAGGCCGCCCATCCATCCTCAGCCCAAGCAAGGAAGGATGGGGCACTGCAGCCAGGTTCAGCTAATGAAAAAATATGAAATATGACTAAATAGTCTATTCCTGGACAAAATGTTAGTCCTGTAACAAATTCCGCTTTCAGAAGATGAGGCAGGAATCATCCGAGACCTCAAACCATTTATGTGGCATGACTCAGACCTGTAGAAATTAGATGTATATTCCCAAAACACACTTTGGCATTAACAGCACCTGAGTTCACTGCACCCCTTTGAGGACAGTGAAATTTAGTGGATTTCAGAGTTCATGTTTCCCCCCATTCCATGTGCTTCTGGCAGGAGATGCGCAACACTCCTGTGTAGGAATTAACCAAACGCCTCAGTTGATTTTTGATTCGAGCTTTTCAGCGCAAGTGGGTATCAGTGAGAACACGTGGCTGCTCCTCACCCAGCCCAGCCTGGGTTCAGCATGGAAAAAAACAAGAAAGAAAAAGAAAAATCAATCACATTATCTAAAGGTAGATCAAATTGCAGAGCGGTTCTTAACTCTGTCACGTAGCTCCAGCCCAGCTCTGCCTGCATGTTGTATGAGAAGGGCTTTTTCAGGAAACCATCGACTGCAGCTTCTAAGAACAGCACACAATGCCTGTGTAGGGAGGTGGGTATTATTGTCTGCTGTTCTCTCTACAGGAAGGGGAGAGTCTGCACACATCATTTGTGTTTCAGGCAAAGACAGTACATGCATCTACACTTACCCTGCCCCAGAGCTGCTCGAACCACTCAGGAATTTGTATGTATTTTTCTCTCCCTGTCCCCAGAGGGGGATAATTTTGCAGAGGCTCCAAAAGCTCTTTGGCAGAAGGGACTGACACAAATAGGGACAAATAATGGGGACAGGTGTGGTCACGGAAAAGTCAGTTTAGCTCCAGTTTAAAGGCAGAGAATGTGCAGTGTGAGCAGTGACTGCACCTACATGAGTGTCCTGAGCTTGTTATAAGAGGTGAGTTCTGCAGAATCCAAACAGAACATGTCATTTATTCATTCCTGCATTAATGACAGGATCACAGAATCATTTATATTGGGAGAGACTGCTATAAGTAACCCAGCTAAAGGAGATTGAATTAGATGAGGTTGCCATGTGCAGCTCAGCCTTGAGCATCTCCAAAAGGCAAAAATGAATCTGAGAGTTTTAATTCTCTGGTAGAGAAATGCTGAACTGGAAACCACCACTTTGAGGCAATAAACCAGAGGTCACAGAGAGAGGAAGACATAGCTTCCAGTTACCACCTGACACAAGCTGCTCAGTGCTAAGGTTCGCCTGTGCAAGGCCAGAAACCAGGTCCTGTGGTGTAGCACTCGTGGTGACCACCTTGGGAAGACCATCCCCAATAGCACTCATACCGTAGCTGCAGCAAATAAGCACCAAGGAAAAGTTTCAGTGCCAGGTTTTCCCACAGACCTTCCTTTAAAAACACATTTGAGTATTAGCAAACTGATAAGTAACTCATCTCTTGCACAGTCCCTTATCAAGAGCACCCCAGCAGACCCTGTTCATCCCATGTACAAACAGCTCACACTAACACAGCAGAATGCACCCTGCATGTGCTGCTGATAGTGAGCAGCTGGGAGACAAACCCAACTGCACCAGCACCACACAGGAACATTTTAGTTGAAGGGCTACTAATCAAAAGAGATTAGTTCTTCAGTTTGAGTTATTCAAAGGCCAGCCTGAACAGCTTTGCACACCACGTTTTGTACCTAAAGTTCAGGAAACCAGGAAAAAGCCTCTCAATGTTCACTCCGAGTTGGGTTTTTAAACCACTTTCATTTAAACCATGTTATAACCTCCCTCCTTTTAAAAAGGAGTTTCATCACCCTTAAAACGCACTCTCATCCCAGTGGCAACCCCATAGAAGACTTGATTTCTTGTGGAGTATCCATACTTACAGCACCTCAACCCTACAGAAATTCCTACAGGAATTTCTTATGCCTTCTGTCCTTCCAGATGCATCCACTCTGAACAAGTAGCAACAAAAAACAGCTAAGGAATCTGCACATTAGTTTGAGAAGCACCTGCTCACCCTCTAGTAAAATTCACCTCTTTTTAGTCAAGAGTAACTGAGATACTGGAATATTACTTTTCCTCCTTTCAAATGGAAATGCTTTTGGCACAGAGCACACAGTTACTCACTCAGAACCTTACACCTAGGAAGTGGCACCAGTATGACACAGCACATAGACTCTGAACGAGCTGGAAGCCAAGAGCTTCCCAGAACACTGGTGTCCCAAGGAACCTGGCCAAGCAATGACCTTTGTGGATCAGATTTGGAGTGTAAATATTGCACCCAGGAACACAAGCACCACTTGACACAGCCTCCCTCTGGAATGCTGCTAACAGCACAACCTGCCCTCGGCATGACCAGTGCCCTACCAGGGAGTTCCAAGTTCATCCCGAGACGGAACCCAGGGAGCCACGTTTAGCCACACCAGTGTGGTTACTACACCCCCCCAATTCCACCAAGACTAACTCAAAGAGCCATGACAGTATTTCCAACACTTTCCCAGTTCCTGACAGGCTGTCCCACACAACCTCATCCTGCTTTCATGGAGAAAGGGACACACAGAGCTCTGTCAGGGCTGGAGATTCCCTCCCGCTTCTACTTTCCCCACATAAGCTCATTACCAGCAGTGACTGTGAAAGACTAAGGCTGTGAACAGGTCAGGCCAGGCAGTAGCTGGGTCATTCTGGGACTAGAAAATCTATCTGCAGCTGAGAGGAGCACAGTTCCAGTAAATAGTCTGGAATCAGAAGGTTATTCCTTTCCTTTACCCACAAGTGCAACTGAGATGCTCCCTTTCACGGTAACAGCTTAAACCCAGGCTCTGAAATCACGAGTGCACAATGTGCTCTGTTAGTGAGAAGAAGCATGACAATTAGCACATAAAATTGATTATCACTTCCTTCACACAGCTCATTGATTCCAGGGCAGGGGCACTCGCTGCTGCAGAGCGTGGGGAGTATTTAGTACTGGACAGACACCACTGAAAAGATCAAGACATGCTTCAACACCAGGGTCCAGTCTGCTGCTGGCAGCCAACACCAATCAAACCCCAGCCCACCTTTAAAGGAAGAATTAACAGAAACCAACTTTACAAAACCCCATGTTGTAGCTCACAAAAGAAACCTGATTTGTGTGTTTCCACGATGCTGGAGCTGCAGCAATGCCATGTGGAACAGATGACCTCCACAAGTCCCTTTCAACCTATATTTTTCTTCTGATTTTATAGCTGAAATAGAAACAAGCCTGGATTAACACAAATGACATTTTACATCCTTTCCTGGAGACCATTCACCTACTAAAGGGAATTCAGCATCAGAAAAGGGGATTTTAAAATATGATTGAGTTAAAAAAAAGCTTAGTTTTGAAATCCAACTTTTCTCTTGGTGTTTTCTTGGAACAGCACATTCTGCTCCAACTACATTCTTCCACCAAAATCATCTTCTAGGTTTCTCTTAAAGAGCTGCTTGTGGAGAAATAACAAATCATGATATACAACGACCTCACCATTCTTTTAAAGAAGACATAACCAGCCATTAGGGAAAACAGTCAACTGCTTTAGTTGAACTGGAAGAAACATCTTGAAGTAATTCTGCATTAGCAATATCCTAAAACCAAACTGGTTCCTCCTTCACCTTCACTGATTCCTCTCTGAATTCCTCACAGCTCCTGCCAATGAAGGAGTCAATCTCAAAGGGAGCATCACTGCCTCAAAGTCACAGGACTGACCACAGGACGGTTTTACTCTAACTCCATATTCTGTGATCACTTCCATACTTGGGGAAAACTTCACTCTCCCACTTCACAAGCGCAGAGGGTGGTGTCTGTCACGTCTGACGCTCCCCAGGCTGCCCTGGCAGTGTCACTGCAGCCACATGCTCTCCCAGCAGCAGCTCTGGCACAGTCCTCATTGTTGTGCAGACCTGGAACGGCTGAATTTTAGTGGAGCTTTCACAGACCCTCTACAGGTCTGCAGCATCTCAGCTTAGTTTGGTGTCCAAAGCTCCAGTGTTGGCAGCAGCACATGTACCTGGGGCAGGACAGCCGGGACCTGCTCCAGCAGCAGGATGCTGCCAGTGATGTGAATGCTCCTCACTCCATCTCCTAAGGGACTTTATACAGAACAGTCAACTCTGAAAGCTCCTCTCTTCCCACTTCTCTCCAAAACCCATGGACCATCCTCATATTTCAGAGCTAGGCCAGCTCACAGCACACAGAGCAAAAGGAAAGCTTTTCCCAACACAAACACACCAGGACTGATCTGGGATGAGGCTGTGTGGAGATCAGCAAGACACCCAAGCCCCAGTAGCCAAGCGCAGGTTCTGCCACCATTCCCAGCCACCCCAGAGGATATCCTCATTGCCAGTGCTGCAGACTCCTGACACAACTACATAGAATGGCTACAAAAGTAACCAGGAATTGCCAAGCTAACCTGCTGGAACACGCATACCAAACCAGAAAGGGATGGCAGCACACCTCTGGGGCATCTTCCCCCAACCCTGCCAGTTTAGGCTGAGCAGGGAGTGCAGGGAAGGTGGTGGGGTTTTCGAAGGCACATCTCTTTAGTCTGGCATAAAGCCAAAGAGAACCTGCAAGGACTTCAATGGGAAGAGATTTTTTTTCTTCTAGGAGCACTAATAAAAGCAAAGCTCCTCCTGCTGGGGCTTTGGACAGTATTTTCTAAGAACCGTTTCTGAGATCCAGGTCCAACGGGGGACTTCCTGAGGGCTCACCAAGGGGAATGTTCAACTGCACTCCAGGCTCTTCCCAGCTGACATCAGGTCAACTGGCAGCATCCTCTGGAAAGTTCTCCTTTCCTCATCACTGCTAAGGGACACAGTAACTGTTTCCCTCACTAATGAGCACACACAGGGTAGGACAGGCCAATCCTTCAGCTGATTTGTTTCCTGTGGTTCATGGAGAGAGATTCAGCTAGCACTGAACCCATCAGATGTAAAGTTACATATTTTTCATTGATCTGACAATGCAATTCCTAGAGGCAGGAACTGACACAAGAGCTGAAGGATAAACCTGGTGCAAACCCCTGCCAGGAAGCAAAAGTTCTACCATAATTCTCTAAAAACTCATAGTTATTAACACAAGATGAACCTCGCCACAACCATTCTGACAATTAAATGGGAAAAATAAGCTATTAAACTCCCCAAATCAGTACCTATGATGCAGCAACACATCACAGCAAGTGCTGGATTTACACAGCCTTCACCAGGTGAGGTGAAGGTACTGACTAAGATTTTAGTACTTCACACCTGTGTTTTGGAGCCTGGCTGAACCTGATGAGCACAGCAGACACCACACAGGGTAACCTAACAGGGACACGAATGCTGAACCCACCCTCATCATGCCCAACCCACAGCACTGCAGGCCACAGGCAAGGACACATCTGTCCATCTCCATAGCATCGTTCTTCACACCCTGCAAACACCCCTAACACCACTGTGCAGCATCAAGTCATGGCTTAGGATGAGTATGTATTTATATGCTTGGTAGGATGCATATGTTGGACATATGCCTGGATGCATCATTCCAAACTACCCAGATTTAATGTGTAAACTCAGCTGAAATGGATCTGAATGCTGCACAACTTCCTCAGCAAGCAAAACCCTCCTTTTCCTTCTGGAGTACAAAGTGCTGCTTGATCTGCAGAAGGGAAGGCTGGAATTCCAACAGCACACTGGTAACAGACAGAGAAACGTGTGACAAAACTCACAAGAGGAGGAACACTGCAGGAGCTCTTGCTTTGCCACATTGGAAATTCATCCGTGGTGTGTGTCCATGCTCCTCCATTTGCAGAACACTACAAGTAAAGATTTACTGACAACTGCTGCACAGGCGTGCAAAGATGTGCTGAGGAACTGCCTCCCCCTGGGCAGGAACAGGGCAGAGGCACCACTGCTCCTCCCTGGACATGAAGAGGACTTCGGGGCACTTCTACACCACATGGTGAGACCTCTCCCACCCAGCTCTGGCTCTTAACCCAGTGTTAACCGCCCAGCACACACTGGACTCTCCCAACATTTAGCTGAACCAAAACCAAGATGACTTTACCCCTTGGTTACTCAGAAGGTGCAAGGGCAGAGGCCACTTTTCTGCAGAAGCAGACTGAATAACTCCATTTTCTAGCACTGTTGTTAACACTCAAAGACATGACCATCCCACTGGCAATCTGAAATCAAACTCCACTTTGGCCCTGAATTATTTTCCACTTCCACCTAGTACATTTTAGTCAGCATCCACTTCAAGTGAATTGCCATAAACTAATCCAGCCATTAGGTCAAGCAGCTGGACTGGCTGCTCCATAATATTCCTTATATTCAGGTGGGTCATAAGGACCATGGCACAGGGTGCCCAGAGAAGCTGTGGCTGCACCATCCTTAGCATTGTTCAAAGCCAGGTTGGACGGGGCTTGGAGCAAGCTGCGCTAGTGGAAGGTGCCCCTGCCCATGGCAGGGGGTTGGAACTGGAGGAGCTTTAAGGTCCCTCTAACCCAAAGCAGGCTGGGACTGTATGATGAAATAATCTAATTTGCAGAAATAAACTCTGTGGCAAATTAAAACAGTAAAATGGTGACCTCCCAACCAGGAGTCAGTGGTGGTATTGTCTCGAGCCCACAAAGGACTCCAAGTCTCCCTTCTGCTCCTCAGCTTCCCAAAGCAGCAGCATGAAAAGGATAATAAAATCATTTGTTTGAATAAAACTGTCCGGAGCAGCCTGAACAAAGGAGAGGGAAGACTTGTGTCAGGCTCATGTGGCTGCTGCTCCGCTGCTGAGGCCTGGCCAGCAGAGGATATCTGTGAATCATTGCTCCTACAACCACATCAACAACCCCGATTCTCACCTGCCTTTTCCCCCAACAGACAGGTTTGGCACCTTGATGGCAAACAGGGTCCAAAAAGCAGCTTGTAAAACCCCTCTGCTTTCAGCAACAGTTCAGGAAGCTGCAGTCTCCTTTCCAGGGCAGTTTTTCCAGGTCCAAAGGAGAACTCTTTTAGTCCAATCGGGTTCTGTAAATTCCAGGAGTCAGATCTTGGAAGCCCCTGGAAGGAGATATCCAAGCTCAGAGAAGTTATCCAATAGTCATCTTGCAATGAAACCAGGGAATGTCTGCAGCCACACTGAGGCACAGTCCCTCCTGATCTTACATCTGGGGGTTCATTCTCTCTAGACCCTGACGGAACAGTAAGATCTAAGATGGCCTCAACCTCACCCTGAGTCTATAGAACAGACACCCCAATGTAAGTAACTGAGCAGTGGAGGAGCAGTGGAGATGCCAGGTCTGGTAACCCAGAAATAAAGCCCTGCCTCCTCAGAAATGTGCCATGAAATTAATCACACCACCACAATGTCACCCATTTGCTTCTGCCTTCCTTTGCCTGATTCCTCAGAGGGCACGAGGACAGACAAAAAGAGAAAATTAGTTCTGTAAGGAGAAAATGCAAGGAAAAATTCCAGTGGAAGGAGTGAGGACACCAGACAATAAAGCAGGAGAAGTTACATCCCTGTCCCTTTTATCACAGTTTTTTCCTCTACAACTCCACACATTTATAACCACCTTTTGGCTTCCTGTATTCCCAAGATTTTCACCTCAAACCCACATCAAGTCTATGCTCCCAACCTGCACTATTTGAAAACATCCAAATCTCAAGTACTGAAGTTCTTGCATGTCTCACCTTCAGGGACCGTATTTTCCCAGGTCCTTCCCCAGCAATTCCCCACTCCCATGTTTGCATCCTCATTCTCAATGTTGCATCAGCTGCTTTCCAGTAAACAAGAGCCATTCAGTGTCCCTGCACACAACTAAACTCTGCTTCATGTCATGAACAGTTTCCACACCATGGTCCAGCTTCTTCCACGTGTACTAGAACCTACCATCAATTTCATTCTCCCTCTTCCAAAGAGCCACATTGGCAACAGATCCCATCCCTGCTCCATCATGAGTTTGCCCAGTGCCCTGGCAAACCAGAGAACTTGCTCTGAAGCTTCCACTTGGAGATCTCCACTTTCTCCTCCAGCACCTGACCCTCTCACCGCATTTTTCCATGCTCTGGGCCTCATACCCACCTTTATGTTACCTAGTTATTCAGCACAGCAGCTCCTTTCTTTACTATGGCCAATGCTGACACAATATTACCATTCTCACTGCAAGGCTGATGTTACCCTCCTTACCACAGGGATCAACTCTGTTTCCACTCCTCATGGGCAGCAGTGCCTCTGCAAGCCCACTGAGCTCCCTGCTGCAGCCCATGCTGGGCACCACAGGACAGGGAGAGGTTTTACTCTTAGTGAAACCAGGTAACAGAGAAAGGTGGAAAAGGGAACTCTCTCTCCACTGAAGGATCACTGCCTACAGCAGAGATGTACACACTTCATACTCAGTGGTCTGGACCTTTACATAAACCCTTCTCTGGCAGCAGGCACTGAAGAACTGGACTTCCAGCCACAAGACACGGGTGGATCTTCTGAAGGTGAAAGCAGACTGTTCTGGACATGGGACTGGATGCTGCCTGTGGGAGCCACATCCCATTCCAGTTTTCTTTCCCCAGTTGCAGACACAGCATGTGTCTCTACAGAGGAGGTGCCACTGTTCCATGTTTTACCCACACAGGACACAGTGCTGTAAGAACTGCAACATTCCCTGAATCCCAGTTTTAGGCCTAACTAAGGAGCTGATCAAGCTTCACACTTTACCTAAATCCTGTATAATCTTTCCAAGCCCAGTCTCCCCTCTCCCAGGACAAGCTTCACCCTTTCCTACCTTACACCAACATGAACAAAGCACAGTACAAGCAACTACGCTGCACCAACCCAGGGAATCCAGGATCCACATCGGCAGAATCACATCCACACCCAGGCCACTGCCAATCCAGCACACCACCAACTCTGAGTCTCAATATTCTGAGCAACTCTTAGGTCTTTGAAAAGAGAAGTCAAAGCACAGCCTAAATCACTGCCTGCCCCCAGCAGAAATGCTGCTGTCTCCCTGCGCTTCTACCTCCAGTGGGTGCTCACCTGAAGACATGGAATGAGCTGCTCTTCCTAAAGGAGGGCAGAGCTCACACAACCCAGGTGAGCACACGCTGGGGGCTGTGCATGGCACCCAGTTTCAATGCCTGGCATCGAGCTGCAAGAGCAGCTCTGCAAAACCCCAACCCAGCAGCAGGCTGGCCCAGCACTGACCCCACACCACTGCAGGCCTCTGGCACATACCAGAGCTCAGCACAGGCACCAAGGAGGAGCCCATGGCTCGACATAGGCTCAGGACCCATAAATTTAGAATGCAGAAGTGAGGCACTTGCCCTCATGAGTCTCTTCATAGATCAACCACTGCTGTCAGCAGAAAACATACCAGTGAGGGAGTGTTTATAACCCAAACTCTATTGGTTGCACCCATAGCCCTCAGTAAGAAAGAACAAAGTGCTCTGACCAACACCACACACACGGGCCTTCATAATCTTATCTGTCCCCTCGTCCACAAAGCACATTTTACCAACAACCCCGCAGCCTATTGCCCCGAGGCACAACCACAGCAGGGCCGAGACTGACCATTGCTGCCTGCTGAGGAAAGCAGCGACTGGTGCGGAGACCTGTGCGAACGACCTTTCCCTCGGCCCAGAAAGGCCCAGAACCGAGCCCCTGCGCGGCTGAAAGCGGGGAGCGAGCACAACCAGACCCCCCACACCCCCCCGCTCTGCCGGGCAGGGCGGGGAAGAGGCGAAACGGAGCCTTCGGAGTAAATAACACCTACACCGTGCGGGCTGGACGAGCGGGGGGGGGGGCGGGGGGGGAATGGCCGCCCTTCTGTGCGTCCCAGCCGTCCCTGCGCGGCCACGGGCAGCCCCGCGGCCGGGCCAGAGGCACGGGAGGCTCCGACCCGCGCCCCTTCCGCCGCGCCCTGCCCGGCTCCCCCCGCAGGCCCTGCCCGCCCCGCCGAGCCCGCCCGCTCCCCCCCCCCGCACCGCCACCGCCTCCCGCTCTCCCTCAGAGTCCCCCACCGCGGCCCAACGTTCCTGAGGGGCGGCCCCGGCCCCTCCACCCGCACCGCGCCCGCAGCGGAGCGGGAGCAGGGGAGCGCGGGGGGAGCGAGGCAAGGGACACGGCGCCTCCCCCCCGTCGCCCGCGGAGTCCCAGGAGCGGCGCCGGAGCCGCCGGTACCTGCCGCGGCCGCCACTCGCCGCCCGCCCGCCGGCCGCACACAGACAATATGGCGGAGGCACAAGGCTCGGCCGCCAGCCGCAGGGACCAGAGCGAGGCGCGCCGGAACCGGAAATAACGCAGCGAGCAGCGGCGGGGCGGGGAGCGTAAGCGGAGGGGAGGGGTGTCGCGCCGCAAAAGGTCATGGGAGTTGTAGTCCGTGGTGGGGCGGTGCCGTGGAGTGGGGCGGTGGGGATCCCGGCCTGCCCGCACTGGGAGACGTCCCCGGCGGCTCGGCCCGCACCGTGAGGCGAGGCTGGGCCTGCAGCCCAGCGCGGCCCGCCTGTGTCGACCTCCCCCGCCTCGTGGTGCCGGTGGGAGGCTTAGTCTTGCTCGCTTCCCTTCTCCTCAACCCCGGTCTCGGTCCCGCTCCGCTCCGCTGGCTCTCGAGGGGCCGGCGGTCCTTGTCGGGGCTATGCCCGGGGCCCGCCGCCAGGTGGCAACTGCGGCCTGCGGAGCCGAGCCAGGCCCGCAGCGACCCCGGCCCGCCCGGGCTGAGCGCGGCCCGGCACCCGGTGACCGTGTCTCGTTTCAACCCCGATTTCCCGTGGTACAGCCCCGGGATCGGCTTTTCCCCGAGGGATGGGCCAAGCGCATCGTGCACCCAGCTCTCGGTCGCGGGATGAGCCGGGGAGCCCCTGGGGATGGGGGTAAACATCGGAGCACAGCCGGGCCCCTCTGCACCGAGCCCCCCAGGGCAGGGCTGCGCCGTGGCTCACAGCAGCCTGGAGTGGGGCTGGATGGGGACACGCACCCTGGGCTGGTCACAGCCACCATGGCCAGGCCAAGCACCACAGCCCATTGGGAGGTGTTGGGTTGTGTGAAAGCCATGTCTATCCCCCCCCCGCACCGAGCCCCCCATGCCCCGCAGCAACGAGCAAAGGAGCCGGCCCCGCTGTCCATGGCCTCATGGAGAGCTGAGCACGGCCACGCTTCACCCCATTCCCCCCCCCCGGGTGTGGAGTCTCCCCCCGGGGAGGCCGCTGGCCCGAGTCCCCCAGCCCCTCACCCCGGTCACTCCCATTAGGTAAAGGAGCAGCTCGTCCTGGCGGGGGTATCTCCCTCTGCCGCTTTCCTTGTATTGTACGGGCCTGGGTCATCGAGGAAATCTTCCAGGTCCTTCTGCTGCCGAGTGCGGGCGGGGGAAGCCCGGCCCCCTTCCCCCCATTGTCAGCGGCGGGGCCGTATCCCCGCTCCGAGCCCCGGCCCCTAAAAATAGCTCTTTGTCAGGCGATTGTTCCGACACCTTCGCGCCCGCATTGACGTGGGCCGGAGCGGGAGAGCGCTGGGGTAGGTGGAGGGGAAGGGCTGGAGGTTCCCCCTGGGACCGCTCCGAGGATTGGCCGCTGATAACGGCCCCTGTTGGGGGGAAATGGGCTCCCGGAGCGGGGCACCGTGCCGAGGGCCTTCCCGTGCCGCTGCCCCGGCCCTTCTGCACCGGGACCCCCACTTTGGGGTCCGCAAATGGGGGACACGGGTACATGGAGGGGATGGAGCCATCCTGCGCCCCTGGTTCAGTCAACGAAGGTTGGGTCCAGCCCCGTGTGCCCCCTGCCCTGCTGCCCAGGGGGGAAGCAGCTCAGACCCCA